>NC_133328.1:194709421-195031325 GCF_042186555.1 Aquarana catesbeiana | reverse complement strand
GAAGCTTCTTGTATACAGCAATATGCTTGTCAGGAATCAACAGCAAGGAGACCAGACATGTAGCTACACCTAGGAACTGAGACCAAACAAAGTATATATCCTTAAAGTGATATTTATTTACAGTGAAACACAGCAAACTATAAACATGAACAACCCCAACCACAAGAACCAACCCCACTGACAAAATCACTAACCAACAAAACTAAAGACTAAGTACAACTATATACAAGGTACCGGGAATGCAGGGATACAAGGTAGGGGGATCTTGACTGGGTACTGAGCAGAGGGAGGGAGGAGCAAGGCAGAGAGGTGCAGCCTGGATCAGGCTAAGCATCAGGAACAATAGGCAGCAAGGAAGGGATCAGAATCGTAACGCGCCGGGGGGGCCCGAGGACGCTCCATAAAGCTCCACCACTGGGGTCTGCATGCCGACTGGACACCCTGCTGCCAATGTCTGAAGGCCTGGTGAGAACCCCGCCGCCAGGGTCTCAAAACTGGCTAAGTAACCCGCTGACCCGATTTCCTGAGACATATGGTATTTGATCCCTCCAAACAGTAGGCATCCCAACGCTGGGGTACCATGGGTCATCCACGAACTTAGCCCTGGGGTCATGTGACAACACCGGAACACTAACACCGGAATGTCTAATTACAACGAAGTAGCTTGCCTAGTTCCCGGGACTTGTTCTGCACATCAACAGGCCATCTAGGTTTCCCCAAGGCACTGGTTACCCGACCCCAGTTCCCTAATGCACCTGGAGTTGTGGCATTCGCATCTGGGCTGTGGCAAGGCACAAGCGGTACTCTGCCACGCCCCTGGAGCTCACCAATATGACGGTCGTGAAGGCAAACTTAGCTACTAGTTGTAAAGGGTATGTCCGGACCACCAGGCTTAGGCGCAACATACTGTAAGAGGGACCCAACCGAGGTGACTGAAAACAGGATCTCAGGCCAGACAGGTAACCCATTTAGGCCACCTAACACTGGAACCGAAGCCGCAGACCCATCAGCATAGTCCAGCGGGGCGACGGTCCCAGAATCAGCATAGTCCAGTGGGGCAGTGCCCCATAATCAGCATAGTCAGGCTGGGCAGTGGGCACCGGCTCAACAGGCTGAGCAGCAGGCACATCAGGCTGGGTAGCAGCCCGGGAACCAGTATAGTCCAGCGGGGCAACGGTAGCTCGGGAACCAGCCGCAGCAAGCTTGGCAACAGACGGCAGCATGGAGGAGGCATGGACACCATCAGCATGCGGCAACATGGAGGAGGCATGGACACCATCAGCAGGCGGCAACATGGAGGAGGCATGGACACCATCAGCAGACGGCAACATGGAGGAGGACTGGACACCATCAGCATGGAGGAGGATTGGATGGTATCGGGAGCAGTCATCAGCATAGAGGAGGATTGTATTGTATTGGCAGCAGTCATCAGCATGGAGGAGGACTGAATCGCATTGGCAGCAGTCATAAACATGGAGGAGGACTGGATCGCATCGGCAGCAGTCATCAGCATGGAGGAGGACTGGATCCCATCAGCAGCAGTCATCAGCATGGAAGAGGACTGGACCGCATCGGCAGCAGTCATCAGTAGGGAGGAGGACTGGACACCATCAGCAGGCAACACAGATAGGGGCAGAGTTGTAAGAGCAGGAGAAAAGTTTTTTCTTTTTGGGCTTGGATACCGGAGTCCTGCATGTGGTTGCATTGTGCTAACCAGAGTGTACTGCTGATGGAAAGGTAGTAACAGTACCAGGGAGAATAGAGGGAAGAGTAGCAGAAGTACAGGAAGAGGCATGAGACGTTGCTATGGGTAACGGTACTGCAGGGGGAGCTTTCAATGGACTGCATACAGAGGAAGTGTGATTACTGGTGGCAGAATACTGATGTACAGGAGGTACATCACAAACACTCAGTAGCAGCAGAGGTTGCTAAGGGTAACAGAGGAAGAGATTCTTGATTTTTAGCATCAGATCTGACTTTATGTGACTAATCTAGTAATGGCGATATGATCTCTGGCCAAGCTTGTAGCCGAGGGTGAACTAAACTCATTTTGTCTCTCCCTCGCTCACATTGCTCAATTAAACAGTGTACAAAAGCAATCCAACACCACCTGTTGTGAATAGGCTGAATACTGCTGGCAAAAAGAACCTGCACAATGTTTCAGCAACCATCCCAAAAATCCAGCTTGGTGTGGAGGAGTGAAAACATCATGGCCCTGAGAGATAACCAGAAATAATAGCTCAGAACAGACCTGAATCAAGGGTTGCACGTTACTAAGGGAGAATCTGCCCTCAACAGCTAAAGCATGTGCTGTCAGAATGTATCCCAACAGCCCCTCCTCAGTGAGATCCTGCCAAAATGAACGACACAAATCTTTATGCCCTATCGCCAGGCACACAACAAATAACCTTCACTCTCAGCATTTTGACAAAGGCAAAAAACTCAAGCAACTGGCTCTCAGTTCCCAAGTGTAGCAGATCTGGATGTTAGTGGTCATCACAATTATGTCAGGAATAAACGGCAAGGAGACCAGACACGTAGCTACACCTAGGAACTGAGACCAAACAAACAATATATATATACTTAAAATGATATTTATTTACAGTGAAACACAGCAAACAATGAACACAGCAAACAATAAACAAGAACAACCCCAACCACAAGAACCAACCCCACTGACAAAATCACTAACCAACAAAACTAAAGACTAAGTACAACTATATACAAGGTACAGGGAATGCAGGGATACAACGTAGGGGGGATCGCGACTGGGTACTGAGCAGAGGGAGGCAGGAGCAAGTTAGAGGGGTGCAGACTGGATCAGGGAAGGGAGGAGCAGCCTTAAGTAGCCCCCTGGCAGCTGAACACTAATGTCACTAATACTACAGCCTGCTGGCTCCTGGTAGACACCTGCTGGTGGACACTGGAGCTGCAGTAAACAGCCCAGAACAGCACAGTGCCACCAGCAGGTGAACTAAATCCTATCAACACTTTGCTTTCATGGAGGATTATCAGAACATGTCTTTTCATGGAAAAAGGAACAAGGAGCATACATCTACATACACTGAGAGAGATAACACATCCTCTGATTACATTACCATAGATACACACTACAGTGCCACCTGCTGAATAGACAGGTATAATGCATACAGTATATAGTTCACAGTACTTTACATTACATACTTTTGTCCTTCCAAAACCCCTTCTCAACAGCATGTGCTTTGTCAAATTACATATAGCTTCTTCTGGAAATAACTATGACGTTCCTTCAACAAAGGCTGTGTAAGTGCATCAGCATTCATCTCCTCTGACAGGCAGTATTGAATGTCAATAACACCTTGCTCTGATTGTCCCTCAGTAGGTGATACTTGACATTGATATGTTTGGTTCTAGGATTGACGCTTTCTGATTGCGTAAGCTTTAAACATCCCTGGTTGTCTTCAAAAATGGAAATTGGTTTTAACATGTCTATCCCAGTGTCCTCAAAAAGTTGACAAATCCATATTGCTTCTTGACAGCACCTGCAATGTACTCTGCTTCAGTTGAGTGACAGTTGTTGCTTTCGACTAGACCAACTTATGGTTCCTTCCCCATACTGGAAGATGAGTCCACTTGTGGATTTGCGGTCTGTGCAGTCTCCGGCCCAGTTAGCATCCACATTTCCGACCAGTGTTGGATCTGATGTTGCTGGTAGCCGTAACTTCATCTGAATTGTTCCTTTGAGGTATTGCATCACTCTTTTTTTACTGCGTTCCAGTCATGCTGACAGGGAGCTGAGACTTTCCTGCATAGTATGCCCACTGCTGCGTCTATGTCTGGTCTTGTTACAGTGGCAACATATAGCAGCTTACTGATTGCTCTGCGATACATGTCATTGTTGGGTTGTAAGTTTTCTGCTTCATTGCTCCTTTGATAGCATGGTTCCGTTCCATATGAGTTTTCACTTCCTTTGCATCTTGCATATGGAATTGTTCCAAGATTTCTGAAATTTTCTGAGATTGGTTGAGAAGATAACTTCCAAAATTTTCCTTCAGTTGTGAACTATCTGATTGTAATCCCCATCTTGTTCAAAACAGGTTATAATGTCATTAACATAGATAAGGATGTATAGCCATCTGTCTTCTTGATTCCTGGAATAGAGACAGGGGTCTGCTTTACTTCTTGAGAATCCCTCTCTAGTAAGCACTTTGTTCACTTTCTCATTCCACATCCTTGCAGAATGCTTAAGACAGTAAATGCTCTTCTGAAATTTATACACAAGGTTGTCTCCATGCTCAAACCCTGGTGGTTACTCCATGTAGAGGTCTTCCTTAATGTCTCCACTATAGGAAAGCAGTGTTAACATCTAGGTGTTTGACTTGCATGCCCTTCCCGGCTGCAACGCTAAGAAGTGCTCTGATGGTGGAGTGTTTTACGACAGGAATGAATTAGGGCTGGGAAAAAAATCGATTTGAATCTTGAATCGAGTTGAGAGGTCAAATCGATTCTAATTTTAAGCAAATCGATTTTTTTAGATTTTTTTTTTTTTTCACCAGGACTGGCGCTGACACCGTGCCGGTCCTGAGGAGCTGCGGGCAGGAGTTTTTAGGCGAGGCCGCAGCTTCGGCCTAGTCCGCAAGGCTGGATGCCGCGGACTAGGCCGAAGCCACGGACTCGCCTAAAAACTCCTGCCTGCAGCTCCCCAGGACCGGCGGTGACACCGCGCCGGTCCTGAGGAGCTGTAGGCAGGAGTTTGTAGGTGAGCCTGCGGCTTCGGCCTAGTCCGCGAGGCCGGACGCCGCGGACCAGGCCGAAGCCGTGGCCTCGCCTAAAAACTCCTGCGTGAAGCTCCTCAGGACCGGCGCGGTGTCCATCAAAAAAAAAAAATAAAAACACTTGATTCGAATCGTGAATCGAGTTTTTTTTTTTTTTTAAATCGCAGATTTTTTAGGGGAGAAAATCGCCCAGCTCTAGAACGAATGTTTCACCGATTATCTTCACTGTAATCTTCACCGATTTTCTGGGAGTAACCCTTGCAACTAGTCTGGCTTTGTATTTGTGGATATTCCCTTCTGCGTCTGACTTTACTTTGAAAGTCCACCTAATTCCTATAGTTTTGCAGTTAGGAGGGAGCTCTGTGAGTGTCCAGGTTTTATTTTCTTGAAGTGACTTTAATTCTTCTTCTGCCGCCTCACTCATTTATTGGCTTTACGTTTTTGGCAGTTTTTCTATGTCTTCCCAGGATGTTGGTTCAATTATGCTGTGTGTTTTGATATCCTCTGTAGTCTGAGTGGATCTTCTGATTTCAGGCAGTTCAGTAGGATCTCGTGGGGAACTTAATTTAGGCATTGTGAGTTCCACCTCTTGTTCTGACTCCTGCACAGGTTCACTTTGGTTGTCCTTTTCCTCTGGTTTGCTGGGTATATTCACTTCACAGCTTTCAGGGATCTGTGTTTCTGGTGATGGGCTCTCATCAAAATAAACACTATGGATTATTGTCACTTTGTCAGTCTTTGGTAGTAGGATTCTGTAACCCTTAGTTTGTTCACTGTAGCCAACTAGAATGCCCTCTATGGCTCTGTTCTCCAGCTTGGATGGCTTTTCACTTGGAATATAGGCATATGCTTTACATCCAAACACTCTGATGTGCCCTATGCTAGGCTTTGATCCATGCCACATTTCGAATGGAGTACTTTTAATGGCTCTTGAAGGTTGTCTGTTTCTATAAGAGTGCGATTTTTCCTTTCTTCCACACTGTTTTGTTCAGGAGTATATGGTGTGGTTGTCTGGTGTACTATTCCTTCTCTCTTCAGATATGAGGCCACTTGTTTTCTTATGTATTCTCCATCATTGTCACTGCGTATTATTCCGGGTTTGCATTGGAATTTGTTGCTAGACATGGCAACAAACTCTTGATGTTTCTCTGATGTTTCATTTTTGTGTTTCATCAGATAAATAGTTGTGTACCTTGAATAATCAATGAAAGTCAGTAGATTCCGTATCTGTTCCCGCCTGGCGTGGAAGTTTTCATTGGACCACATACTGTACATCACTGTGTATGAGCTGCAAGGGGTGGGTGCTTTTTCTTTGAGAAGCTTGTGGAAGGGGAGCACGTGTGGCTTTTGCTTCAATACAGCACTTGCATTTCATGAGCACTTTGCAAGCGCTATTGTCAAATCTTCTGATACGCCTCTCTTTATAATGTCCTGTATTGCTTCTGGACTTCTGTGCCCCAGATGCCTATGCCATAAGTGAATACATTTGCTGTGTAGGTCATTAGAGACTATATTGGCTTGCTGATCTGTGGTGATGAGCCGGTATAGGTAAACATCCAGTTTTCCTTTTGCGAGGAATCACTTATTATTGTGAATTGTGCATTCATCACCCTGAAATGTAACTGTGAGACTGTTGTTTGCAAGACTTTTCACGGATAGAAGGCTGCCTTCTAGTTCTGGAACATACAGCACTTTCTTTACAAGGATACTGTGGTGACCTCCTTGTAATGCAGTTCGGGAAGCCCTGGCCTTTACCTTCTGCAGTGATGCTTTTCCCGTTTGCTAGGAAAACTCTGTCTTTTGCGCCGTAATCAATGTTTGTGAAGAAGGTCTCATCGCTAGCCATGTGGCTTGTCGCTCCTGAGTCTATGCACTAGCCACTTGGCTTGCCGCTCTGTGTTACTTTAAAGGTGCCACTCCATGATGTGTCTTCAATTTCCTTTGTGAATGCTTTGACTCTTTCTTTTGTGGATAGCTTTAGCTTTCTCTACTCAGCTTTCCAGATAGAACAGATCTTTTTTAACCATTTCAATACCATGCACTTTCGCCCCTTCCTGCCAAGGACAATTTTCAGCTTTCAGCACTGTCACATTTTGAATGACAATTGCGCGGTCATGCAACACTGTACCCAAAGTAAATTTTTATCATTTTCTTCTCACAAATAGAGCTTTCTTTTGGTGGTATTTGATCACCTCTGAGGTTTTTATTTTTTGCTAAACAAACTAAAAAATACCAACATTTTTGAAAAAAAAATTTTTTTTCTCAGTTTCTGTCATAAAATTTTGTTTTCCCCTTCACTGACGGACACTGATGAGGCGGCACTGATGGGCACTGATGAGGCGACACTGATAAGGTGGCACTGATGAGGAGGCACTGACATGTAGAACTGATAGGCACTGATAGGCACGCTGATATGCAGCACTGATGGGCACTGATGGACACTGATAGGCAGCACTGATGGGCACTGACAGGCGGCACTGACAGGCGGCTGTGATGGGCACTGACAGGCGGCACTGATAGGTGGTACTGATTGGCACTGACAGGTGGCACTGATGGGCAGCACTGATGATGAGGTACTGATGTGTTACTGGCAGGTGTTACTGCTGGGCACTGATTGGCACTGTTGTGGGCACTGATTGGCACTGTGGTGGGAACTGGCAGTCTTTTATTATGGGGACACTGCTGGGCACTTATTGGCATGTGATTGGCACATCTGAGGGGGCTGTGCTGATAATCAATGTGCTATTTATCAGCACAGACCTCCCCCCTCTGACAGGGAGAGCCGCCGATCTGTTCTCCCTGTCAGAACGAAACGACGAATGCCGTTTACATGCACTTCCTGGTTCACGTGATGATCAGCTGGGATTGGTCACAGCTGATCACGTGGTAAGAAGCCTCTGACAGAGGCTTCTTATCACGGTCGGACATGAGGGGCGCACTGGCATGTTATCCTGCTGGACGTCATATGGCGCCCAGTCAGGATAACAGAACCACTTTCCGGCCATCAATCTGTTATAGGCCTGGCGGGAAGTGGTTAAGTGACCAGTTTTTTTACAGTGAAAACAGGCTTTGCTTTCTTTGTTGTGCTTTGTGCCTTTGTACATCTTAGGAGCTTTGTCATCACGGTGCGTATTTTCTTTCCTTCAGTCATATTTATTGATTAATTTCAATTTGACATATTCCAGTGTCAATTCCTGCTCGGGTCTGGTTCCTAAAGTGTTAATAAGAGCAGTATATGTCTCTGAAAGGCTGCAGAGGAGCAGGGCAACAGTATGGTTATCTTTGATGTCCTCTCCAATGCCACGCAGCTGCTCTGATTTCTAGCATAGCTTTCACGTGGTCACACATTTGCTGGTCTTCTAGTCTCATCATATATAACTTTCTTAGTAGAAACAGCTTGCTGTTTAGACTTGAACGCTGATGCAGTTTCTGTAATGAAGTCCACATACATTTGGCCGTTTTCTCTGTTCTTATGTGGATAAGCTGGTCATCTTCCACTAATTATCTGATAGTCCCATTTGCCTGTCTATCCTTCCTGTCCCAGTCCTCCATCTCTGTCTGTATTCAGCATTTGCCATAAGTCATCCTTACTAAGAAGCATTTCTAGTTTAAATTTCCACAGCTGGTAATTGGCATTGTTCAGCTTTACAATTGAGAACTTCACATCTGAACTGCTTGCCATATTTCAGTAGCTTGTATACTGTACTCACAGACTTGCAGAATTCTTTCCAGTGTCTGCTGGGTGTGCTGGGTGCACTGAGCTCATAACCTGTTGTGCAGAGTATTGAAATCATGCACTGGAAGCTTCTTGTATACAGGAATATCAGAACATGTCTTTTCATGGAAACAGGAACAAGGAGCATACATCTACATACACTAGTGCTGCGTACACACGATCGGACTTCTCGTCGGAAAAAGATATGATGGCTTTTCCGACGGGATTCCGCTCAAGCTTGCCTTGCATACACACGGTCACACAAAAGTTCACTGAACTTCCGACCGTCAAAAACGCGGTGTCGTACAACACTACGACGAGCTGAGAAAATGAAGTTCAATGCTTCCGAGCATGCATAGAATTGTTTCCGAGCATGCGTAGGAATTTTGCACGTCGGAATTGCTACAGACAATCACATTTTCGGGTAGGAACTTTTTCCGACCGAAAAATTGAGAACATGCTCTCATTCTTTTGCTGGCTGGAATTCGGGCCAGCAAACGTCCGATGGAGCATTCACGCGGTCGCATTTTCCGACGAAAAGCTATCATCGGTCTTTTGCTAGCCGAATTTCCGATCGTGTGTACGCGGCGTTAGAGAGATAACACTTCCTCTGATTACATTACCATAGATACACACTATCGTGTCACCTGCTGGATAGATAGGTAAAATGCATATAGTATATAGTTCACAGTAATTTACATTACATGCGGTTGTCCTTCCAACAAGAAATAAGGTAAGTACTACAGATTATTCTTCCACCCTAAGACTTAAAGCGGAAATATGCTCACCAAAACAATATTGTCTTACTTTGTTCCTCCCCCCTCCCTCTTCCACAAATACTAAACATGTTTATTGTTTAGATGATCATTTTTCTTTTTTTGTTGTTGACTTTTGCTTTACTTCTGGGTTTTCAGCCTAGGGCATGGCCTGCTGCCTCCTGGGATTGCTATGACACAGCTATTCCAGGAGGCAGTGTCTTAATAAGCCCCAATTTGTGCGAATGCACAGCGGATGTCCGCACATGTGCACAAATGCTACAGGGCACTACAGTGCCCATCCACCAGAAGCTGGCAGCATTTGTGCGCATTTGCGGATACCCATCATGTGTACATAGATGCGCTGGCATTTTCTGCATCTACGCACGTACCTTTTTTTTTTTTTTTTTAATGGCAGCACGGAACAGGGACAGGGGATGGCCATTTGGCAGAGGTTGAGTTCTGCTTAAACAAGCATTAACAGAAACAGAAAAACAAACAAGCGCCACCTAAGTGTAGTGGTTAGTGAAAACAGGATTTTATTGTGCTAAAATCAAGCAACTCATCTTCTGCTCTATGGGCATCCAAGCTATTTTACTTCTGCCAGGGTGGATGGGAAGAGCACCGTACATTCCTATGGAGTGTCCCCAGCAGGGAACTGGAGCATTCCGGGTACAGCCTACCTCCAGCCACTAGCTGAAGTTGGTGCTGAACAGCAAGGGGCAACCAGTTGATGGACTGAATGGATACTGTATATGCCATTAGAGGCAACTTCTATTTGTTGGAACAAAACATATGAGTTACCGTGGATATATTGCCAAATGTCTTACTGTCAAGTTATAGCACTTCATGGTGAACAACATCTTGTCAGTTTGCAGTTCTTCATGATTTAAAGGACATTTATGGTACTTGCACACTAATGCCGCGTACACACGGTCGGACTTTTCGTCTACAAAAGTCCGACAGCCTGTCCGACAGACTTCCGACGTACCTTCGGCGGACTTGCGGCAGACTTTCTTACGAACGGACTTGCACACACACGACCACACAAAAGTACGACAGCCTAGTACGCGGTGACGTACACCAAGTCCGACGAGACTATAAAACGGAAGTTCAATAGCCCGTACGACACCCTTTGGGCTCCTTCTGCTAATCTCGTGTTTATCTCGTGTTAGTAGAAGTTTGGTGAGAGACGATTCGCGCTTGTGAGACTCGTATTTTTCAGTTCGTTTTAACTGTTGTTCAGTCTGTGCTTGTGAGGTTTGTATCTGCTTTTCAGTGCGTTTGGTCAGTTGGCATTGAGAAATCTTTGTTTTATTGGCCGCTCGTTCCTGATTTTCAGGTCGTTCTTCACAGGCCTTGCTGTTCTTCAGTGCGTTCTGTTTAGTGCGTTCTGACCAGCCGACCGTTTTGAAGCCATGTTACCTGTACGTACTCGTCGTAGAGCTCGTGCATTGTATGTGCTTGGTGCTGTAGTTTATTCTTCAGCCCAAGACCAGTCCATGAACAGGGCGAGGAGGAGTTCATGGACCAAGAATTGGTTGCTTCAGCGTGACCAGTTCTGTCACATGCCTTTGCTCCGTGAGATCCGTGAGAATAATCCTGAGGATTTCAGGAACTTTCTCCGGATGACGGACCCCGTTTTTGACCGTTTGTTGGCTTTGCTGACCCCCTATATCAGCAGGCAGGATACCTGCATGAGGCAAGCCATCACTCCGGAGCAGAGGCTGGTCGCTACCTTGCGGTATTTGGCCACAGGGAGAAGCCTGCAGGACCTTAAGTTCTCGACAGGCATCTCCCCCCAGGCTCTGGGGATCATTATCCCAGAGACCTGTTCTGCCATCATACAGGTCCTGCAGAAGGACTATATTAAGGTAAGATATTTTTCTTTTATTAGCATCACATGTTCTTTTATGTAATCTTTGATAATGTGATGTATTTCTTGCTTCAAACACTACTTACCATCATTGCAATATAGTGTGAATGTCCCCTTTTTATCCTCACACATGCTGGAATTTTTTACTGTTATTTTTTGTCATGCATGTATATTTTCCTTCAATAACCTTCCCAGCATGAAGTGATGGGAACATATCCACCTAGTCTACTCATTTGGAATGTATTTTGTTTGAGTGTATTTAGTGTGCTGCTAATGAGCAATTATCTAGATTTCACAACCCCCCCACCCCCCCCCCCCCCCACCACCTAAACTCACTCCAAATAGTGTGCTGCTAATGAGCAATTATCTAGATTTCACAACCCCCCCACCCCCCCCACCTAAACTCACTCCAAATAGTGTGCTGCTAATGAGAAATTATCTAGATTTCACAACCCCCCCACCCCCCCCCCCACCTAAACTCACTCCAAATAGTGTGCTGCTAATGAGCAATTATCTAGATTTCACAACCCCCCCACCCCCCCCACCTAAACTCACTCCAAATAGTGTGCTGCTAATGAGCAATTATCTAGATTTCACAACCCCCCCACCCCCCCACCTAAACTCACTCCAAATAGTGTGCTGCTAATGAGCAATTATCTAGATTTCACAACCCCCCCACCCCCCCCCCCACCTAAACTCACTCCAAATAGTGTGCTGCTAATGAGCAATTATCTAGATTTCACAACCCCCCCACCTAAACTCACTCCAAATAGTGTGCTGCTAATGAGCAATTATCTAGATTTCACAACCCCCCCACCCCCACCCTCGTTAAAATTTGCTGGAATGTTCTGTGGTGTTGATTTGTCTAAAGCAAATATATGTTGCACTTTGCAAAATGCATGTGCACTCTACAAGTGCATTTGTTCCAGTGCTTTAGTAAATGAGCAGAAGCTCTGCTGATTTCCATCATCAAATCATATGCAAGCCTCAAAGTGTTTTCATTAATTGCCCTTGCATGTGATTGTGTACTCCTTGCAACATGAATGCCTTTTTACATTACCTCATTTACTGTAAGCTGGTTAGCAACTGCACCTGCAGAGTGCGACAACTGCAGTCTTGTAGCCTTTTTAGTCCCTAAATTCCTGCGTGTCCTAAAAGTAATTTTTTTTAGGGATTTCACAACCCCCTAAAATGTAATCAATGTTCCATCAGAGGGGGTGAGCAATCTGATAAGTGTGCCTTTCCATATTAGTTATTCCAGAACAATTAAATTATTGAATGTTATACTGATGCTGGGGAATAATGTTTTTAATTGTCTAATTTTCTTGCAATGTTAGCTTCCAAATTAATTGATTTTGGTTTTCTTGTTTGATTTCCCAGTTTCCTTCAACGCCACAGGAATGGCAGACTGTGGCATCCCATTTTGCCAGCCGTTGGGACTTTCCCAATTGTGGAGGGGCTATAGATGGGAAACATGTCCACATTGTGCCACCACCCCATTCGGGGTCATATTATTTTAATTATAAGGGGTTCCACAGTATTGTTTTAATGGCGGTGGTGTCGGCACACTATGATTTTTTATATGTGGACGTGGGGAAGAATGGCCGGATGTCGGATGGAGGAGTATTTGCCCAGACGGAGTTCTGCCAGCGTCTCCAGAGTGGTGGCCTGGGATTGCCACCTGATGAGGATAACGTGGAAGGACTCCCCTTTGTCTTCATTGCCGATGAAGCCTTCGCTCTCAGCAAGCACCTCATGAGGCCATTCCCCCAAAGAACCCTCACCCCGGAGAGGAGGGTTTTTAATTACCGGCTGGCCAGAGCTAGAAGAGTGGTTGAGAATGCGTTTGGAATTCTGGCCAGCCGGTTCCGCCTGTTTCAAACAGCCATTAATTTGGCGGAATACAAACTTAATTTTATCATTTTATCGTGCTGCATTCTGCACAACTTTTTAAATAAGCATTCTCCAAATTATATAGGCACAGTTGGGCCTGAGGCCGGACAAATAGAAGCCAACCTTACAGGCCTGGATACTGTCCGTACTGGCTTGGCCCCCCAAAGTGCCCGTCAAGTTAGACAGCAATATGTTAATTATTTTATGGGTAGGGGGGCCATTGCAATGGGCCAGGATATATAATTTTTGACAATAAAAAAATTATTGATGAAATCTTGCATTATATTTATTGCTTGCCTTTCTTTTGGGCTGTCTCCTAGGTTATGGTCGAGCAGTTGTAGTGCCAACTGTATTGTAATTTTAAATGTCTAAATAAGCTCCATTGCCACTGTAAACAACTTTTTTACAATTATAACTAAAATGATACTGAGCCTTGAAATAACAAACCACACATTTATTTAATTCCTATAAGGAGATGTTTTTATTAATGGTTGTTATGCATTCAGTTCTGCATTTAGTATAAAATGTTCATAGACAAAAATAGAATGATATCTTAATAATGTAGCAAAATATAATTATATCTAAATATTTATACCTAATCCACAAAAAAATATTTTTGGCTTTTTGATTTTCACAAACAGGCTTTTTTTTTTGTTTTGGTAAAATCAAGTTTTGTTTTTTTTTTTTTTTTTTTTTAAAGCAATTTTTTTGTTTATGTTTTTTTTTTTTTATCAAGTTATTTTTGTTTTTATTATTTTTTTTTAATAAAGTTTGTATATTAATTTTTTTTGGTTTTTTAAAATCAAGTTTTGGAATGTTTTTTGTTTTTTAAAATCAATTTTTTTGGTTTTTTAAAATCAATTTTTTTAATTTTTTTGGTTTTTTAAAATCAAGTTTTTTAATTTTTTTGGTTTTTTAAAATCAAGTTTTTTAATTTTTTTGGTTTTTTAAAATCAAGTTTTTTAATTTTTTTGGTTTTTTAAAATCAAGTTTTTGAATTTTTTTGGTTTTTTAAAATCAAGTTTTGGAATGTTTTTTGTTTTTTAAAATCAATTTTTTTGGTTTTTTAAAATCAATTTTTTTAATTTTTTGGGTTTTTTAAAATCAAGTTTTTGAATTTTTTTGGTTTTTTAAAATCAAGTTTTGGAATGTTTTTTGTTTTTTAAAATCAATTTTTTTGGTTTTTTAAAATCAATTTTTTTAATTTTTTGGGTTTTTTAAAATCAAGTTTTTTAATTTTTTTGGTTTTTTAAAATCAAGTTTTTTAATTTTTTTGGTTTTTTAAAATCAAGTTTTTTAATTTTTTTGGTTTTTTAAAATCAAGTTTTTTAATTTTTTGGGTTTTTTAAAATCAAGTTTTTTAATTTTTTTGGTTTTTTAAAATCAAGTTTTTTATTTTTTTTTTTTTGTGTTTTTTTGAAAATCAATTTTTATTTTTTTGTGGATTTTTGAGGTATTTACGAGAAACAGCCCTCCTTTTTTACATTAGGTTAAACAGCCATTTATGTTCTGCCAAAAAAAAAAAAGAGAAGGCCCAGAATGGGGTCAGCAAAACAGGAAATGAAGGACATGATTGATGTTTTGGGGTTTAAAAAAGGGCATTTAGATTCGACCCAAAACATCAATCATGTCCTTCATTTCCTGCTGCATACGATCCAGCCGATTCCGCATTTGATCGATCTCCCCATTCCAGGCCATTATTTGAGCAATTAGCCGTTGGGCACTGTCTGTGGTGAAATAGTCACTTGGACCTAAAGTGGAATGAAAAAAAAAATATGTTTAGAAATATGCACACATAAGTTTACCTTACCATAAAGCTGGTGTCTCAAACACTGACCTGGTGGGGTGCCCATGTCGCATACTTCATGAACATCCTCGGGGGTGGCGCTGTTGCTTGACTCAAGCACAACCAGATCACCTAAAATAGAGTAGAAAAATTACATAAAATAAAAGGCAGCCATGCATAGATTACCGTAAGCTGGTGTGTCAGACACTCACCTGGTGGGGTGCCCATGTCGCCCACCTCTCCTTCCTCCACATCCTCAATGGGACTTGGGCTTATTTCCCAATCATGTTTTGCTTGGGGTGGACTGTCTTCTGGTTGTTGGCTGAGTGATTTTTCCCCTATGTGAAACAAAAAATTATTAATCTAATTAGCACACAGATATTTTAGTACATAGTAATTTTCCAACATTTGTAATGAAGTGGTTTGTGTAGAGTTCCTATTTTACCTCAATATTTAAAATTAGAAAGACATATCGGATAGATAGATATCAATATCTCAAAATATAGTTAATAATCTTTTGATCTCTCTCTATATCTGGAACAAAATCTCTAAATATCTAACTAAATGTAAAGCCAAAAAATTAAGATAACTTCAAATCTTCAAAAAGAATGTTTTACATTTCTATATCTATCTATCTACCTATCTCTATATTTCTCTCTCTCTCTATATATTTCTCTCTCTCTCTCTCTCTCTCTCTCTCTCTCTCTATATCTCTATATCTATATCTATATCTATCTCTCAATATATATATATATATATCTCTCTCTCTCTCTATAGTTATATATATATATATATATATATATATATATATATATATATATATATATATATATATATATATATATATAGTTATATATATATATAGTTATATATATATATAGTTATATATATATGTATATATATATATATATATGTGTGTATATATATGTATATATATATATATGTATATATATATATGTATGTGTATATATATGTATATATATATATGTATATATATATGTATATGTATATATATATGTATATATATATATGTATGTATATATATGTGTATATGTATATATAGATATATATCTATAGATATGTAACGAGGTTTCTTAAAAGATCGTTTAAAACGATGAACAAAAAATCGGATAGGAAGGAAAAGCACATGGAGCAGTATACAAGGTAATAAACACAAGAGAAAAACACGACAAGTACTTACTTTTTTTAAGAACTTTCCGGATACGTCGGTATTGATCCGGCTCCCTGAGTTTCAGGTCAGACCATCTTTTTCGCAGTTGATCTTTGGAGCGCTGGACCCCAAAAGATGCCTGCAAAGTCTCCACGACCTTCGCCATTATTTTGGCCTTGCGCAAATTTGGCCGTGCGTATGGCCCATAATTGCCATCATAGTCGTCTTTGTGAAGAATGGCCACCATCTCCACCATCTCTTTAAAACTCATATTAGAGGCCTTAAATCTAGGCCTCATAGATTTCGCTGACGTTCCAGCCTCCGGGCTGTCTCCACTACCTGAGGTCGTCAACATTTCAGGTGTCTCCGCCATTCTTTAACTCCACTACGCGCCGTAACAAAAAATGGGCGGAGAACATGAGTTAAAATCGAACGTCAGGGGCGGGCGACGCAGGCGGAGTTTCACACATGCGTAGTGTATAAAGAGGGGCCTTGCGCACGTGTCGTACGTACGTTCTGTGCGTCGAATTAGGGGGCGGAGAACATGAGTTAATTTCGAACGTCAGGGGCGGGCGACGCAGGCGGAGTTTCACACATGCGTAGTGTATGAAGAGGGCCCTTGCGCACGTGTCGTACGAACGTTCTGTGCGTAGGTGATAGTGGACCAGGACGTTACAAAACGAAGGTAATTTTAAATATATTTTTTTTGGGTTTTATGGTCATGACTTTGTAGCAAGCGGCCTATATGGCTTGATAGATTGATGAGGCCTACATAGGGAGAAGATGATGAGGGGTTAGCCGAAACCTATAATAAAAGTGTTTTTTGTCTTGTGACTTCATCTTTTCCAGATATAATGAATCCCCTATTTAAGGATCCAGAGTTCCTTACATCTTTTATTTCCAAATATCGAGAGATGAGGAATTTGTGGGAGGTGAAACACCCTCAGTATTATGCTAAGCATGTGAGGAAGTCAACGCTGGAGAGACTTCTGGCCTTTGTCCAGGCGACCATCCCGGAAGCAACAATGAAGACATTGCTCAAGAAAATTGGGGGCTTGAGGAACATGTATAAGAGGGAGCATAAGAAGATCCAGGAATCAAGGAGATCAGGAGCATCAGCAGATGATGTTTATGTACCCAGGCTGTGGTACTATAATCAACTACGTTTTCTGGATGACCAGAATGAAGCCAGGCCATCACTTTCAACCCTTCCCTCCACCCTTCCCTCCACCCCAGCAGAGGCTGATGAGGAGCAAGCTGGGTCTTCCATCCTGGATGAACCAGATATGACCATCTGGAGTCAGGTAAATTATTTTAACAAATATTTACTGTACTAATATTAATGATGTTAACTGGATGTTATAATTGTCTAAAATAATTTGGCACTCAAAATTGGGTATACATATCAATTGACAGTAGTGGCTAAATATGTTTGGCACCTGCTTGAAATAATTAGGGTGTCTGATTAGACTCTTTTATTAAAGAGAAGTATTCACATTGAATTTGCTATTCATGAGAAGCAAACTGTGTGTCATTGATGAACCCAAAAAAATATACTCAAACTATTGTCCTTTTTTTATACACAGGATGAGTCCATCCAGGAGGAATGTGGGGAAAGTGGCAGGCAGGAGGAGACCAGGCCCATGGACAGCCTGGAGGAGGCCGGATTCACCATCATCCTGGAGGAGGCTGGGCCCAGTGTCAGGCAGGAGGTGGCTGCTCCCAGTGAGGTGGCTGCTCCCAGTGAGGTGGCTGGGCCAAGTGAGGTGGCTGGGCCAAGTGAGGTGGCTGGGCCCAGTAGGAGCCTGACCGAATCCCAAGTGCCTCCCCTCCACCTTCCCAAAAAAAGGGCCAGGAAGGGGATGGTCACACAGGACGCATCCCTGCGCCTCATGCAAGAGGCCACCCGTTTTTTAAGGAGCCCCCCCGAAGCGGAAGAATCCTATGGCTGCTACTTAGCCAGCAGGCTTCTTCAGATGAATAGGGAGCAGCGCCTCATTTGTGAGCGCCTATTTGGGGAAACAATCCATAAGGGGCTGCAGGGCACGCTAACACAAAACACCCAACTACATGAGGCAGCCCCCCCTCCTCCTCCTCCTCCTCCTCCTCCTCCTGCCACAACTGAAACACCAGAGCCACAGCCTCAAAAGAAGGCTACAGGGAAGGCTGCAGGGCAGCGTGGAGGAAAGGCTGCAGGGAAGAGAAGAAAATGATGACCTGGGTTCAGTCTGGTCTGACAGAAGACGCAGGCTGTTGTAGGACCACAGTCTGGGGACATCTAGATCATCTGCTGGTGCTGTTGATCTCTGGGATTCTTGGACCAGATTGTGCTCCCTCTTATATGGACTCCGCAAGATCCCAATTTTCTGGTACACCGACTTTTTCCAGCGTTGACTTCCTCTTTATTTTATTTTGACCATGAATAAATGGATCATTTTTTGAGTTTAGCAAAAGACTTTTTATGTTTTTTCTTTGAAATCATTGATTTTACACACAATGTTAAATTAACAAGGGACAACAATCTCATTGAGTTTGAAAAAAAACACACCAAAAATACATTACTAATGTTAATAATGTTCAAGTGGTAAGTCTTGAAAATCCAAAAATTTACGTAACCAAAAACGGTGCTTTGGGTTAACTTTATCTAAAAACTAAAAAATAATCACTATAAAAAAAAAAAAACAGAATAATGGGTTCTTTGTGGTAACTTTACAAACCTAAAAAAAAAAAAGGGGAAAAACTATTATTAGTATGGAAACATTGTTTTTAAAATGCATACTATATCATTCATGAGATCAAAGAGAAAAAGAATCCAGAAATCAGTTTGGGAGAACTCTGATTATGAACAGCAAAACACCTTCGTTCTTTATAGAGCCTTCGTAAAGAAGAAATAAAATGCGCTGCATTCAACGATCACAGATTTTGCAGCGTGATGAATGTGCTACCTACAATACGAACACTAGTTTTACTAGACCGAGTGCTTCCGTTTAGTTTTTGCTTATGAGCATGCGTCGTTTTTTTGTCCGTCGGACTAGCATACAGACGAGCGGACTTCGGGGTCCGTCGTACTTACGACGTAAAGATTTGAAGCATGCTTCAAATCTAAAGTCCGTCGGATTTGAGGCTAAAAAAGTCCGTTGAAAGTCCGGAGAAGCCCACACACGATCGGATTACCAGCCAGCTTTAGTCCGTCAGCGTCCGTTGGACTTTTGTAGACGAAAAGTCCGACCGTGTGTACGCGGCATTAGAAATGTCAGTCCCTTGGATGTCCCATGCAGTTATTAAAATTGATTACATAAATGTATAGCAGCCTTTTTATTTTATATAGCCTTACATGTTGCGACTGAATATGGTAGGAGGGCAATTTTAATAGTGTTTTAGTGGGATATTGTTTGTTTATGATTTTAATCATAATTTTATTGAATAAAGCTTTTGTAATTTGCATCGGCCAAGTGGAGTACTGGTTTGTAGGGATTAGTATATTTCATGAATATTTTTTCTTTTTTTTTTAGGGATATATTGAGGAGATTGAGTCTAAACCAGGTACTTTAGTATCAGTTTATTGATAGAGCACTAGAGATGGAGTGCAGTAACACATTTTCACTTACAGAAAAGGGTATTGAAAAGCAGTTTTAAAAAATATAACATATTAATACGCAGGACTATAAAGGGAAAAAAGGTGTGAGACTTCAGTTGGGCATTGACATAGTTTTCTGTCTTGATTAGGGATGAGCCGAACACCCCCCGGTTCAGTTCGCACCAGAACCTGCGAACAGATAGAAAATTTGCACGAACGTTAGAACCCCATTGACGTCTATGGGACTCGAACGTTCGAAATCAAAAGTGCTCATTTTAAAGGCTAATTTGCATGGTATTGTCCTAAAAAGGGTTTGGGGACCCGGGTCCTGCCCCAGGGGACATGTATCAATGCAAAGAAAAGTTTTTAAAACGGCCGTTTTTTTCGGGAGCAGTGATTTTAATGATGCTTAAAGTAAAAAAAAAGAAAAGTGAAATATTCCTTTAAATATCGTACCTGAGGGGTGTCTATAGTATGCCTGTAAAGTGGCGCGTGTTTCCCGTGCTTAGAACAGTCCTTGTACAAAATTACATTTTTTAAAGGAATAAAAGTCATTTAAAACTGCTTGCGGCTTTAATGTAATGTCGGGTCCCGGCAATATGGATGAAAATCAGTGAGAAAAACGGCATGGGTACCCCCCAGTCCATTACCAGGCCCTTTGGGTCTGGTATGGATATTAAGGGGAACCCCGCACCCAAATTAAAAAAAGGAAAGGCGTGGGGCCACCATGCCCTATATACTCTGAACAGCAGTATACAGGCGGTGCAAACAAGACAGGGACTGTAGGTTTGTTGTTAAGTAGAATCTGTGTGTAATTTTGAACTGGTACATTTTTAACGTGTTTAGCTTCAGCCAAAAAATCTATTTTAAGCTTTTTGGAAAACCTAGGGAAGGGTTATCACCCCTGTGACATTTGTTTTGCTGTCTGTGCTCCTCTTCAGAAGATTTCACCTCACTTTCTGTCCCAATGACAAATGTTTTTAGAAAATTTGGGGTTTTTAGTGAAACAAGGATTGGTGATAATGCATCAGTGGAAAGGAGAAATGTTTTTCCCATATTAACTCTTACAGGAGAGAATTTCCCTTCCTAGGGGTAGATTTCATCTCACTTCCTGTTGTCTCCTTTCGTTTGCAAGTAGGAGTTGTTTGTAAGTTGGATGTTTGAAAGTAGGGGCCTGCCCTATATACTCTGCAGAAATTGTGGCCTTAGGTGTTGGTGTTGCCACAACACTGTAAGCCCTCACAGGGCCCTGCTGTGAAATATTAGATCAAGAATTGTAATTACATACCCCTGTTGAACAGGGGCAGAAAAATTGGGCCTTTGGTGATGGTGATGGTGGTGGTGCTGGTGCCACAACACTGTAAGTCCTCACAGTTACTCTTGGTGAGCGTTGGAACGGGCCCTGCTGTGAAATATTAGATCAAGAATTGTAATTACATGCACCTGTTGAACAGGGGCAGAAAAATTGGGCCTTTGGTGGTGGTGGTGCTGGTGCCACAACACTGTAAGTCCTCACAGTTACTCTTGGTGGGCGCTGGAACGGGCCCTGCTGTGAAATATTAGATCAAGAATTGTAATTACATGTCCCTGTTGAACAGCGGCAGAAAAATTGGGCCTTAGGCACTGGTGCCACAACACTGCAACCCCTCACAGATAAGTATTGCATCAAAAATTGTAATTACATGCCCCTGTTAAACAGGGGCTGAAAAATTGGGCCTTAGCCACTGGTGGCAGCGCCCAGAACCAAAAATGTTCTTACAAGCTATCAGCATGATCATTGAGGAGGAAGAGGATAATCACTCAGCATAACAGGATAGTCACTCAGCATCAGCATAGGCAGTCTTGAAGGGATCAGACATTTCAAAAAAAATGATTCGGTTACATCAGCATCAGGTGCTTGGTAGCTGGTGGTGATCCAAAACTGATTCATTTTTAGGAAGGTCAGTCGATCGACCAAGTCGGTGGACAGACGCACCCTGTGATCGGTTACAAAGCCTCCAGCAGCACTGAATGTGTGTTCCGAAAGAACGCTGGATGCAGGACAGGCCAGTAGCTCATTTGCATACTGTGCAAGCTCTGGCCAGTGATCCATCCTCAAGACCCAGTAACCCAGAGGATTTTCAGTGGGAAAGGTGTCCAAGTCACATCTTGCCCCTAGGTATTCCTGCACCATGTAAAACAGACGCTGGCGATGGTTGCTGGAACCGATCATACCTTGGGGCTGCGGACTAAAAAGTTGTCTGAACGCATCGGTCAGACGGCCACCTTCTCCACCGCTCCTTCTTTGACTGACCGAAGCCTCAGCAACACGTTGTCCAGGAACAGGAGTTTGTAACCTCCCAGTCTCTGGGAACGCATTGCACAGACCTTTCTGCAAGGCCTCCCGAAGATGTTTCATCCTCTGCTCCCTCTGCGATGGCAAGATAAGGTCCGCAACCTTACCCTTGTAACGTGGATCAAGGAGGGTTGCCAGCAAGTATTGATCCCTCTCCTTGATACCAAGAATACGAGGATCCTGCCGCAGGCTTTGCAGGATCAGGGAGGCCATGCAGCGTAGGTTTGCTGAGGCATTCGGTCCGGAGTCCTCTGGGTCACTTAGGACGACATGATCTGCAGCCACCTCCTCCCAGCCACATACAAGTCCATGGGTTTCTTGGGACTGTAAATGATTACTTAAAGACTGCTGCTGATGCTGAGTGCCAGGCTCCACCTTCATGCTGACACAATCCTCCTCCTCCTCCTGTGTGATCGGCGGGCACGCAGGAACACTGTCTGGATAAAGGGGGCCTTGAGAGCTAAAGAAGGCCTCCTCTTCCTGCCTCTGCTCTGCCTCAAGTGCCCTGTCCATTATTCCATGCAGCGTGTGCTCCAACAGGTGGACAAGGGGGACAGTTTGACTGATGCATGCACTGTCACTGCTCACAATCCTCATGGCCTCCTCAAATGGTGACAGGACAGTGGATGCATCCCTGACCATGGCCCACTGGCGTGGGGGAAAAAAAAACAAGCTCCCCTGACCCTGTCCTGGTGCCATAGTCGCACAGGTACTCATTGATGGCCCTCTGCTGTGTGTGCAGCCCCTGCAGCATGGCGAACGTTGAGTTCCACCTGGTGGGCATGTCACAGATTAGGCGGTTCTTGGACAGGTTAAATTCCTTTTGGAGGTCTGCCAGCCGAGCACTGGCATTATATGACCAGCGTAAATGTACACAGACTTTCCTGGCCTGCCTCAGGACATCCTGTAAGCCCGGGTACCTGTCCAAGAACTGCTGCACCACCAAGTTAAGGACGTGAGCCAAACAGGGCACATGGGTCAGTTGTCACTGTCAGAGGGCGGAGAGGAGGTTGGTGCCATTGTCGCAAACCACCATTCCTGCCTTAAGTTGGCGTGGCATCAACCACCTCTGAACCTGCCCCTGCAGAGCTGACAGAATCTCTGCCCCAGTGTGGCTCCTGTCCCCCAAGCACACCAGCTCAAGCACCGCATGGCATCTTTTGGCCTGCGTACTTGCGTAGCCCCTTGAACGCCTATGGAGCACTGCTGGTTCTGAGGACAAAGCACAGGAAGAGGCCATGGAGGAAGAAGAAGAGGGAGGGGGGAGGAGAGAGGTGTGTCAGAATCACCAGTACTGGCATTTTGGAGGCGTGGTGGTGGAACAACCTCCAACACTACTGCACCTTGTCCTGCATCCATCCCAGCTGCCAGCAGAGTCACCCAATGCGCCGTGAAACTTAGGTAACGTCCCTGTCAATGCCTGCTGGACCATGAGTCAGCGGTAATATGCACCTTACCGCTGACTGCCCTGTCCAGCCTTCCACATGTAGAGAGCCGGAATCGCCTTCCGTGAGAAAAAGTGGCGTTTGGGAACCTGCCACTGAGGAACCGCACATTCCACAAACTCACATAAGGGGGCAGAGTCTACCAACTGAAAAGGTAGCAGTTGAAGTGCTAGCAATTGAAGTGCTAGCAATTTTGCCAAGCTAGCATTCAACCGCTGGGCATGTGGATGGCTGGGAGCGAACTTCTTTCTGCGGTGCAGCAGCTGGGGCAGGGAAATTTGCCTGGTACAATCTGACGTTGGTGTACCGATAGCAGATTGCCCTTGGCTGTGACACACCTAATTCTACACCTTCATTCCTCTCAGTGCAGGTCTTAGAGAGGACTGAAGGTATAGTGGGGTTGGAGATCCCAGCTGATGAGGAGCAAGGAGAGGTCCTCTTTGTTTTTTGGTGTGGGTCTTTTAGGTACTCTTGCCAACGAACTGCATGCCAGGTCAACATATGTCTGGTCAAGCATGTGGTGCCCAAGCGGGAGATGTTTTGGCCACGCGAGATACGCTTGAGACATATGTTGCAAGTAGCAGTGGTGCGATCTGATGCACTCGTCTCAAAAAAGGCCCACACCAAAGAACTTTTGGAATAACGTGCAGAGACAGCAGTGCCCTGCACATGCAGAGCTCTACGGTGTGATGCAGTCAGTGTGCTGCCCTTAGGCTGGCCCGTGGAGGGCATCCTGCCTCGTTTGTGATGTGCCTCCTTCTCCTCCTCCTCCCCTCTCCTATCAGGCACCCACGTTGAGTCAGTGACCTCATCATCCCCTCCCTCCTCTTCACTGGAGCAAACCTGGCAGTATGCTGCAGCAGGGGGAACATGACTGCCAGATTGCTGTCCTTCTTGGGCACCCCCTCTGTCCGGGCTCACTTTACTGCCTTCATCTAGCTCAGTACCATCATCAGAGCCTTCAAAACGCTGGGCATCCTCCTGGAGCATATACCCAACACTGTGGTCAAACAGTTCGAGGGACTCCTCAGGAGGACATGGTGGGGCTAGGGAAGGAGTCACTGATGCCATTGAGCCGAGGGAAGAGGCCGCGTTGGCAGCTGCTTTGCCAAAGTACCCTGAGCCTGGGTGAGCGAGGATGAGGAGGATGAGGACGGCTTGGTCATCCACTCGACCAAGTCTTCCGCATGTTGTGGCTCAACACAGCCAGCTGCCGAAAAAAAGGCCAAGCGTGTCCCACGGCCACGTGCTGATGAAGATGCACCGCATCCACGACCAGCACTGTTGCCTCTAGACACAGAGCCTGTTTGCCCTCTTTTATTGGCTTGTGACTGTCTGCCTCTCCTTGTTGGCCTTCCAGACATACTATTGGCCTGCAGTAAGCTGCACAAAACTGGGATGTGTGTGTGTAGATATAGATATAGATATCTAGATAGATATCTAGATCTAGATCTAGTTTCATATGTATATAGATAGATATAGATATACATATAGATATATATATATATATATATATATATATATATATATATATATCGATTATACTGCAACTAGCAGAATCAACTGCCTGCCTATAGTATTATTAGTATGATAACACCTGCACTTGTCTTCAGGTAGCTATACTGTAGGTGCAACTGTGCAGGGTACACAGTACAGTAACTGGAAATACGTCAAGAGCCTACACAAGCACCTGGCTGCAGGTAGCTACACTGTAGGTGAGACTGTGCGGGGTACACAGTACAGTAACTGGAAATACTTCAAAGAGCCTTCACAAGCACCTGGCTGCAGGTAGCTATACTGTAGGTGAGACTGTGCGGGGTACACAGTACAGTAACTGGAAATACTTCAAAGAGCCTACACAAGCACCTGGCTGCAGGTAGCTATACTGTAGGTGAGACTGTGTGAGGTACACAGTACAGTAACTGGAAATACTTCAAGGAACCTACACAAGCACCTGGCTGCAGGTAGCTATACTGTAAGTGAGACCGTGCAGAGTACACAGTACAGTAACTGGAAATACGTCAAGAGCCTACACAAGCACCTGGCTGCAGGTAGCTATACTGTAGGTGAGACTGTGCGGGTTACATAGTACAGTAACTGGAAATACTTCAAAAAGCCTACACAAGCACCTGGCTGCAGGTAGCTATACTGTAAGTGAGACTGTGTGGGGTACACAGTACAGTAACTGGAAATACTTCAACGAACCTACACAAGCACCTGGCTGCAGGTAGCTATACTGTAAGTGAGACTGTGCAGGGTACACAGTACAGTAACTGGAAATACGTAAAGAGCCTACACAAGCACCTGGCTGCAGGTAGCTATACTGTAGGTGAGACTGTGCGGGTTACATAGTACAGTAACTGGAAATACTTCAAAGAGCCTTCACAAGCACCTGGCTGCAGGTAGCTATACTGTAGGTGAGACTGTGCGGGGTACACAGTACAGTAACTAGAAATACTTCAAAGAGCCTACACAAGCACCTGGCTGCAGGTAGCTATACTGTAGGTGAGACTGTGCGGGGTACACAGTACAGTAACTGGAAATACTGTAAAAGCACCTGCCTGCCTGTCAGTATATCAGTATATTAGGAAGAGAAGAACAGGATCTAGCTAAACTGAATACAGTATATATATATATATATATATATATATATATATACACAACACCTGGGATGCATATATATACACAATACACTGTAACTGCAGCTAACTGACTCGACCTGCCTACTCTATCTAACTTAAATCAAATGACACTGTCTCTCTCTCTCTCTATCTCAACGCTGGAACACACTACACAGGGCCGACGTGCAGGCGGCCTTATATAGTGTGGGGCGTGTACTAAACCCCCTGAGCCATAATTGGCCAAAGCCTCCTTGGCTTTGGCCAATTACGGCTCTCTGTACACACAGCGCTGTGATTGGCCAAGCATGTGGGTCATAGTGCATGCTTGGCCAATCATCAGCCAGCAATGCACTGCGATGCCGCAGTGAATTATGGGCCGTGACGCGCCACTCGAATTTGGCGTGAATGGACCATATCGTTCGTAATTCAGCGAACGACCGAACACACGAACAAAACAGTGTTAATTTTTTTCCCTGAAAGTACATACAGTAAACCATAACTAGATTTATTGTGTAAAAAATGTTGAAAGGGACATGGCTGGAAGCCAGCATAGTTGCACACAGTAGGCTCTTCTCCAGTACACACAGCAGATATTAAACACAATTCCCATGGCCAAAGAGCCATTTGTTGTAGCAGCAGCAGCTACTCTGCTTGTGACCTTTGATGAAGCGATCGACAAAATGCAATAGGTGTTTGCCAGTGTATCCACATGAATTTTAACTTGCTTTTAAAACAGTATTTCTCAACCTTTTTCCAGTCAAAGCACCCTTTAAAATTATGGACAATTTCAAGGCATTCCATTCTAAAATGTAAAAAACTAAACTAATAATAGTTTTACATATTGCAGCAGCATTCACACATGTAGGACACCCAACAGGTAATTTTTTCTTTCAAAGCAAATATACCTTTGCACACTGGTATTACTGACTAGGTCCTGGCTAGTATTACAGCATTCGTTCTTCCTTAGTTTCTCTCTCCTATGCTGCTAAAAGGACCCCAAGGCTGACAGAGAGGGGCGAGGACAGAGGGGGCTGTCTAACAAGGTTGCTGTGCAGGTGCCCAATGTCCTCCTTATCAACCATGATGTCAGTGGTTGTTAGGACACTGGTGGGTGGTCTGCACAGTGCCCAAGGTTGTAATGTTGCACAATGAAAACCTATGGCTTTGTGTACCAAAAAAGCAGGCTTGATCCACCTGCTGGCTTGAACACAATTTCTGGGCAATTTTGGGAAATTTTTAGGCATTTTTGCAAGGCACACCTGAAGAACCGAGAAGGCATCCTACGGGTCCTAAGCATGCTGGTTGAAAAAGGCTGCTTTAAAGATACTATGTAGACTTTTAAATACACTTATTTCACAATATCTCCATATTCTCATCTTCAATCTGCTGGGTGTGCTCTGATATGCCTGGCATGCACAGAATTTTTTTAAAGAGTGTTTTTTGTTACTGTGAGCACTATTCTTTGGAAAAGCAGTGATGCAGAGGAAACAGCTGCCCCACATCTTCCAGTCTCACAAAGGTTACTCTATAAGCACATACGGACCTTACCTTGAGCTTGATCACATCTATCTAGTGATTACACTCCCTGCAGGAAGAGTAAAGGAATGTTTTTGGCACCAGTACATCCCTCAAGCCAGCCATGATAAGTATTTACCAGTCCTACTGGTCAGTGGTGAAAGAGAAGCTGGTGCAGTTTGTCAATGCAGCCACACAATGCAGCCCACACATGGCAAACAAGAATGTGGCTTCTCAGTGAAAACAGTATGTAAATCTATCTTCTGAGCTGATATTTCTCTCAGATTACACTATTTTGTCCTGTTTTGTTCCAAAAGATTGTGTTGGCCAAATTATGCAGCAGAGTGTTTAACCTCTGATGTAGAGAATACTCAAGAGGGGACTCTACAGTTCTGCAAATTATGGAAGCAATTAGAGATTGTAAAGCACCATTAACTTCCATCAGTGAAGCAGTCCGCATATATATTTCTTTGATCAAGCAGGATCTGCAAAACCTTAGAGAAGGAACATTTGATGCTGAGCATAGAATGAGTAATTTGGAGAAAATGGTTCAGCCAATAGGGAGAAAAATGAATTAAGTGCTTAAACAGTTAGTAGCCCAGAAACTGAAGCTAGATGATCTTGCAAAAAAGATCTAGAGGGAATAGTGAGCTGTTGTTGGGGTTGGGGGATCACCTGTGGAAGCAATTCTTAAGATTTGGCTTAAAGTGAATCTAAAGCCCACATTTTTTGATTTCAGATAAAGAAGTCAGAAGTTTATTGCTAAAGTACAAAAAATGTCAGCACACTAATAAGTAAAGACCTCAAATTTCTACCGAGGTCTTAGTGGCAATAACAGCATATTTAGCACATAACACATCAAAATTTCGCCAACACAATGGCCTCCTTTCTTATGGTGACAGAAGCTGTCTGTGGCCATGCTAGAGACGTTTATGTTCCCTGTGTTGGTGATCCCTGTGAGTTGCTCAGTGAAGGTCTAGTGTCATGAGAATCTAAAATTAATTTTTTCCAATAGGCCCAGTTCACACTAGCATGTTGAAATGGTGTGTGTTTTGTGAAAATGGAACATACTGCATTTACTGTAAACACACAACAATCACAACACACTGCATGTATTATAATGCATGGCAGCACACTGTGTGCACATTATCAAAAGAAAAATTGCGTATTTTGGCTCCTGCTGTGAAAAAAAAAAAAGAGCTTGATTAGATTGTTTGTCTACAATGAATCCTGTACTATTACAGCCAATACTTGCCTTCTTCTCTGCACAATTTCACTG
This sequence comes from Aquarana catesbeiana, assembly GCF_042186555.1. NCBI lineage: Eukaryota > Metazoa > Chordata > Amphibia > Anura > Ranidae > Aquarana > Aquarana catesbeiana. The sequence continues at coordinate 195,002,603 of NC_133328.1, read as the reverse complement.
CTATCCTGATTTTTCCATCCACAAGTTTAGTCTTAAAAGGATTAGAGAATAATGGAGGCAACCATTGCTAAACTCTATTTTTGAGAATGCCAGTCCCCTGGCTGTCATGCTGATGGTTTTGCTTCAATGAAGTCTGAGTCACTACCCCAGAATAGCGGCACTTCTCTGACACTCATTTAAAGCATGCTTGTTTCAGAGTTGTGACTCAAAATGACTTAAAGTGATACTAAAGTCTCAATTTTTTTTGTTTAAAAATAACAAACATGTTATAACTACCTGCTATGTGCAATGGTTTTGCACAGAGCAGCCTGGGTCCTCCTTTTCCTGGATCCCTCTTCACTGCCCCTGGCACCTCCCTTCTGCTGAGTGCCAACACAGCAAACAGCTTGCTATGGGGGCACCCAAACCAAGCTGCAGCTCCGTGTGTTAATTCAGACATGGAGCCACGGCCCGGTCTTGCCCATTCTCTCGCCTCATCCGCTCACTGACTTTGATTGACAGCAAGAGTCAATGGTGCTTCTCTTCTGTCTCAGCCAATGAGGAGGGAGAGTCTCGGACAGCTGAGCCTGATGTACAACATCGCTGGATCGAGCTAGGCTCAGGTAAGTAGGAGGGGGGCTAATATTAGGGCACTTACCTATTCAGGGAGCCCGCAATGTTGCACCCCAGCCGGTCTTCGGATCAACTGCCGCCGCCATTCCTGGTAAGGCAACCCAGCCTTTTGGCTTCACTGCTGCTTCCCTACTGCGCATGTGCAAAGCACACTGTGCTTTCTAATTGGCCCGGCGGCGGGAGAAGAGGAAGGGGGCCGAACTTCTCGGAGATCGGGCCATGGCCCCGTTTCCGGAAGTGGGGAAGGGGACCTGTCAAAAACAAGTCGCCGTTCCCCTCTCCCCCCTGAAAGGTGACAACTAGTACCCTCTAGCTAGTGTACTAGTTGTTAGAGTAGGTAAATTGGCTTGGCTGAGAGCCAGGCCTGGGTTGTGAATCTGGGTCAGGAATTAATGACTCAGGGGCTTGATGACTCATCTGGCAGCTCTCTCTGACACTTCCCCCTGGTCTGGAAGTTGGTAGAAACTTCTAGAGCTGGAGGGTAGGGGTGAGAAGGGGCTGCCATGCATATTTATGAGGTCTTCGACCAATCCCCAGCAAAAAGTGTCTGGTAGGGGGCAGGCCACCTCATAAATAGACATGGGCCATGCCAGCCGGGGAAGTGGGGTGGAAGATGGAGATGGAGTGCTGAGGTGGCTGTTGGAGATCTTCGCAGGGTGTCCCCTATTCTGGGGGGATGACCTCAGGTCTGGGGCTTGGGTACTGGAAGGATCCCCCACAACACACCAAGGAAACCCTTCCTGGAGCCACGGGAGCAAGGAGAGCAGACAGTGGGAGAAGGTCAGCACATCCAGGAGATTTGAGAGTCAGCTGGGTGGGCTGGTGCGTGTTAGTCTGGAGGACTGTGTGAAGAAGTTAGCCTGGAAGGCTAGTGAAAGAGGCAGCTGCAGCCAGGCTGGTTGACAGTGCCTGTAGAGGAAGTGCTGGGAAAGTGTGAGCTGTGTCATCAATTCTGTTCTTCAAGTATAGAGGCTGCTAGTTCCTGCCTGTAAAGGGCTTTTGCTGCTAAACTGCAACAGGGTGACATAGTTGGGTTCTGCAAGCAAGTGTGTGCTGGAGTGAAGAAGAGGAGCTGTATATAGAGACTGCATATAGGAGGAGTTGTCCCTGAAGTTTGTTCTGAAGTCAAATGGGCATCCCATAACCTCCCATCCCTATCCAAGTTGCAGTGCCTTACAAAAGTATTCACCCCCTTGGAATTTTTCGTGTTTTGTTGCCTCACAACCTGGAATTAACTTGGCTTGTTTCAGGATTTGCATCATTTAATTTACAGAACATGCCCACACCTTTTTGAAGATTTTTTTTTTTTTATTATGAAGCAAACAACAAATAGGACAAAATAACAGAAATGGGGTGTACACACGGTCGGACTTTTCAGCTACAAAAGTCCGACGGACACCGACGGACCAAATCCGGGGAACAATCCGATCGTGTGTGGGCTTCCCCGGACTTTCAGCGGACTTTTCCATTCGCAAATCTGACGGACTTTAGATTTGGAACTTGCTTCAAATCTTTACGTCGTAACTCCGCCGGACCCAGAAATCCGCTCGTCTGTATGCTAGTTTCGACCGACAAAAACCCACACTAGGGCAGCTATTGGCTACTGGCTATCAACTTCCTTATTTTAGTCCGGTGTACGTCATCACGTACGAATCCGTCTGACTTTTGTGTGATCGTATGTAGGCAAGTCCGTTCGTTAGAAAGTCCGCCGCAAGTCCGCCAAAAGTCCATCAAAAGTTTGTCGGACAGGCTGTCGGACTTTTGTAGCCAAAAAGTCCGACCGTGTCTACGCCCCAAAAAAGTCAATGTGCATAACTATTGACCCCCTAAAGTCAATACTTTGTAGAGCCACCTTTTGCGGCTATCACAGCTCCAAGTCACTTTGGTAAGTCTGTATGAGCTTGCCACATCTTACCACTGGGATTTTTGCCCATTCCTCCTTGAAAAACTACTCCAGCTCCTTCAAGTTGGATGGTTTGCGCTTGTGAACAGCAATCTTTAAGCCTGACCACAGATTTTCTATTGGATTGAGGTCTGGGCTTTGACTAGGCCATTCCAACATATTTACATGTTTCCCCTTAACCCACTCAACTGTTGCTTTAGCAGTGTGTTTAGGGTCATTGTCCTGCTGGAAGGTGAACCTCCGTCCTAGCCTCAAATCATACACAGAGTGGTACAGGTTTTGCTCAAGAATATCCCTGTATTTAGCACCATCCATCTGTCACAGACCTAGCCAGAACAGAGGCTGTTGGAGAGGACTGTATGCAAGCCTGTTGCCCACCGATTATGGGCCCTAGCATTTGGGGGAATGGTGCTCTCTGTGAGCTGTATGCCTGGGGACCCTGGGGTTGGTGTTACTTTGGATTCAGCTCCATGTCCCCCCAAAACACACAGACTCTGGAACCCGTTATATGCCATATTAGAATGATAAGACTGAATTATACTGTTGGGACACATCCTGTGAGGAGATGCTAATGTCATCATCTCCACTCACCTGTCTGATGTCAGCTATAATGGGTTTAATGTAAATAAGTTTAGTCTAGGTTCTAAAGGTATTCAACTCATTGTTGTTTGTTCTAATTAACCCCGTGTTGATGTTTATGGTAATGTGTGTTAATTGAATGAGCTGATCACATTGTCCTCTATACAATGTAGGAGACGGGACGACTCCTATTGGAGCTCATGTTAATTAGGTTAATTAGGTTATGTTTGTATTGTTAATTGTAATTAGCTCCAGCTATTGTGTTTATATTCCTGTGTGAAGCTCGGTGACCACAAGTCTGGGCGAAAGGTCATGTCTCAGCCACCTAGGCTGTATAAAGGATGAGATAATTAGCTCATGTTAATTAGGTTAGCTTTGAGTCAGCCTGGTGTATAAATGTGTGGGAGATCTCAAATAAAGAGTAGTTCTGATGTACTCCAAGACTGGTGTTGTCTAGTTCTTGGGGGTTCCTATAGCCAGATCCATTGAGCTTGTGTTCCAGAACTTAGGAAGCAGTATACTGACGGAAGCACTCAAACGGAGTGTGGGACGTTCCGTGACATTGGTGACATTGGTGGCAAGCAGCGGGAAAGCTTCCTACAGTCTGGGACATCCAAACTTCCATCTGGATCCAAGGTCCAGATAGCAGGAGAGGAGAGGTACAGATACCAGCCGCCATGGATGAGGAATTCAGAAGGAGGTTGCGAGAGATGCAGATACAGCACAGAGGACCAGTATCGGAGCAGGTCCTGCTGGGATGGTGTGATTCTATTCGCTGCAAACTCTGGAAGGAAGCGCTAGCCCGTGAGCAGCGACACCAGGGAAAAGTTCTCCCCTCCATCGAGGAAAGGTACTGGTCGCAGTACGGACTGCGGGTGCGGTTTTTGGGAGAAAAACCACACAAGAAGCAGACAGCTGAATTAAGCAGGCTGGTCTGGGCAGAGTCCTAGCCTCAAATCATACACAGAGTGGTACAGGTTTTGCTCAAGAATATCCCTGTATTTAGCACCATCCATCTTTCCCTCAACTCTGACAAATGTCCCGGTCCCGACTGCTGAAAAACATCCCCGAAGCATGATGCTGCCACCACCATGTTTCACTGTGGGCATGGTGTTCTTTGGGTGATGTGATGTGTTGGGTTTGCCCCAGACATAGCGTTTTCTTTGATGGCCAAAAAGATAAATTTTAGTCTCATCAGACTAGAGCACCTTCCTCCATACATTTTGGGAGTCTCCCACATGCCTTTTCGCAAACTCAAAACGTGCCATTTTGTTTTTTGCTGCATTTGGTTACGATAGATTTGATGGTGCTCCTAGGGATCATCAAAGATTTGGATATTTTTTCATAACCTAACCCTGACTTGTACTTCTCAACAACATTGTCCCTTACTTGTTTGGAGAGTTCCTTGGTCTTCATGGCAGTGTTTGGTTAGTGGTGCCTCTTGCTTAGGTGTTGCAGCCTCTGGGGCCTTTCAAAAAGGTGTGTATATTTAATGACAGATCATGTGACACTTAGATTGCACACAGGTGGACATCATTTCACTAATTATGTGACTTCTGAAGGTAATTGTTTGCACCAGAGCTTTTTATAGGCTTCATAACAAAGGGGGTGAATACATACTCACATGCCAATTATCAGTTTTTTATTTCTGAAAAATAGTTTATGTATATATTTTTCTAATTTTACTTCACCAACTTAGACTATTGTGTTCTGATTCATGTCATATAATTCAGATTAAAAAAAAACATTGAACTAAAGGCTGTAATGTAACAAAATAGGTAAAAAGCCAAGGGGGTGAATACTTTTGCAAGGCATTGTATATCCCTCAATAAAACAAACCAGAAAAAAAAAAAAGTCACAGACTGTTCTCTGACTTTTGCGTGCCTGTGGAGATTCATCGTGCCTGGCTGTGCAGGGTGGGGAATCTCAGTTACTTGTGGCTCCTTAGGGGGTGCGCTGCATTACCTTCATGCATTATATGCATGAAGGTAAAAAACCTTCTGTGTGCAGTGACCCCCCAGCCCCCCCTTAATACTTAATTAATTAAGCTCCCTCTCGATCCAGCGATGTGCACGAGAGCTGAGCATCTCTCGGATCTCTCATTCCTCATTGGCTGAGACTACAAAAAAAACTGATTGCAACACCAGGGAGGACACCGCTACATATAGTACTGTTTCCGGTAAGCAGTTCAATTCACGCATGAGAGAAGGACTGGGAGTGTGAAAAATGGCCCTTGGTCAGGCAGATTACCTGAGGATACTACTCATGTAAATTTGGACAAGGTGCATGATAGATGTTTAGCATTTAATCAGAATAAGGAGACATTGCAAGTGTCTAAAACAACAGTGGATTGCCTTCTACAATAACGTCTAACAATTTAAAAAGTTTCTGCATGTTGGGTTCTGACTTAGTGTTGCTAGTTGGACTAAAAGAATTTTCCCTGAATATCATGTTTTGCTCAAGTTGAATAACTGTAATGAATGTGGCAAAATGCGACAGGCTATCCCATAATTCCCTGGGTCTAGGCAGCAGCTATTTTGGCCAGAGTCATATAGAGGAATGGAGTCATATGTGGGAAGAAACAGGTCGCCCCACATGGACACCATGTTTTTGGTGACAGCAGTAGCACCACCACCACCAGCAGGGGATCCTTGTCCAGTCTAGTCCCAACACGCAGGCAAGCAGTTTGCCTTGAGTCCTACTTCACACTGTGGCGTTACAGTGGGTTGCGCTGCATAAAAGTAGGACATGCTTAATTTCACTGCACCTACACCACTCTGCGGTTAAAAAAAGATGAATGAAACATCATTGTACATAGTTAGGTTGAAAAAAACAAGTCCATCTAGTTCAACCTATACGAAAAAAAAAAATATCAAAAATATATGACATGTGACATTTCAATATACTGTAGTTAAAAAATAGAAGAAAAAAAAAACATTAAACCGTGTGATGCATCATTAAAATGCATTGGCACTGCATCCTTCACAGTGCACACAAGCAGCTGAAGTACAACATGGCCACTAGTGTTAACAATCTCTAATTTTCAAGTACTACTGTATATTTGGCTGAGATGTCATGATGGAGAGTTTTGATACCAGAGAAGGGTGTGGAACTGTACCTGAAATTAAGAATAAAAAAGGTAGACTGACAGTACTTCTTGCGGAAGGACAAAGACACTGTACCTGGATGAAGATCAGGTTTCTCTCCCCAGGAAGTGTTAGGCGCCAACTGGCCTTTGCTTGGCTACAAAAGGAGAATCAGAAAATCTTCACCTTTTATGTACTGTATGTCTGTGATTTAAGCTTTGAGTGATGTTTTTGGATATGTTATTTCAAGAAAGGCTTGTGCTGTTTTAGTATCCTTTTATCATAGTACATTTAGTTTGTGTTGAGTGTTGTTGTTATTATGCCTAGCCTGTAAATTCAATATGGCTGCATTATATATGTATATTTGTATTGTACTGCATATATTCATAATGGTTTAATAAAGGCAATTTATTACAACAAAGCAAGCTTAAAGTCTTGTTCCTAAAGTGGAAATCCATGCAAAATCTAAAATCCCTGCATCTATAGACACCAGGGATCTAACACTAACCTCTCTATCCCTGTAAAGAAAAGATCAGTATATATACCTTTTCGGAAGCTGATCTGACTCGCTCTGACCTGATCTCCAGCACAGGAAGCTCTGCAGAGGACACGGACGACAACGGCTGTGAAATTAATGGGAAGTGACGTCACTCATAGAGTTACTATGGGGCTTCCTGTGTCCTCTGTCTCCTCTGCACCCACCTACACAGAGAAGCCGTGGCTGACAGCTCAGCGCGGGATCCGGTCGGGGCGGGTAAGATCGGCTTCCAAAAAGGTACGTATACTAGTTTTTTCTTTACAGGGATAGAGAGGTTAGTGTTAGATCCCTGGTGTCTATAGATGCAGGGATTTTAGATTTTGCATGGACTTCCACTTTAAAGTGTTACCTAATCCAGGACCCTGCATCCACTATATCTGGTCTTTCACAGTACACAGAGCATGGAAATGCAATTATTTTAGTAAATATAAACTGCTAAATACCTTTTCTCATCAACAGTATATAGCAGTCTTGTGACTTCTATCAGTGTCCAGCCGATCACTGGTTGAAGCTTGTAGGAGGAGTTTTCATTCTTCTCTGACTGTCATATAAGGCTGCATGACTCCTGACCCTCTGTCTGGACGGTGCTGATTGGCCCTGTGCCGATCACATGCACTCTCCAAAAAAAAACTCTCTAACAATACACACCAAACTGAGCATGTGCAGAGTACCCCCAAGGCTCTGTACTATCAGCACATGGATTGGGATGGTGGAAGAACGGGAGGATCAGAGCAGACAGAGTCAAACAGATTTTAAACAATGCACAGGATTAACCTCTTCCACAGTGAGTATAGCAAGCATGCTTTGCTGCATATACAGACTGATTTTACTGTTGTGGGTTTAGTAACACTTTAAGTAATACAATTGGAGGTAGTGTTTGTACATCAACATAGCTAAACCTCAGGTCTCTGGTACCCCCAGAACTCCCCCCTGCTCTAGAAATTTGGAAAAGCTTCTGGAAGTTAATGGGCGGAGGCCAAGAGGTCCTGATCTGCATACTTGAGGGAATCTGGCCAATCCCCAGGCAGAGGGCCTGGCAGGGTGGCTAGGTCAGCCCTTAAATATGGTGGAGCCTGGCCAGCAGGAGAGACGGGTGGAAGATGTAGTGCTGAGGAGGCTGTTGGTGACCTAGGAGGGGATCCCTGGGTCTAGGGGGGCTCTCCCTACAGGCTGGGGCTCGGGCTAGCTTGGAGGAATCCTTTCAGCGTCCGATTTGAGAAGGAATCTTGCCTAAGAGCAGCAGGAAGCAAGGAGGAGAGATTAAGTACATCACCACACCCAGGGATTCACAAGGGGAGAGACTGCCACGTGTAGCAAGCTTTCAAAGAACAGCACTGTGCTTAACCCTTTTACCCCTTGTTCTGGGAGATCTTTAGAGCAGCAGGGTGGGCTGGTAGACAAGCAGCCAGGAGCGCTGGTAGTACCTGCAGGCGGTGGAGCTGGAAGAAGTTCTACAAGAGGTGCGGAGATACTCCTGCATGCAGTTTTGCAACATTTTGTGCTATTTTCCAAAGGGGGCTGATAGCTCCCTGCCTGTAAGGGACTTTGCCACTGAACCAAGAGACGGGGTGTTTCTAGCAAGAAGAGCAGTCCATGATCTTTTCTCTGTACATAGGAAGGATGTTGTCCTCATCTGTTGTTCTTCAAGTCAAGTTGGGCATCCCACAATCCCTATAACCTATCCAAGTTGTTTTCTCCAATAAAACAGCAGGAATAAGGGGAACCAGTTACCACCAGCTCCTGCAGGGGTAGCGTTACAGCTACAAAATTTTAATTTCATCAGTTCCTTGGTATCAATTAATTCTAACACTCACAACATCATCTGTAATGGTATCTGGGTATCTTATCTTATAATAAGCCATCCTGAGCAGACTTGGGTCTAATTGTAACCATAGGCATGACTTGACAGTTAGAGGTTCCTCTCCTGTGATATATTTTTTAATAATTCAGAGATTTATACTGTATATAAAGAGTCTGAGCTGACAGTGCCAGTAATTATGGACTGTTCTTGCCAATATGTTTTTCAATGGCCCATGTGACTTTAAATTGGAGCAGAATAACAGTTAGAGGGTTAGAATTTCTGACAAAGCCTTCCTGTCCAATGATGTCTGAACAATCTATTTCTTGCAGTGGCGTAACTAGAACCTTCAGGGCCCTGGTGCAAGAAACCATAAAGGGCCCCCCTGACCTCTGGCCAGGGCCCTTCCCACTGATCCTGGGGGCAGCAGGACCTGGATAGGCGGTGAGGCATATGGAGGAACAAATCCCCTCCGTTTTCCTCTTGCAGCCACGCAATGCCTATTGGAGGGAGAGGAGGAGAAGCAGGCTTTTAACGGCTGCAGGAGAAAAATGGAGGGGATTTGTTCCTCCATATGCCCCCCCCATCCAGGTGTACACGGGCAACATGTGCGCCATTGCAATTGTGACCCCTGTAGTTATGCCCCTGAGATGAGTGGCAGTGGTTGTGGTGGAGGATGGGATCAGTGGCAGCAGTGGTGGTGGTGATTGATGGGATGAGAGGCAGCGGTGAGGGGGGATGGGAACAGTGGCAAGGGTGGTGGTTGAGGGAGGTGGGATTGAATGGGATGAGTGGCAGAGGTGGTGGGAGGAATGGGATCATTGGCAAGGGTGGTGGTTGGGGGGGATGGGATGAGTGGAAGCGGTGGGGGGCATTGGATGAATTGAGTGGCAGTGGGGGTGGGAGGATGGGATCAGTGGAGAGGGTGGTGGTTGAGGGGGATGGGATGGGTTGAGTGGTAGTGGAATGGGGGGATTGGATGGGATGTGTGGCAGTGGTGGGGAGCGAATGGGATCAGTGGCAAGGATGGTGGTTGCGGGATGGGATCAGTGGCAGCAGTGGCCGTGGGGGTGTGGGTCGATCAGTGTCAGCAGTGGTCATGGTTGTGTGGGGGAGTGGATCAGTGGCAGCAATGGTCGCGGTGGTGTGTGCGGGGGAAAATCAGTGGCAGTAGTGGTGGTGTGGGGGGTATCAGTGGCACTAGTAGTGGTGGTGTGGTGGGGGGGAATCAGTGGCAGTAGTGGTGGTGGTGTGGGGGGGAATCAGTGGCAGTAGTGGTGGTGGTGTGGGGGAGGAATCAGTGGCAGTAGTAGTGGTGGTGTGGGGGGAAATAAGTGGCAGTAGTGGTGGGGGTGTGGGGGGGGAATCAGTGGCAGTAGTGGTGGTGGTGTGGGGGGGAATCAGTGGCAGTAGTGGTGGTGGTGTGGGGGGGGAATCAGTGGCAGTAGTGGTGGTGGTGTGGGGGGGGAATCAGTGGCAGTAGTGGTGGTGGTGTGGGGGGGAATCAGTGGCAGTAGTAGTAGTGGTGGTGTGGGGGGGAATCAGTGGCAGTAGTGGTGGTGGGGGGTATCAGTGGCAGCAGTGGTAGTGGTGTGGGGGGGAATCAGTAGCACTAGCAATGTTGATATGAGGGATGAATACAGTGCCACTCACTTGCAGATTACTCGCAGATCACTTGCTTCCCCCTCCTTGCTAGGTCTTGCTTGGGCGAGCGGAGAGGATGGGCAGAGCAGGCGGGGACTGTGCCCGTGCGGGAGGGTGAAGAGGATGGGCGGAGCAGGTGAAGGGGATGGGCAGGGACTGTGCCCATGGGGACTCCCCAGAGGGAGGAGAGATAGGCGGACGGAGCAGGGACTATGCAGTGTGCCTGTGAGTGCGGGCATAAAGGATGGGCGGAGCGGGTGAAGAGGATGGGCGGAGAGGGAGGGGACTGTGCAGTGTGCTCGTAAGTGTGGGCGGAGAGGAGTGGAGAGGATGGGTGGAGCGGCTGGGGACTGCGTGCCCGTGAATGACCAGTGAGTGTACTATCTCCCGGGCAGCGGCGGGCCCTCCTACAGTGGCAGAACTCAAGGGCCCAGCCGCAAGTGCGACTGCTGCGACCCTGGAAATATTGCCACTGATTTCTTGTATAGGAATCACAGAGATAGGGGGTGAAGGAAAATCTCCCCAATGGGCTCACAGATAGAAATAAAAATGTGACAGAAATGTTTAAATATTCCCCACTAAGGGCTGGTTGACACCAGGTTTGCAAGAGAATGCGCGTGTTCTTGTGTGGTGTGTTTTGATAGTCCATTCCTTTGAATGAGCTGCAAAACGCACTTAACTACGGGATAAGTAGTGCATGCACTACTTTAAAAAGTTACTGCACCAAACTACATGGTGACTGCAAACGCACTGTGTTTGCGATCTGCGTTTGAGGCACAGATACCATTACACTGGCACCCATAGCAGATTGCAAAGGTAGTGCATTTTTAGAGTGGTGTGGGAAAAGTGCATGGAACGTACCTTTCCAGCACCACGTTCTGGTGTGAATGGGCCCTTAAACTTTCCTCCCCTCCCAAAATGGCTATACCTACCTAGATCTCGCTCCATGGTCAATGGCATTGTTTACATCTCTCCACTGGCTTCTTGATCCAACGTTCGTGCCTGTGCAGTTCAGCCCCATAGGCTTCTAGGCTGGTAGATGGATAGGAGCCAATCCAGTAAGATAACATTTTTTGAATTGGCCTGTGAGAAAAAAGACCATTACATACATAGGCAGTCAACACACATAAAAAAAAAAATTACAGTGCATTTGGCTTTACTTCGCTGTTCTAGATTTAAAGTGTCTTTCCAGTTTTGTTGCAAAAAAAATCCCATCTGGGTAAACTTTATACAATGCAAACTTTCCTTGTAAAGTTATACCTTTGATATTGCCTTACAAAGTCCTTACTTAAAGACCCATCATAACAACCTGAACAACCTCAGTATTCTAATAAGAAAAGCTGCAACATCATCATCACCATAGTCTTTGAAAGCCTCGTACACATGATCGGATTTTCCACAGACAAAACCTCAGCCTTTTTTCCGAAGGCGTTTGCCTGGATTTTGTCTTGCATACAAACGGTACAAACGGTACAGAATTGTGGGCCAACAAACACAAACGTAGTGACGTACAAGACATACTACGAGCTGAAAAAGTTCAATTGTCAGGCGCCACCCTTTGTGCTCCTTCTGCTAAATTTGTGTTAATTCGCACTTTTCATTTCACACTTTTCAGTTCGCACTTTTCGGTTCACACTTTTCAGTTCGTTTTTGAATGGCCGTTCGTCAACCAGCCATGTTGCGGAATCGGAGGAGATAACGTGTTATTTATTATTGGCCTTGAAGTTATTGCTTTGACTCAAGTCCAGTCCAGGAACAGGAGGAGTAGGAGTTCTTGGACCAAAAATTGATTGCTTTATTATTCGTGACCAATTATGTCATATGCCTTTGCTGCGGAAGCTCCAGGAGAATAATCCGGATGATTTTAGGAATTATCTCCTGACGACGGACCCCTGCTTTCACCAACTCTTGGCATTGTTGACCCCCTATATTAACTACTTAAGGACTAGCCTCGTTTTGAGATTTGGGTGTTTACAAGTTTAAAACTGTTTTTTTTTTTGCTAGAAAATTACTTAGAACCCCCAAACATTATATATTGTTTTTTTTCTAACAGCCTAAAGAATAAAATGGCGATCATTGCAATACTCTTTTTTTTTTTTTACCGTATTTGCGCAGCGGTCTTACAAGCGCACTTTTTTTGGAAAAAATTTACTTTTTTGAATAAAAAAATAAGAACAGTAAAGTTAGCCCAATTTTTTTTATATTGGGAAAGATAATGTTACACCAAGTAAATTGATACCCAACATGTCACACTTCAAAATTGCGCCCGATCGTGGAATGGCGTCAAACTTTTACCCTTAAAAATCTCCATAGACGATGTTTAACCACTTCAGCCCCGGAAGGATTTACCCCCTTCCTGACCAGAGCACTTTTTACAATTTGGCACTGCGTCGCTTTAACTGCTAATTGCGCGGTCATGCAATGGTGTACCCAAACAAAATTTGCGTCCTTTTCTTCCCACAAATAGAGCTTTCTTTTGATGGTATTTGATCACCTCTGCCATTTTTATTTTTTGCGCTATAAACGGAAAAAGACCGAAAATTTTGAAAAAAAATGATATTTTCTACTTTTTGTTATAAAAAAAATCCAATAAACTCAATTTTAGTCATACATTTAGGCCAAAATGTATTCGGCCACTTGTCTTTGGTAAAAAAAAAGTCAATAAGCGTATATTCATTGGTTTGCGCAAAAGTTATAGCGCCTACAAACTAGGGTACATTTTCTCTAATTTACACAGCTTTTAGTTTATGACTGCCTATGTCATTTCTTGAGGTGCTAAAATGGCAGGGCAGTACAAACCCCCCCCAAATGACCCCATTTTGGAAAGTAGACACCCCAAGGAAATTGCTGAGAGGCATGTTGAACCCATTGAATATTTATTTTTTTTGTCCCAGGTGATTGAATAATGACAAAAAAAAAAAAAAAATTTACAAAAAGTTTCCACTAAATGATATATTGCTCACACAGGCCATGGGCATATGTGGAATTACACCCCAAAATACATTCAGCTGCTTCTCCTGAGTACGGGGATACCACATGTGTGGGACTTTTTGGGAGCCTAGCCGCGTACGGGGCCCCGAAAACCAAGCACCGCCTTCAGGATTTCTAAGGGCATAGATTTTTGATTACACTCCTCACTACCTATCACAGTTTTGAAGGCCATAAAATGCCAAGATGGCACAAAACCCCCCCAAATGACCCCATTTTGGAAAGTAGACACCCCAAGCTATTTGCTGAGAGGTATGTTGAGTCCATGGAATATTTTATTTTTTGACACAAGTTGTGGGAATGTGACAATTTTTTTTTTTTTGCACAAAGTTGTCACTAAATGATATATTATAAAACAAGAAATTAGGCTCGAGCCATCTCTCAATGGCCAGCATATAAACAAGGAAAACTCCAAAATTAGATAAAGAGTGATTCAGTACAGTAAGTGCACTATATATTACAAAATAACAAGTAAAATAATTGCAATACACCAGTGAAGTGTGAAGACAAGACCAAATAATGGATACAAAATCAACCAAAAAAGTCCATTAATGTTTAATTAATGTGTTCCTGATGAAAATCAAAAACCACCACCAACAGTCTCTGTGGGTTAACTGGTGAAGACACAAAATTTGGAAGGCTTCTGGTGAGTGAAGGGGTAAAGCATCAATTGAAATGAGACGTCTGAGTGTATAGCAGGACCGTCACCAAAGCATCTGAGGAGGCTTACCGGAAGCAGGGGACCTGAAAAGACATACGTCTTACAAGTCTCAAAACGCTTGTTTAGCCGCCAGGGCTGGCAGGATGGAACATCGGGTATCCACAGCTTCAAATAGAGGGGAAGGGAAGATCTGTCACAGCATCAACCGTCCAGACGTTTCAGCGGGCCAACGGGATGTTTGTTTAAAAACCATGAGAGAAAGAAACTCACATGGCGTGATATCGTTTAAAAAGCATGCGTTTATTAGAATAATAAAAAGAGAACACTCACATGATATAAATTCGTAAACAGCTCATAAAGTATCAAACGCGGTGATCATAGGGAGTCCACCCAACATGTTTCGGCTAACGAGCCTTCATCTGGCATAAACATAAAAAGTATTCCCGAGATATTGGCGACTATAAGGCAGGTAAAGTGTTTGGATGGCAGAAATCTATCACAACACCCACCCTAGAGGCTGCAATGGAAACCAATTCCCTGATTATTAATTTAGCAGTCCCCTCTAGGGAACCTTCTGTCCACCCAAAATCCTCTGCTGATAGGGGTCGAGTCCAGGATGCAGGTTCCTCCTCACGTAGGGGCCGACATCCCAGCACGCATTCCCCTAGAAAACAACCGAGAGGCAGAGGCCACTACTCTAGGAGTAGGGGCAGAGGTGGAAATAGGGGTGAATACCGTGGGCAAGATGAACGTCGTTACTATGATCAAGACAGCTCCTATCATAGGGGCTCTCCGGGTCGTAGTTATGATTTTCCCCATTATTCTCCACATCGGAACCCACCTCATTATAGGCATCTCCCTTTTTCCACATATAATAGATACTCCCCCTTGCGGGACCATTATAATGAAAACATCTACCCGTTTCCCAATGCTGGATATGGTCCATCCCCCTATAAACAACCCTACTCCGGACCACTCGGGGTTTTCACGAGGACCCCCAAAACAAAAAAAGAGTTCCGGAAACAAGAGAGGGTCCAGAGGAGGGAGGAGGATCCAGAGACAAAAAAAGGCAAAGAATTTAACCTGCCAGGGGGTGTTTAACCTTAGTGATACTATTCTCACTAATGAAGAGAAAATCATCTTGAATAAGGGTCTTAAGTTTGCCCCTCCGTGCAAATTAAATAAGTTCGATACCTTTATCGACATTCAAAAGTTCATCAGGAAAATTAATGTCCAGAGGTATATTATCTCCAACCCCTCTAGGAATATGGCCAGGGCGGCAACGTCTGGCACTGTTCATTCGGGTTTATCCAACCCCTCTCTTTTAAGTCCTCCAACACAACTTCCACCAGCTATTAATCTGTTCAAGGAACTAGTGTTGAAGGATCTAGCCAATGTCCCATTGAAACGTAAATTCCACAACCCTCTACCTTCAGCAGGCCTAAAAACACTATGTGAGAACAAAAATTTAGTTATTCGCCCCGCCGACAAGGGCGGTGGCATAGTTTTATTGAATAAATTAGATTATATCCAGGAAATGCATCGTATCCTTGGAGACCATGAAACGTATATTGAACTTTCCGGTAACCCTACATTTAAATATAAAAAAGAGCTACAAGGATTGGTATCCAAAGGTTTTAATTCTTATATTTTAAATAAAAAGGAGAGATCATTTCTAGTCCCATTAGCTCCGCGCATACCTGTTATGTACTACCTGCCCAAGGTCCATAAGGACCCGTTACATCCTCCAGGTCGACCAATAATTAGTGGTATCGACTCGGTCACCTCTAAAATTGGGAAATATATTGATTATTTCCTCCAGCCATCAGTTGCCAGGATGCCGTCCTATCTAAAGGACACTAAAGATGTGATCAAATTACTCTCTTAAGATTTCCCATTCAGGTGACCTGATTATGGCAACCGCGGATGTTGCATCTCTCTACACTTGCATTCCGCAAAGTAGGGGTATTGATGCAGTCAAGTGTTTTCTTGATAGAGATGCTTCTCTCGCTTCACCCCAGGTGGACTACATCGTTGAGCTAATTGAATTTGCAACCCAGCACAATTATTTCTGGTTCGATGGGAAATTCTACCGCCAACATAAGGGTGTCGCGATGGGAGCAAAGTTCACTCCCAGTCTGGCCAATTTATTTATGGCCAAGTGGGAGGAGGATGTCGTCTATAATATGCAGTGCCCACACCTCCTGTTGTGGGCGCGGTATATAGACGACATCCTCCTCCTATGGACTGGAAACCATGACGATTTGGCGGACTTTTTTATGAACCTTAATGCCAACGATAGAAATATTGTTTTGTCCTTTGAGGCAAGTGCAACCTCTATCCATTTTCTGGATCTGGTCATTGATAGAAGGGAAGGTAAATTTGTATTTAGTACATACTTTAAGTCCACCGATCGGAATGGATATATCCCTACCGATAGCTGCCATCACGTCCCTTGGATCAGATCAGTTCCCAAGAGCCAGTTCCTGCGATTACGCAGGAACTGCAGTGATCTCAACACCTTCAAGACCCAGGCAGCGTCCCTGAGAAATAGGTTTTTAGAAAAGGGATACAAACCTCTAGACCTAGACAAGGAGATAGATAATGCTAGTTTGGTTGATCGCCAATCACTCTTGGAGGACAAACCTAAACAAGTAAATGAGGACTTTAAATGGTCCTTTATGACATCTTTCTCCCTTCAACACAAACATATCAGAAGAATTTTCGAACACCATTGGGATGTTTTAAAAACCGACAAGATCTTGGGCCCTAGATTGCCCAGAATCCCTAAGGTAGTCTTTAAGGGAGCTCCATCCCTCCGTAACAAGTTGGCACCTAATGTGGTTAATCCTCCAACTAAACCGTCCTTTTTTCACAACCTGATAGGGTTCTACCCTTGCAAAAAATGCTTAGTTTGTCAGTATAATACCAGCGGTAGACGTGCCAGTTATACCTTTTCCTCTAGGGTGAACGGTCGCACCCACAAGATTAAGCATTTTTGCACATGTGCTACGACGGGGGTAGTCTACCTCTTGACTTGCCCCTGTGGCAAACAATATGTGGGACGGACGATTAGGTCGTTCACTACAAGAGTCTCCGAGCACATTAATCTTATTAAGGCAGGTAGTACCAAGCACACTGTGCCCCGTCATTACAGGGAATTCCATGATCGTAACCCCGAGGGCACTCAGTTCCTTATTATTGACAAATACGTGGCCCCCTGGCGGGGTGGGTCAACACTTAGGGGGGTCTCCAGGTTGGAGACCTACTGGATCTATGAGTTGGGTTCCCACTTTCCGCAAGGTATTAACGTAGAGTGGGACATCAACTCATTTATTAATCAGGCTTAGTCATTATATTCAGGATCCTTTTTAATTTTTAATTTTAATTTTGAATATATTATTTTTAATATTTTTCAAAATTTTTATTATTTTTTATTTATTTCTTATTCCATTTTTGCACTCCCTGGATGAATCTCTCTATATACATCTACAAGGGCTCATCATCGCCAGCGGTTGATTTTTGGTTATTAACGCCTTAAATTGTGTTATCTTTATATCTCTAAAGTGCTAGATGTTTTGTATGATTGTCACTGCTGGTTCCCCTCACATACGTTGTAGTATATAGGATGTGGAGGGTGTCCGTCATTGGCAGTGTCACACACATTTTTTAAATACAAGTCTGATAAACTTTCTGTTAGGTGTTTTTACCCTTCCTTGACATTTTTACCAATATTTTTATCCTGGCTGGATCTCCAGACCTTTAGCATTTGTTTTTTGCTTTTTAGTATAATTTTTATGTGTTTCACCTCTGCTGACACTTCCTCCCTTTGTTAGAGCGCCGTGACTCAGTTCCGGTCCTCTTTATCCATTTGCGGCTTCCCACACAGGAAATACCTATGCCGCTGTCATGGACAAGAGGCTCGGGTCTGTGATGGGAATGTGGGCGGACCGCAAGCAACGGAGGCAGGCCGTATTCTTTGTACAGGCCGAATACATGGGATCCGGGGGTGGGGTGTGATGGCACCCCGGCCTATAGGATCTCTCGGCCGAGAATGAGGCTTGGTGCGCAGGCGGACTTCCTCTTTGTGAGTTCCGCTATTGCGCACGGCCTCAGGGTGCGGCCGAGCTTAGTGGGCGGAGCGCGAGGGCGCTCTGTCCTATACGATTTGGCTGGGCCGAGAAGGAGGCTTGGTTTATACCCCGAGCACTTCCGGATCGGCCGGCCATAATGTCACCACTAATTATATTTCATTTATCTTCATTTCTGAGTTATAAATGTAGGGCCAGCGGTATAAACTACCGCCCATTACATTATCTATGGGATATACTTTACACACATTGTATATATATTAACATCAATCCGAGAACCGGAAGTGACGTCATTCGGTCACTTCCTGGGTTGTGACACTCCCAGTGGGGGTCATTTCCAGTTTAAATAGCGGTGGGATAGGGGGGCTCCACACCCCAGATGAAGGCTCGTTAGCCGAAACATGTTGGGTGGACTCCCTATGATCACCGCGTTTGATACTTTATGAGCTGTTTACGAATTTATATCATGTGAGTGTTCTCTTTTTATTATTCTAATAAACGCATGCTTTTTAAACGATATCACGCCATGTGAGTTTCTTTCTCTCATGGTTTTTAAACAAACATCCCGTTGGCCCGCTGAAACGTCTGGACGGTTGATGCTGTGACAGATCTTCCCTTCCCCTCTATTTGAAGCTGTGGATACCCGATGTTCCATCCTGCCAGCCCTGGCAGCTAAACAAGCGTTTTGAGACTTGTAAGACGTATGTCTTTTCAGGTCCCCTGCTTCCGGTAAGCCTCCTCAGATGCTTTGGTGACGGTCCTGCTATACACTCAGACGTCTCATTTCAATTGATGCTTTACCCCTTCACTCACCAGAAGCCTTCCAAATTTTGTGTCTTCACCAGTTAACCCACAGAGACTGTTGGTGGTGGTTTTTGATTTTCATCAGGAACACATTAATTAAACATTAATGGACTTTTTTGGTTGATTTTTTATCCATTATTTGGTCTTGTCTTCACACTTCACTGGTGTATTGCAATTATTTTACTTGTTATTTTGTAATATATAGTGCACTTACTGTACTGAATCACTCTTTATCTAATTTTGGAGTTTTCCTTGTTTATATGCTGGCCATTGAGAGATGGCTCGAGCCTAATTTCTTGTTTTATATTTTGTATTATTTATACACATAGCGCTACACTGTATGTTTTCCGATTTATTTTACTTCTATCTATGTCTTAGAGATGTGTTAGCCGCTTAGTGTGTAACCATCTTTTAAACACCATTGGAGCAGCGCTGTACCCTTTCCCCCTTTTTTGATCCCACTAAATGATATATTGCTCACACAGGCCATGGGCATATGTGGAATTGTACCCCAAAATACATTTAGCTGCTTCTCCTGAGTATGGGGATACCACATGTGTGGGACTTTTTGGGAGCCTAGCCGCGTACGGGGCCCCGAAAACCAATCACCGCCTTTAGGATTTCTAAGGGCATAAATTTTTTATTTCACTCCTCACTACCTATCAGAGTTTTGAAGGCCATAAAATGCCAAGATGGCACAAAACCCCCCCAAATGACCCCATTTTGGAAAGTAGACACCCCAAGCTATTTGCTGAGAGGCATGTTGAGTCCATGGAATATTTTATATTTTGACACAAGTTGCGGGAAAGTGACAATTTTTTTTTTTTTTTGCACAAAGTTGTCACTAAATGATATATTGCTCAAACATGCCATGGGCATATGTGGAATTGCACCCCAAAATATATTCTACTGCTTCTCCTGAGTACGGGGATACCACAGGTGTGGGACTTTTTGGGAGCCTAGCCACGTACGGGGCCCCGAAAACCAAGCACCGCCTTCAGGATTTCTAAGGGCATAAATTTTTGATTTCACTCCTCACTACCTATCACAGTTTTGAAGGCCATAAAATGCCAAGATGGCACAAAACCCCCCCAAATGACCCCATTTTGGAAAGTAGACACCCCAAGCTATTTGCTGAGAGGCATGTTGAGTCCATGGAATATTTTATTTTTTGACACAAGTTGCGGGAATGTGAGAATTTTTTTTTTTTTTTGCACAAAGTTGTCACTAAATGATATATTGCTCACACAGGCCATGGGCATATGTGGAATTGCACCCCAAAATACATTCTGCTGATTCTCCTGAGTACGGGAATACCACATGTGTGGGACTTTTTGGGAGCCTAGCTGCGTACGGGGCCCCGAAAACCCAGCACCGCCTTCAGGATTTCTAAGGGCGTAAAGTTGTAATTTCACTCCTCACTACCTATCACATTTTTGAAGGCCATAAAATGCCCAGATGGCACAAACCCCCCCAATTGACCCCATTTTGGAAAGTAGACACCCCAAGCTATTTGCTGAGAGGCATGTTGAGTCCATGGAATATTTTATATTTTGACACAAGTTGCGGGAAAGTGACAATTTTTTTTTTTTTTTTGCACAAAGTTGTCACTAAATGATATATTGTTCAAACATGCCATGGGCATATGTGGAATTACACCCCAAAATACATTCTGCTGCTTCTCCTGAGTACGGGGATACCACATGTGTGGGACTTTTTGGGAGACTAGCCGCGTACGGGGCCCCGAAAACCAAGCACCGCCTTCAGGATTTCTAAGGGCATACATTTTTGATTTTACTCCTCACTACCTATCACAGTTTTGAAGGCCATGGAATGCCCAGATGGCACAAACCCCCCCCCAAATGACCCCATTTTGGAAAGTAGACACCCCAAGCTATTTGCTGAGAGTCATGGTGAGTATTTTGCAGCTCTCATTTGTTTTTGAAAATGAAGAAAGACAAGAAAAACATTTTTTTTTTTTCTTTTTTCAATTTTCAAAAGTTTGTGACAAAAAGTGAGGTCTGCAAAATACTCACTATACCTCTCAGCAAATAGCTTTGGGTGTCTATTTTCCAAAATGGGGTCATTTGGGGGGGGTTTGTGCCATCTGGGCATTCCATGGCCTCCGAAACTGTGATAGGCAGTGAAGAGTGAAATCAAAAATTTACGCCCTTAGAAAGCCTGAAGGCGGGGCTTGGTTTTCGGGGTCCCGTACGCGGCTAGGCTCCCAAAAAGTCTCACACATGTGGTATCCCCGTACTCAGGAGAAGCAACAGAATGTATTTTGGGGTGTAATTTCACATATTCCCATGGCATGTTTGAGCAATATATCATTTAGTGACAACTTTGTGCAAAAAAAAAAAAAAAAAAAAAAAAATTTGTCTTTTTCCCGCAACTTGTGTCAAAATATAAAATATTCCATGGACTCGACATGCCTCTCAGCAAATAGCTTGGGGTGTCTACTTTCCAAAATGGGGTCATTTGGGGGGGTTTTGAACTGTCCTGGCATTTTATGCACAACATTTAGAAGCTTATGTCACACATCACCCACTCTTCTAACCACTTGAAGACAAAGCCCTTTCTGACACTTTTTGTTTACATGAAAAAATTATTTTTTTTTGCAAAAAAATTACTTTGAACCCCCACACATTATATATTTTTTTAAAGCAAATGCCCTACAGATTAAAATGGTGGGTGTTTAATTTTTTTTTTTCACACAGTATTTGCGCAGCGATTTTTCAAACGCATTTTTTGGGGAAAAAACACACTTTTTTAAATTTTAATACACTAAAACACACTATTTTGTCAAAATGTTTGATGAAATAAAAAAGATGATCTTAGGCCGAGTACATGGATACCAAACATGACATGCTTTAAAATTGCGCACAAACGTGCAGTGGCGACAAACTAAATACATTTTTAAAAGCATTTAAAAGCCTTTACAGGTTACCACTTTAGATTTACAGAGGAGGTCTACTGCTAAAATTACTGCCCTCGATCTGACCTTCGCGGTGATACCTCACATGCATGGTGCAATTGCTGTTTACATTTGACGCCAGACCGACGCTTGCGTTCGCCTTTGTGCGAGAGCAGAGGGGGGGCAGAGGTGCTTTTTTTTTTTTTTTTTTTTTATTATTTTTTTTTTCTTTTTTATCTTATTTTTAAACTGTTCCTTTCATTTTTATTTATTTTTTAATCATTTTTATTGTTATCTCAGGGAATGTAAATATCCCCTATGATAGCAATAGGTAGTGACAGGTACTCTTTTTAGAAAAAATTGGGGTCTATTAGACCCTAGATCTCTCCTCTGCCCTCAAAGCATCTGACCACACCAAGATCGGTGTGATAAAATGCTTTCCCAATTTCCCAATGGCGCTGTTTACATCCGGCGAAATCTAAGTCATGAAATGCTCGTAGCTTCCGGTTTCTTAGGCCATAGAGATGTTTGGAGCCATTCTGGTCTCTGATCAGCTCTATGGTCAGCTGGCTGAATCACCGGCTGCATTCTCAAGTTCCCTGTTGGGACAGAAGAGCCAGAGAAAAACATGGAAGACGGTGGGGGGGGGCATTCCCTCCCACTGCTTGTAAAAGCAGTCTAGAGGCTAATTAGCCGCTAGGATTGCTTTTACAAGAAAGCCGACCACTGGCTGAAAAGAATGATACCAAGATGATACCTAAACCTGCAGGCATCATTCTGGTATAACCACTCAAAGTCCAGCAACATACCAGTACGTTGCTGGTCCTTGTTGGGCATACATTGTAAACTTTTTTTTCATGCAGCCTGTGGGCTGAACGAAAAAAAGATATTGATTGGTGGGTATGCCCACCATTAGAATACCTCCCTTCATCCACCCACTTCTAATGATGGGCATACATGCACCGTATATATATGCCGAAGCATGGGGGCATCCTCCCGCAAAAGGCAGGAGCAAATCGCTCCTCCACCCACTGCTGCCCCCACGCTTCGGCATATATGCTGAAGTATGTAACTGTGGTGGTGAAATCACCTCCGACAGCGCTGGAGTCACGGCTTTATATATCGTGGGAGCAAACGCTGTTGCTGTCAAGATAAATAAATCCGCTCTGCAGCTGAATGGCGTACCTGAAAACAAAAAAGTGGTTAACAATAAAAAAAACAAAGTATAAAAAAATTGCATACCTATAAAGCAAACATGATAAAAACATAACAATAAAACATTGCAGTATAGAATGCAGAAGAGAGAGAACAATAAAACAACAACTATTTTTGTTTTTTTTATTTTATATATTTTTTTGTGTTTTTTTCTTTTTTTTTTACTTTTTTTTGTTTTTTTTTACACTTTTTTTTGTAACTTTAACTTTTTTAACTGGTACCAGGTTTGGGTCTCTCAAAATGCGACAGCATCTTGGGAGACCCTGTGGAAGTGTGCCTAGTCTGTGCAGTGCTGTACCCTACGCTAATACTCCACTAGTGTATGGTAGCGTTCAAAGCATTCACCAATGCAAGGACCAGGATTGCCAGGACAGAGGGGACAATAATACCGGGTGTCACGCCTAAATCCGCGCTTGCTGCAGACACGACATCTTTTTTGGGGGGTTCGTTGGGTAGGGGTACTCGGGAGGGCATAAAGAAAATGCCTCTCATGCAGCCGGCTTACTGCATTTGGTTGGGGATGGTGAGGTGGAGCACCGTCTGGATACAGAAGGGCTCTGACGATCTCTTCCTGGAATTTAAGGAAGGATCCAGTCTGTCCTGAAGCTCTGTATAGCACATAAGCATTCAGCAAAGCCAATTGAAATAAATAAACAGACACTTTTTTGTACCAGCGTCTGGCCTTACGGGCAATTAGGTACGGCGCCAACAACTGGTCGTTGAGGTCCACCCCTCCCATATTAAGGTTATATTCGTGGACACAGAGGGGTTTCTCCACAACACCAGTCGCCGTAGGAATTTGGACCATCGTGTCTGCATGAAGGGAGGTGAGAACGAAAACATTCTTCTTATCCCTCCACTTCATAGCGAGCAAATTATTATACTTCAAGCAGGCTCTCTCCCCCAGCCTAAGACGGGAATCTACAAGCCGCTGGGGAAAGCCCCGGCGATTAGGTCGCACGGTGCCACATGCTCCAATCTGATGATCAAAAAGGTGGCTAAAAAGTGGCACGCTCGTATAATAATTGTCCACGTACAAGTGGTACCCCTTTCTGAATAAGGGTGACACCAAGTCCCACACTATCTTGCCAGCGCTTCCTATGTAGTCAGGGCAGTTTGTCGGCTCTACGTGACTATCTTTGCCCTCGTAAACCATAAAACTACATGTATAGCCTGTGGCCCTGTCACAGAGCTTATACATCTTGACCCCGTATCTGGCACGCTTGCTGGGAAGGTACTGTTTGAATGACAAGCGGCCAGAAAATTTAACCAGGGACTCATCAACGCAGACAACTTGATGGGGAGTAAACAAGTCTGCAAAACGTTGGTTGAAGTGGTTTACGAGGGGCCGAATTTTGTAGAGCCGATCGTATGCAGGGTCTCCACGAGGACGACAGAGTTCATTGTCGTTGAAGTGCATGAACCGCAAAATCTGCTCGTATCGTGCCCTGGCCATGGAGGCAGAGAACAAGGGTGAATGGTAAATTGGGTCAGTGGACCAATATGACCGCAACTCACTCTTTTTATTCAACCCCATGAGGAGGGAAAGGCCCAGAAAGATCTTAAATTCGGAGACCGTAATTGGTCTCCAATCTCTGGCAAGGGAGGACTGGGGAATAGTGGCGATGTATTGACCAGCGTATAAATTGCTTTGGTCCACAATAGATCTATAGAGATCTTCAGTGAAAAACAGTGAATAAAAATCCAGTGGCGTAAAGTCAACTGTTTCCACCTGAATTCCGGGTTGGCCAGTGAAAGGGGGAAGTACGGGTGCTGCAGAAGTGGTGGGTACCCAATTCGGATTGGCGATTGCAGTAGGAAGGGCACTATGTTCGTCTTCTTGGTGGCAGCGGGACACTACTTGTGCTTGCCACCTTGCCAGCTTGAACTGCACTTATGGGACTCGCCACGTCACCAAGTGTTACTGCAGTGCTGGATGTACGACCAGGGTGTACTAGGCCGCTGGTGCTTGCCAGTTCACCAGAAGGAATAGCGGCACTAGTACTTCTCTGCTCCATACGAGAGCCCTGCGGTTCTTGCACTTCAAGGACAGAATAAGTTCGGGGTCTGGTACGCCTGACCTTAGCAGGGACCACAACTCCGTCGTCAGAGCTATCTGTCATGGAGCCGCTGTCCTCTACAGGATCGTATTCTGAGCCTGAATCTGACAGATGAGTGACTTCCTCTTCACTATCTGTCATGCTCAGAAACCTGTAAGCCTCTTCACTAGTGTACCTTCGATTTGCCATTTTGGCCTCTAAATTTAGGGGTACACTAGTGAGACTCACAGGCAAAAAAGCTCCTGACTGTCAGCGACTGATTCAAAACGCTACCAAAAAACTGTTAGCGATCGCAGGGATCAGGCCTGACTCTGCGAACGCTGCAGTTATGTGTGCTTAGTGTTTTGTAAGTGTCAGTTATCGATCGATACTGCACTTGGGTGGGCTGGGCTGGGCTGGGCGGAGGAGCAAAACGCAGGTGCTAGCAGGTATCTGGGCTGATCCCGCTAACACTGCATTTCAGGGAACCCTAAACTGCTGGGGAGTATAGATCTGATCGGATCAGATATCGATCCGTTCAGATACTATAGCACTAAGGGAGGTGTATGCTACGTGCGTGGGTTTTAGCGGTACTGGCGCTAACCTGATGCTGCCTGGGGCGACGCAGACCTTATCTGATCCTAAAAACTTAACTTCTATCACCGCCGGGCAATTAGGGGGTTAAACCTTTATAAGGTAATAAACGGCGGGTGCCCTAAAACTATAATAAACTATTATAAACAGTAATAAACTATAATAAACTACAAAAAACAAACTAGCTAACCAGCGTCACTCGTAACACTTATACGGTGATCGCTGGTGAAAGGGTTAACTAGGGGGCAATCAGGGGGTTAAAACCTTTAGCAGGTAGTATATGGGGGTCCCTGTCACTATAAAACACTGACAGCGAACCTATATACTTACCTCCCTAAACTAGCGTCACCTGTGTCACTAATGCAGCGATCAGAAAAACGATCGCTTAGCGACACTGGTGACGGGGGGTGATCACGGGGTTAACCTTTATTAGGGGGGGTTAGGGGGGTACCCTGGACCTAAAGGGGGGTACCCTAGACCTAAAGGGGGCTAACCTAACTGCCCTAACACTTATAACTGACACAAACTGACACCAATGCAAAAAAAAAAACACTGCTATTGGTGTCAGAGTGACAGGGGGTACAGGGGGGTGATCGGGGGGTGACAGGGGGGTGAAAAGTGTGCCTGCGTGTTCTACTGGAAGTGTAGTGTTGGTGCACTTACTTGGATGTCTTCTCTCCTCGGCGTCGGATCAAAAAGACCGGCTCGAGGAGAGATGACATCACTTCCTCTCCCTCTGTTTACATTACAGAGGGAGAGGAAGCATTTGATTCGCTGGGAGCGATCGGGAGGGGGTGGCCATCAATGGATGGCCTCCCCCTGACCCCTCATCGCCCGCGAACAAGAGCCGACCGCCTACGGCACTGGGGGGGGGGGGTCCGATCGGACCCCCCGCCCGCGGGAAGGCATCACGTATCAGGTACGTGATTTTGCCTGCCCGTGCCGCTCTGCTCACGTATATATGCGTGAGGCGGTCGGCAAGTGGATAAAAAATTCTACAGGTTGCATGTTTTGAGTTACAGAGGAGGTCTAGGACTATAATTATTGCTCTCGCTCTACCAGACGCGGCAATACCTCACATGTGTGGTTTGACCACAGTTTTCATATGCGGGTGCTACTTACGTATGCGTTCGCTTCTGCGTGTGAGCTCGTCGGGACGGGGCGCTTTAAAAAAATTTTTTTTCTTATTTATTTTACTTTATTTTATTCATTTTTTCACTGTTTAAAAAAAAATAAAAATTTTGGATCACTTTTATTCCTATTACAAGGAAGGTAAACATCCCTTGTAATAGAAAAAAGCATGACAGGTCCTCTTAAATATGACAACAAAAAAAAAGTTATCATTTGAAAAAATGACAACAAAATAATGGCCCTTTTAGACGTATGGGCGGAGCTGACGTTATGACGTCGCTTCCACCCTCCTATGGTATGGAGACGGGTGGGGGCCATCTTCCCCTCACTCGTCTCCATACCACAGACATGACAGGTCCCAATCGCCTCCGCCGATACCGACAGCTCTGGTAAGCAGCGGAGGGTGCGGGAGAGCGGCGGGAGGGGGGCGGCACCTCCCCCGCCGCCAATAACGGTGATCTTGTGGCGAATCTGTTGCAGAGATCACCATTATCGGAAACACGACCAGCTCGTGAAAAGATGGATACCTCGGTTGTGGCAGCAGCTGCTGCCGTTACCGAGATATCCATCTTCAAAGTGCCGACGTATATGTACAGGAGCCGGTCGGTAAGTGGTTAAGAAGCAGGACACATGTATGAGGCCTTTATTTTATTTTTTGGTTGAATAATCATGATTTGATTTGGTATATTTTCTTTATTTTTGGATGCATAGAATGCACGTGTCTAATTGTATTTGTTTTCTTTTTTTACTGCACAATAAAAAAAAATGTGGAGAATAATACTTGGCTATGTGTTTTACTTCAAATGACAGTTTGGGAGTAGGCAGTTACATTTTAAAAAACACAATGTAAAATTAACAAGGGACACCAACATAGTTGTATCTTTGATCTTAAAAACTTTGGGACAATGGTGTTGTGGTAACATGCACCAAAAAAAAACCCCCAAAAAAAACCAAGCATAATAATATCATTTTTGATATCACTAGAAAAAAAAAAAGAGCCTTTGAAAATTTGTTTGCAATAACTCCATCAGTATCACCAGCAAAGCAGCTTTATTATCCCATTAAAGAAGAGGAGAATGTGCGCTGCATTTCGAGATTTCATAATTAGCCACGTCACGAATGTTAATGTTGAGGACTATTTGATTCAAACAAAATTGGGCAAATTCAAAAGAGATCTAGACGACTTTAATTTGAATAGAATTTTCAACTGGAAATCTAAATCTCA
Organism: Aquarana catesbeiana; assembly: GCF_042186555.1. Lineage (NCBI taxonomy): Eukaryota > Metazoa > Chordata > Amphibia > Anura > Ranidae > Aquarana > Aquarana catesbeiana. Next base: position 194,974,778 of record NC_133328.1, on the reverse strand, counting down.
ACAACCCCCTCCCCCATCTGACACCAGATTACCCTGTCCCCCTCCCTCTCTTTTCCTCCCTGCGTCCACCACCAACCAACCACCTTTTGTACCCTCTTCCTCCCATCCCCCCTTGGCCCTTTCTTCCCACAGACCCACCTGTCCCCCCCGCCCCCGCCCATTACTGCACCCCTGTCCCAAAATCATCCGCCTCCACCCCTTATGAGCATTTCTATTCCCCATAGAAATCCTTCACTTGGTTCTGTTCCTATGACTCGTATTAGTCATCTAACCAACAGAATCCCAACAACCAAATCCAGAAAACTGCTTAATGATCTTAATAATTTTTATAACAGGCCCTCCCATGTAGGAAGGGGACATGACAACATCACAAATGATATTACCTCTGTGCCCAACCCTGTTTCCAAAATGATGTCTACATCTATCTCAGTCAGGAAATCACTAAATTTAGCTATGGATGTCCAATCCGCCTCCAACACCCCCACTGTTACTATTGAACCTTCAACTGAAGGTCCTATACCTCACATATCGGGTTCCCCTATCACCACAGACTTCAACACTTTTTTAGTCCCCAGTCCTCCTCGAGCCAACCGGAGAAAACGAAAACTCACCGGAGAGGCTGCAGAGGAGGACGAAAAAAGTCCCGAAACAAATACACCGAAGCTCCGCAAACTGTAAAAATCTTCAACCTATCATCTCTCGAACTTTCCCCCGCAGACATTAGCCTACTCAGCAGAGGCCTTAATTTTGCCCCTATCAATAAGCCTAATCCCTTCCTTTTATTTAAAGATTTAAACAGATACATTCGCAACTTGACCCTCAAAAGGTTTTTCCATGCCAAATCACACAAACCTACTGAAGTGTGCCTGGACCCTCTTCCCACCAGTCCTTCCACAGATATGTTTGAATATGATGGCGACATCATAGACATATTAGATACCATAACTAATGAAGGAGACACTCTTAGTCTCTTTACTCAACACCTTGCTACGTCACCACCTATTTTACACTCATCACTGAAACCTAAATCTATCTTCTATCCGGCCCAGTCTAAAGGCCCCTACCTGGAAAGTTTTTACAGGGTAGTATATGCTGACTTCCTGAAACTTTGCCAGACCTCTACCACGATACCTTCTCATATACACAACCTTTCCGCTTCTGAAATCCAGGCTCTGGATTCCCTAACACATTCGGCTGACATTATCATCAAATCAGCGGATAAAGGGGGAGGTATTGTCCTGCAAAACAAGGCAGATTACATTAACGAAGCCCTTAGACTCCTCTCAGATGAGACTACATATAAAAAACTCTCCAAGGACCCCACCATTGAATTTGCTGCTGAAGTTAACATTTTGGTAAAATCAGCTCTTGATGGCGGAGTGATTGACAAAACGGAAGCTTCCTTCTTCACCAAAAACTTTTACCAGATCCCATATTTCTATCACTTACCTAAAATCCACAAGAGTCTCACTTCTCCCCCTGGCAGGCCCATTGTGGCTGCCATGGAGAGTGTTACTACCGGTTTTAGTCAATATATTGATCTGTATCTCCAGCCCATTGTTAAACAATTACCGTCCTATATCAGAGATGGTTCACACTTGTTAGAACTACTTGCATCTTACAAGTGGGAACCATCTTACCTCTGGTTATCTCTGGACGTCACATCACTTTACACTTCAATCCCACACTCATTTGGTCTACTTGCGCTAGAATTTTTTCTCGCACAAGATCCCTTTATCAACCCCAGACAAGCTGCATTCATCTTGGAGGCAACCAATTTCTGCCTCACCCATAACTATTTCGATTTCAATGGCGATTTCTACTTACAAACTAAGGGAACTGCGATGGGAGCGAATTTCGCTCCCTCCTACGCCAACCTGGCAATGGGCTATTGGGAAAAGAATTTCATTACACAAAACAACCCCTACTGTGCCAATATTGTATTCTTTGGCCGCTATATTGATGACATAATCATCATTAGGGATGGCCCCGTCGACCTAGTTTCCCTTTTTGTCAAACATTGCAATTCCAACCCATACAGCTTGTCTTTCACTCACGTTGTCGATCCTACTAACCTGGCCTTTTTAGATCTAGATTTGGGTCATTTAGACAACATGATTATCGCTAAAAACCACATCAAACCTACCGCTGGCAACTCCTATTTGCACTATAGGAGTTGCCATTATCCAAAATGGACACAAAACATACCTAAAGGTCAGTTCTGCCGCTTACGACAGAACTGCACCCTAGACAGCGACTATGACACCATGAGCATACAACTTAAAAAGAAGTTTGCCGACAAAGACTATCCTAAAGATCTAGTTGACCAAGCATGCAACTATTGCACGCTAAAGGCAAACCTGCCAAAAAAGAAAAAGAGATAACAGATCATTCCACTAGGTTTATCACTACCTTCAATTTTCAGTACAAAAAAATGGAAAATATACTAAAGAAACACTGGTCCATTTTGCTACAGGATCCACTTCTGAAAACCTCCCTTCCGCTTATACCCAGAATCACGTACCGAAAGGCTCCGAGTCTCAAAAATAAGATTGCCCCGAGCAAATTGCCCATTGACACGCCCACTTCCAACTCTACCACCCTCATACCATTAGTCGGCATGTATCAGTGTAAGAAAGCCCGCTGCAAGACTTGTATGTTTGTGGAACATGGCAAAAAATCTTTTCTATCCAAAGGCAGAATTTATACATTGGAACAATTTTATAACTGCTCGTCCAATTTTGTAGTGTATGGCCTCACGTGCCCTTGTGGGTTAATCTATGTTGGGCGAACTATCTGCCCACTCAGGCAGTGGTTCGGCCAGCATCGACGACTCATTGAGGGTGGAAAGGACAAACACAGTGTCACTCGGCACTTTGCCGAGTTTCACAACAAATCTACCACTGGTCTGTCAGTTTGGGTCATTGAACAAATCCCTAAACACATGTCAGAAGCTGAACGTTTTAAAAAGCTTTGCGCCAGAGAGACTTTCTGGATATACTGCTTAGATGTACTCTCCCCTGGTGGCCTCAATGAAGGAATAGAGATATCCACAGTCCTATAACAACCTTTCCTCTTACCACTTTATAGCTATCATGAAATTTTTGTCTCATTTGCAGGTCTGTGTGCACGTATACACAGCTCTCCATATGTGCGCTTACATGCCCATATTTATATAGGATTATATCTATCATGTTTACTATTTGGTTCTATGTAGATGTGTATGTATGTGTATATATATCCCTTTCCCTTTCTCCCCCTCCTTTTCTTAATATACCCCCCTCCCCTTTTCCCCCCTCTTTTTTTTTTTTTTTCCTCTCCCCCTCCCCCCTCTCCCCCCCCCTCCCCTTCCTCCCCCCCCCCACATTTCTCCCCCCCCCCCAGGGGAATTACCTTTTCCCTTCCCTTTTTCCTCCCCTTTTCCTTCCCCCTTCCCTTCTTTACAGTTGGTGCACATACATACAATCAGTCTTATATAACTCATCCTTCGTGTTTCCCCTAGTTGTAGCTATGCGTGTGTGTACACGCAAGAATGTGGATGCACACACATATATATATATGTATATATCTCCCCCTCACACATATTTATATATATATATCTCCCCCTCAAACCCCCCCCCCCCCCCCCCCCACACTTATCCTGAAATACTAAAATCCATCAGTTTTTATATACAACAGTTTTTATATATAATTCTCTTTTAGTTTATCCCCATATTCCCTGTAATCATAGTCCCGGGAATAATTTATTATTTAATTTTATATTGTTTTATTCCATTTTGCACGCTAGACGGTGCAGACTACAACTATTAATCCCCTATCCCTGACAGTCACCTCCCACTCTCAATACATAACATCTTATGGCAGTCTATTGTATTTACTGTATATCTATCTATATTTATTTTGATTTATTTTATTGCACTGTACTTTATGATTTATTTCCTCATGATGTTTTAAATGCTTGTTTCCAAATTTATCTTACCTTACCTGGTTTTACTAACAATGTTTTGTCTCAATTGGAGCCCTGTTGTAAAAGTATATACATATTTTTTTATATTTTCTTGCACTATGTCATTGTAAGGTCCTTTGTTTTTATCCCCCCTGCCATTCCATGCCGCCCATTACCTATTTTTTATGTAAATCACGGACTTTCCGGCCCCGCCCCCTCCCCTTTTTTCAGTTTATTTAAGCCCACTGTGTCCTCCTCTCCCTATGCTTGAGAAAGGAATGCGGCCATTCGTCCACCAATGGCAAGCCTATTCTGAAATGCGTCGCATGCGTGTGACGTCATCACCGGGCGCCACGCTGTATTTGCTCTCCAAGCCTCGTTTGTGATTCTCGGCTCGGCCGGCCTTATCCCTTCCTAGAGGCTTTACACTATTCAACCAGTGAGCAGCAGCACGGCTGAACGGATGCTCTGGCGTCCTACACATCTCTCCCTCCCCCTCCCTGGAACCCCTATCTGTGCATCTGGGATATAACCTGGCTCCCAACTCAGCAGGATTTATGTTGGACTGTTTGCTGCAAGAGACTGCACCCGGCTGCAAGAACTAATCCTCTCTGGACCTGGCTTGCCCTGCAGGAACCGCTGTGACCTGTAGTTCGACCGCATCTCTCCAGCCCAGCTAACTGACCCTAATGCAACTTCTCCAACTTCCATGTGAGTGGATATTGTTGTTTTAATAAAATGTATTTATGATTTATACTCAGAGGCGCCCCTCTCCTTGTTGTAATTCTCCATTACGAACGCTAGTTTACAAGATCAACCGCTTCTGGCTCGTCCTTGCTTCCGAGCATGTGTGTTTGTACTTTGGACTTTTGGCCGACATGGACTTTTTTCCGGCATGTACACACGCTTGGAAAATCCAACAACAGACATTTGTACTGCGGAAAATTTTAAAGCCTGCCATCCAACATTTGTCCACGGAAAATCCGACAACAATTGTCCGATGGAGCATACAAACGGTCGGATTTTCCGCCTGTCATCACACATTTCCCGTCGGAAAATCCGATTGCGTGTATGCGGCTATAGAATGTATCTCTTAAAAGGGACTTCTTTTCCAGGGAATACCACCAGTTTGATTCATAGCTTCATGAAAACTTCTGGGAAAAGAAGTGAACACACAAGTATATAGTGTACAGAACACCACCAGTTTTCCATATTGAAGTGCCATTTTTTTTTTTTTTTTAACATAAAGAAGTGCCATTTAATGTATTTGATTGTTTTAGAAAAAGATGCGTCGCCCTTCCATTTGCTTCTTGCCGTTAGGGCCAGTTATAGATTGGGACAGTTACCGTTTGTACCATTGTTTTTTTGGTGAGGGGGTGCACTGGACACCTTTGCTGCCATTGTGCTATTTGCTGGGTCTCAAGTGCACCCTTGTGCATTTAAGGAGGAGCAGGCTCCCCTCCAGGCAAACCTGCCCTCAATCTATCCACAACTATATATGTGCTCCTACTATGGAGGCTCTCAAAATTTATAGAGTTAGGACTGCAAATACTACTGGGGTGCCTTGCATGGCCTCTGCAGCTTACGCATTTATTTGCAAATGTGTGCAAACCGAACCCCTGTTTTTAACATGAACTGTTAGACAGGACAGTTTGGTTTGTTGCAAGCTGGTTGGTAAGTTGAGATGTAAACACTTTTTTTATTGCATGCTTTCCGGGGTAGAGGATCTCCATAAAATGACCTGGCATGCCTTATTTCTATCACAATAAATGTTTGCATTTCTTGTGTTAGAAATAAAAGTGCTTAAAAAAAATAAAAAAATAAGGAACAGTGTAAAATAATGAAAAATATAATAAATCATAATGAAAATTTTTTGTATTTAAAGCAGAGTTCCGCCGAAAAAAAAATATTAAAAGTCAGCCGCTACAAATACTGCAGCAGCTGACTTTTAATACATGGACACTTACCTGCCCAGTGCGCCTGCGATGTCCTCACCCGAAGCCGATCTGTCCCTTGGCTCCCGGGTGGAGGCATCAGCATCTTCGAATAAGGGAATCAGGAAGTGAAGCCTTGGGCAATCTCACTGGTCCCTGCTGTCTTCTGGGACCTGTGTGTCTCCCAGAAGATAGCGGGGGGGGGGGCAGAGGAGGGGCCGGACACAGCGTAGATGGCAGCAGATACTGTGGCGATCTATGCCCAGAAGTGGGAGCAAGTACCTGGATTATACAGGTATCTGCTCCCCCCTCCCCCTAAAAGGTGCCAAATGTGACACCGGAGGGGGGGAGGAATCCGAAAAGCGGAAGTTCCATTTCTGGGTGGAACTCCACTTTAATGCGCCCCTGTCCCCTTGTGCTTGTGTGCAGAAGCGAACGTATACGTAGGTTGCGCCCGCATATGTAAACAGTGTTCGCAACACACGTGAGGTATCGCAGCGAACATTATAGTGAGAGCAACAATTCTAGCACAATACATCCTCTCTAACTCTAAACTGTAAACATTTGTAAAGTGTTGCCTATGGATATTGTATTTAGTGCACAAAACCAAGTTTATTGGTAAGCAATGCAGATAAACATGGTACATGACACACATCACAGATATCAAAAAGGGGGATAGAGGTACATCTTGAGTACAAAACAGAGTAACTGTACAGTACAAAGTTCCCATATGTAACACTTTAACAGAAAAATAGAGATAGTACAAGTATCTCAAATCGTGCAAACCCTGAGGGTACAAAATAATTTCACAAATCTAGATTCTGTAGGAGGGGCTCAGCACAAGACATCCCCTGTTTCCACTAGAGAACATAGACAAAGATTCATTCGTTACAGATGTCAGACTGTCCCTGATTTTGTTATATTTGGAGGGGCAGCCCCTATGGAGGTATATTACTTTCTTATATGGCAACAAGTTTATTTCTGAGATCCAGGCCTCTAAGGTAGGGGGAATGGCCTGCATCCAGTGACATGCCACCAGTTTCTGAGCACTTTCATGCAGGAGAGTAGCAAATAATTTGTCTACGTTAACATCTGGAAGCAGACCTAGTACACATGGTTTGGGGTCCAGTTGGAACGGGGATCCCATGCGGTCATGTAGGAAGTTAATAATTTGCGCCCAGTAGGCTTGAATATCTGGACAGGTCCAAATTAAATGAAAGAAAGTACAAGGTTGGCCAGCACATCTAGGACATAGTGGGCTATAATTGAAACAGTATTTAGAAATTCGTGGTGGAGTTCAATAGGCTCTGTGTATGGTGTTCAGTTGTGCCAACAGGTCAGAGAGTTTAGATGAGACTAGCTTTGTGCCTTCTAGTATTTTGTCCCATTCTGATTCTCTAAAGAGCTAAGATCTCCTACCCAGCGGGCTCTGGCCCTATCAACTACTGGATCGACGATGGGGGTTTGCAGTGCGTTATATAATACAGATATTAATTTGGTGGGTTCTTCGCCAGTGATTATATCCACTAGGGGTAAGGATTGCAGAGTGGGGATATTGTCCGGAAATTGTGTTTGTAGGGTGTGACATAGCTGTAGGTATCTAAATAGCATGTAGGTAGGGAGCTCAAATTCCCCCTTCAAAGATTCAAAGGGCCTCACTCCTGTGTCGGTGAGCACTTGATGAAGGTATATCACAACCTTTGAAGCCCATTCAATGTCCGGAATAGAGGAGAGTTCCTGTGTCGCCTATGGATTTTAAAGATACCGTAGTTTGGTGCCATTCCACGATCGTGCACAATTTTAAAGCATGACATGTTAGACATCTATTTAACTGGCCTAACATCGTCTTTTACATCTTAACAAAAAATTGGGTCATATATTGTGCTTTTTTGCATTAAAAATCATTAGTGTTTTTTCCAAAAAGATTGCGTTTGAAAAATCACTGTGCAAACACCATGTAATATAAAAAAAATTGCAATACCCACTAATTTATTCTCTGCTTCAAAATATAGATAATGTTTAGGAGTAATTTTCTAGCAAAAAAATATGATTTAAAGACGTAAAAGAGAAATGCCACAGTTGGCCAGGTAGGGAAGCAGATAATATAAATTATTATCATTATAACACCCCTTTCACACTAGGGCGGTGCGGGCGCCGGCTGTAAAACGCCACTATTTTTAGCGCCGCTTTACCATCGTTTTAGCAGCGGTATGCAGTTTTACCCCCCTGCTAGCGGCCGAGAAAGGGTTAAAACCACCGCAATGCTCTGCTGCAGCAGCGCTTTGCCGGCGGTATAGCCACGCTGCCCCATTAATTTCAATGGGGAGGAGCGGTATACACACCGTGCCTTAACCGCTCCAAAGATGCTGCTAGCAGGACTTTGTTTAGCGTCCTGCCAGCGCACCGCTCCAGTGTGAAAGCCCTCGGGCTTTCACACTGGAGTGTGAGGAGCGGCTATTTCAGGGCGCTTTGCAGGTGCTATTTTTAGCACTGTAGCGCCTGCAAAGCGTCCCAGTGTGAAAGGGGTCTTACTGTTATTATTATCATTATTATTAATAATAAATATAAGTGTGGTGATGGTCATAGCATCCAGGCATTTTTTTTTTTAATCAACTTTAGAAAAATTAAGGCAACAGTTTCCATTGTTGCCATGGGCAACAGTCACTTCAGACACATGTGGTGAATTGTCATTACACAGTATATTAAAAATCATTTCATTTAAATGTTTACACTGCATGAAGTTCTAATGTAATATCAAAAGAAAACTTTACTTTGGATATATATGATTCCAGCTCTCCCAAGGGCCCATGTTAATATGAATTTTTAATAAGGATTCTCTTTGAAGTCTTCACAGAGTGCAGAGTAGTCAGAATCAAAAAGAAATCCTAGTTAGGAGATCTCCAAGAAGCTGTGAGCTGTGTGCGTGTATCAAACTCCCCGATCTCCCACTGACCCTGATCTCCCTATGCAACTCTTGTAAATTATATTAATCTGTCTTTTTAATCTATTTTTACTATTGTCTATTATTATATTTATATATCATACTATTTACTATAATATTATACTGTAAAAAGAAATTTAATCTGAAATTTATATTACTTTAATGTGATAACCTCTTGTGGTATTTTATGTTTTTGGCATCTGAAGACATGAAATGTTTGTGTATCCAAATTGTGATTAACATCTATTGGAACCAGCATGACTTAAAAGACAGCTGTAGATTTGTCCCCAAATATACCCCCAACCTCTTCCCTAATACCTGAGTGCTTCCTACTAGGACAGATACAAAATAAGGGTCAGTGCCCATCAATCCAATGAGAGACAGTTTGCTATGTAGCCCAAGCTTTATGCCTGGTGCACACAATGGGATTTTTGGAAGAAATGTCCTTTTTTTTTTTTTTAATGCTAATCTTTTATCGAAAATGAAGAGTTTACTAAAGTTACGAAAATTCTCGTACGACAATATAAAACAGGGGTCTCCAAACTGTGGCCCTCCAGTTGTTTAGGAACTACAATTCCCATCATGCCTAGTCATGTCTGTGAGCGTCAGCGTTTTACAATGCCTAATGGGATGTGTAGTTCTGCAACAGCTGAAGGGCCGTAGTTTGGAGATCCCTGAAAAAATTTGGAAGTGATGTGTTGTAGTGTATTTATATTGTATTTTTGGATGACAACTTTAGTGATTAAATGAAATTCGTACGATCTAGTATCGCACAAGAAAAAATTTTGTGCTCAGATTATATCGGATAAACTATCGTGATCGGCTCTCGAAAGCTTGTACTAACGATTGCGTCGAAAGAGGGTTTTTTTTCATACGATTTTCTGATTGTGTGTACGTGCTCGGTTTTTGGTCATGGAAGCACATTGCTTATCAAAAGTGGTCAGAGAATATTTTGTCTCCAGGTTATAATATTCAGGTCATAGCTCCCAACTGTCCCTGATTTCGAGGGCCCTGTTGAAGTTGAAAATAACAAAATGCATAAGGACGTGACCCACACGACATCCCCAGAAGTGACGTTTTGCACTCCACCGATGGCCAGCTCCATACCAGGAATCAATCGTAGTGTCTGCAAGGAGACACGCGACTCGTTGGACGGGGGAAACGGTGACAGAGCTCGTTCTTGATCACTTATTTTGCTTGATTGATGATTTTATTGTGTACGTAGTTTAATATAGGGGGGTTCTTTGGCATATGGGAAACTCATCTGAATAAACAGGATTACGCTATGTGCAACTCTTCTTGTGTTTAATGACGTTTTGGAACCCTTATGTCATTGGATCTCTGTGGATGGTGAGGATTCAGATTTAACTGGTTGAGGAACACTAATACTAAGGCTGTCTCATTAGAGTTTTCTGGTAAGTTTAACCCCTTGGGGGAGTGTGCTTCACGCAGTGAAATATGAGAGTTTTGGTGGAAGGTGCTATGACAACACTATGACAACCATTGATGATCACCTATAACGTTTTTTGAACGGTTTCTTCTATCAGGAATACACACAAGGACTTTTTTCTGATGTGGTGTTGGCACACGATATCTGCTTTATTTTAAGATTAGCGCTGTTTTAGTATTTGAACTATACAGGAATTGGACTGTTATTTTTTTATATTACTGTTTTACATTTTATTTTAAACAGCTGCTTAGTACTATTCTTGTACACTGCAAAATGAATTAGAAATTTTATATATTGATGCTTGGACTGCAGAAGAGCTGTAGGACAAATTTTTGGCGCTGAGTGGTGTATTATAGGCCATTAATATACACCTTTTTATTTATACATACTAGTCCATTGTCTCCAGCGTTGACTTCCTTGCAGCTAAAGTTCCCCTTGCGCCATGTCACTATCTCAATACTCTTTTTTGGGAGATCTTTTGCTTGTGCAGACATGGTCCCAGGTCTTAAATATCTGGATGTGACCTGCAGCATGTCTATTAATATCTGGGATCTCATGCATGCGTAGACATGCCATAGGTCTTTACCAGGTCCCTTTTAACCACTTCAATACTAGGCACTTAGACACCTTCCCGCCCAGGCCAATTTTCAGCTTTCAGCGCTGTCGCAATTTGAATGACAATTGCGCGGTCATGCTACACTGTACCCAAACAAATTTTTTATCATTTGTTCCCACAAATAGAGGTTTCTTTTGGTGGTATTTGATCACCTCTGCGGTTTTTATTTTTTGCGCAACAAATAAAAAAAGACCGAAAACTTCGAAAAAAAACCCCAAGTTTTTCTTTGTTTCTGTTAACATTTTTTGTAAATAAGTATGTTTTCTTCTTCAATGACGGGCACTGATACGGCAGCACTGATGGGCACCGATGAGGTGGCCCCAATGAGGTGGCACTGATGAGGTAGCACTGACAGGCACTGATGATGGGCACTGATAGGTGGCACTGATGGGCACTGATAGGTGGCACTGATGGGCACTGATAGGTGGCACTGATGGGCACTCATAGGTGGCACCGATAGGCACTCATAGGCGGCACTGATGGGCACTCGTAGGTGACATTGATTGGTACATATCTGTGGCAATGATGGGTACTTATGGGTGGCACTGATGGGCACTGATAGGTGGGCACTGATGATCACTGATGGGCACTGACAGGTGGCACTGATGGGCAATGACAGGTGGCACTGAACGCACTGATTGGTGGCACTGATAAAAACATATTGGGGACATTGCTGGGCAGATCTGGAACATAATGGTGCCAATCAGTGCCCATTTGTGGGCACTGATTGGCACAGATTGGGCACATGTGGATGGCCATGGGGTACATACCTGGCCATCCACATGTTGCCCCTTCCCTGGTGGTCCTAGTGGCGATCCCTGGTGGTCCAGTGTGGTGATCTGAGGGGGGGCTGCGCTGATAAACAATCAGCGCAGACCCCCCTGTCAGGAGAGCCACCGATCGGCTCTCCTCTACTCGCGTCTGTCAGACGCGAGTGAGGAAAAGCCGATCAACGGCTCTTCCTATTGACAGTGTGATCAGCCGTGATTGGACACGGCTGATCATGTGGTAAAGAGCCTCCACCGGAGGCTCTTTACCAAGATCGGTGTAGTGGTGTATCAGGCTGACACACCGCTCCACCGATCGCCGCGATGCGCGCCCCCGTGGCCGCGCGGCGGCATGTTATCCTGCTGGACGTCATATGACGCCCAGTCAGGATAACTGAACTACCGCCCGGCCGTCATCTGCTATGGGCCTGGCGGGAAGTGGTTAAATAACATGTATTTGGAACCTGGCAGAAATCTGAGGCATGTCTGCCCAAGCACAAGATTCTGTGCATATGCAGACATGGTGCAGATCTCTGCCAGGATGAAACTCACACCATATTTCATTCCTCACTGAACTGAAACACTGCCTCCCTGGATGTGTGACATGGACATCCCAGGAGGCAGTTTCAATGAAAAATAACAGACATGTTATACTTACCTGCTCTGTTGCAGTGGATTTGCACAGAGCAGCCCGGATCCTCCTCTTCTCAGCTCCCCCTTCTGTGCTCCTGGCCCCTCCCTCCTGTCGAGTGCCCCCACAGCAAACAGCTTGCTATGGGGGCACCCGAGCGCAGTCACAGCTCCCTATGTCCATTCAGACACGGATCTGCGGCCTGGCCCTGCCCCCTCTATCTCCTGATTTTCTGACTGACTTTGATTGACATCAGCGGGAGCCAATGGTGCCGCTGCTGTCTCAGCCAATCAGGAGGGAGAGTCTAATACAGGTGAGACACTCGACATCGCTGGGGCTCAGGTAAGTATTAGGGGGGCTGAAGGGGACTTTACAACTCCTTTATGCATGCCATATACGAGTTGAAAATCTAAAGTTCTGTCGATTGAAAAACAAAAATAGCTCATCATTTGTTTCGATTTTCTAAAAAAAAAACAGTTACATTCCCAGAATGCCAGGAATGCTAACTGTCACATTGGTTGTGCTCTCAACCAAACTGTCAAACCATCCAATGGCTGGTGTCATAACTGATCACATGTGCAGCACAGCATCATGGCAGTTAAAGATTAAACAGAGGCCAGGATGGCAGCTTCCTTTGGTGAAAACGATAGGAGGATTTAAGGTATCAGGAAGTCACACTGTTAAAGCGGAACTAAGCCTATCTAATGGTCTCAAAAAACAGTTATATTCCCAGCATGCCAGGAATGCTGTCACATTTACTTGTGTTCTAAACCAAACTGTCAAACCATCAAATGGCTGGTGTCATAATGGATCACATGTGCGTCATCATGGCGGTTGCAGATCAGGCTAAGATGGCAGCTTCCTTGGCTGAAAATGATACAAGGGTTTAGTTCTGCTTTAAGGGGAGATGAGAAAGGGTTAATTTCATGGATGAAGTTCGCTTAAGGATCCTTTCAGACAAGTGGTGACTCGCTTGTTTGTGAAGCCCAGGATCAGGATGACAGCTCACAGCTAAAAGCAAAGCAACAATGGCAGCCCCCCATTGTTTATTACTTAGAGGATCACTTTAAGCAGGAAACAAAGAAAGGCAATGTTCTGCAGCACTTATCTACCCATCATTAGTATATGGGTTTCAGATCATTAACTGAGTCTGAAATAAAATATCTGTATGTTAAAGGAAACATTAAATGACTTGGCCTGAAAATGGGCAAAAATTGTCCAGTTCCTGCTTAACTCTCAGCCGGTGTGTACAGCTGTCTGTTTTACAGAAGTCAGTCTCACAACCAGCTTCTGTCAAGCGGACATGCCCGAAAGCCCGCATCTGACTAGAAATGGGAAATCTTTATCCATGTGACCTTTCCATAATTGTTCCTCTTAATATGTGGTGTACCGCCTGACCTGCCACTGCAGGCTCTTACTGTATATGTTAAGCTGGCCATACATGTATAGAATTGCGAGCAAAACTGGTAGTTTTCTGAAAGATCGTTTGACATTCTTGCCGTTAGTGGGCTAATGTTGATGGATCCAAAGCGAAAACTTTTTACAGTTTCAACCAAAGTGTATACAGTGTGTGCAAGTTATATTCAAAACAAAATAAATCCTCTGCCTTCCATTTTGCATAATCATATCCTTGGAATATAGGTGAACTGGAATTACACTGGGCAAAATTATAAACACAACACTTTTGTGTTTGCCCCTATTTATCATAAGCTGAACTCAAAGATCTCCGACTTTTTCTATGTACACAAAAGGCCTATTTCTCTCAAATATTGTTCACAAATCTGTCTAAGCCTAGGTTCACATTGGAGCGATTTGTCCTGCGATTTGATAGATCAAATCGCATGACAAGTTGCAGCCTATTGGAGGCAATGGCACTGTTCCAATCGGTGCGACACCAATTTTCCGGCGCCGCACCGATTTGCAAAAGTAGTTTTCTGCACTACTTTTGCCGATTTCAGGTGCGACTTCAATAGACATCTGTCTGAAGCCACACAGATATCTATCAAGTAGCACCTGAAATCGCGCTGACCTTGCTACTTTGAAATTACGCTACTTCAAGTGAAGTAGCACGATTTTAAATTAGCATCAATGTGAACCAGGGCTAAATCTGTGTTAGTGAGCGCTTCTCCATTGCCGAGATAATCCATCCACATCACAGGTGTGGCATATGTTGATTAGACAGCATGATAATTGCACAGGTGTGCCTAAGGTGGCCACAATAAAAGTCCATTCAAAAATGTGCAGGTTTATCACACAGCACAATGCGACAGATGTCACAAGTTTTGAGGGAGCGTGCAATTGGCATGCTGACTACAGGACTGTCCACCAGAGCTGTTGCCCTTGAATTGAATGTTCATTTCTCCACCATAAGCCATCTCCAAAGGCGTTTCAGAGAATTTGGCCTTACATCCAACCGGCCTCACAACCGCAGACCACATTTAACCACACCAGCCCAGGACCTCCACATCCAGCATCTTCACCCCCAAGATCGTCTGAGACCAGCCACCCGGACAGCTGCTGCAATAATCGGTTTGCATAACCAAAGAATTTCTGCACAAACTGTCAGAAACCGTCTCAGGGAAGCTCATCTGCATGCTCGTTGTCCTCATCGGGGTCTCGACCTGACTGCAGTTCGTCGTCTTAACTGACTTGAGTGGGCGAATGCTCACATTCGATGGCGTCTGGCACTTTGGAGAGGTGAAGTCTTCACGGGTGAATCCTGGTTTTCACTGTACAGGGCAGATGGTAGACAGCGTGTATGGCATTGTGTGGGTGAGCAGTTTGCTGATGTCAACGTTGTGGATCGAGTGGCGCATGATGGTGGTGGGGTTATGGTATGGGCAGGAGTATGCTATGGACAATGAACACAGGTGCGTTTTATTGATGGCATTTTGAATGCACAGAGATACATTGTTGTGCCATTCATCCACGACCATCTCCTCATGTTGCAGCATGACGATGCATGGCCCCATGTTGCAAGGGTCTGTACACAATTGCTGGAAGCTGAAAACATCCAAGTTCTTGCATGGCTAGCTTACTCACCAGACATGTCACCCATTGAGCATGTTTGGGATGCTCTGGATCGGCGTATACAACAGCGTGTTCCAGTTCCTGCCAATATCCAGCAACTTCGCACACCCATTGAAAAGGAATGGACCGACATTCCACAGGCCACAATCAACAACCTGATCAACTCTATGCGAAGGAGATGTGCTGCACTGCGTGAGGCAAATGGTGGTCACACCAGATACTGACTGGTTTTCGAACCCCCCAGACCGCCCAATACAGTAAAACTGCACATTTTAGAGTGGCCTTTTATTGTGGCCAGCCTAAGGCACACCTGTGCAATAATCATGCTGTCTAATCAGCATCTTGATATACCACACCTGGGAGATGGATGGATTATCTTGGCAAACGATAAGGCTCGATTCACACAGGGGCAACACGACTTCAACGCGACTTTGCAACACGACTTCAACCCGACTTCAACACGACTTGTGGATCCGACTTTCAATGAACGGGGATCCGACTTGGATCCCCGCCACTGTGTTTGGTATGAATCTTAAGGGGGAACTCCGCGCCAATTTTTAAATAAAAATCCGGTATGGGTTCCCCCCCCAGGGGCATACCAGGCCCTTGGGTCCGGTATGGATCTTGAGGGGAACCCCCCTACGCCGAAAGGACGCCCAGGGACTGCCCAGGGACTGTGACGGCATAAGGGGGCGGGGTCACCGCCTATATAAGTCCCTTGCAGAGCGCACAGAAACCATTCTGGCTGGGGAGAGCGTCGTGTCAACATCTCTGGAAGAGAAGAGGGAAGAAGATGATCCAGAGGTCCGGACCACCGCTGGCAAAAGAGCGCCAGAAGATAGCGGTGGAGCCGGCAGAAGATGCGGACACCGGGAGAAGACGCCGGAGAGACCCCCGGAGTCGGAAGAAGATCCCGGAGCTGCCTAATAAATTATTTTAAATACCTGTGTACTGTGTTTTTTATTGACGCTTTTTTCCCTAGGTGAATGGGTAGGGGTACCATGTACCCCATACCTATTCACATAGGGTGGGGGGCCGGGATCTGGGGGCCCCCTTATTAAAGGAGGCTCCCAGATTCCGATAAGCCCCCCGCCCGCAGACCCCGACAACCAACGGCCAGGGTTGTCGGGAAGAGGCCCTTGTCCTCATCAACATGGGGACAAGGTGCTTTGGGGTGGGGGGGGGCCGCAGCGCGCCCCCCTCCCCCAAGGCACCAAACCCCCCATGTTGAGGGCATGCGGCCTGGTACGGTTCAGGAGGGGGGGGGGCGCTCGCTCGTCCCCACCCCCATTCCTGTCCGGCCGGGCTGCGTGCTCGGATAAGGGTCTGGTATGGATTGGGGGGGACCCCCCCACGCCGTCCCCCACGCCGTTTTTTCGGTGTAGGGGGTTCTCCTCAAGGTCCATACCAGACCCAAGGGCCTGGTATGCCCCTGGAGGGGGAACCCATGCCGGATTTTTATTTAAAATTTGGCACGGAGTTCCCCATTTGAGCACAAGTCGCATGCCGAAGTCGGATCATGCGAGACGGCGATCCGACTTCAATGATAGTCAATAGGCTGAAGTCGGATCAAAGTCGGATCCAAGTAGTACAGGGAGTACGCTCTGAAGTCGGAGCGACTTCAGTAGTGTCTATTAAGACGCTCCCATGCACTGTAATGTGAATCTCTTTCTGGGGCGACTTGGGGCGACTTGAGGGCTTACAAGTCGGATCCCAAGTCGCGGTAGTGTGAACCGAGCCTAAGTGCTCACTTACACAGATTTAGACATATTTGGAAACAATATTTGAGACAAATAGGCCTTTTGTGTACATAGAAAAAGTCGGAGATCTTTGAGTTCAGCTCATGATAAATAGGGGCAAACACAAAAGTGTTGCGTTTTATAATTTTGCTCAGTTTATATATGACGTACCTTCAGGACCCTGTGAGCCAGGTTTGGTGAGCACCACGTGATTTTATATATATAGATAGATAGATAGATAGATAGATAGATAGATAGATAGATAGATAGATAGATAGATAGATAGATAGATTTATTTGCTTAGCATATGGCTGTCAGGACAGTCAGTAAAGCTGAAATAAAAGATCTGTATATTAAAGGAGACCTTTGAGGTACAGTATCTCACAAAAGTGAATACACCCCTCACATTTTTGTATATATTTTATTCTTTCTTTTCATGTGACAACACTGAAGAAATGACACTTTGCTACAATGTAAAGTAGTGTGTGTACAGCTTTTATAACAGTGTAAATTTGCTGTCCCCTCAAAATAACTCAACATGCAGCCATTAATGTCTAAAACGCTGGCAACAAAAGTGAGTAGACCCCTAAGTGAAAATGTCCAAATTGGGCCCAAGGTGTCAATATTTAATGTGGCCACCATTATTTTCCAGCACTGCCTTAACCCTCTTGGAGATGGAGTTCACCAGAGCTTCACAGGTTGCCACTGGGGTCCTCTTCCACTCCTCCATGACGACATCACAGAGCTGGTGGATTTTAGAGACCTTGCGCTCCTCCACCTTCCATTTGAGGATGCCCTACAGATGCGCAATAGGGTTTAGGTCTGGAGACATGCTTGGCCAGTCCATCACTTTTACCCTCGGCTTTTTTAGCAAGGCAGTGGTCGTCTTGGAGGTGTGTTTGGGGTCCTTATCATGTTGAAATACTGCCCTGGGGCCCAGTCTCCGAAGGGAGGGGATCATGCTCTGCTTCAGTATGTCACAATCCATGTTGGCATTCATGGTTCCCTCAATGAACTGTAGCTCCCCAGTACTGGCAGCACTCATGCAGCCCCAGACCATGACACTCCCACCACCATGCTTGACTGTAGGCAAGACACACTTGTCTTTGTACTCTTCACCTGGTTGCCACCACACACACTTGACACCATCTGAACTAAATAAGTTTATCTTGGTCTCACTAGACCACAGGACATGGTTCCAATAATCCATGTCCTTAGTCTGCTTGTTTTCAGCAAACTGTTTGCAGGCTTTCTTGTGTATCCTCTTTAGAAGAGGCTTCCTTCTGGGATGACAGCCATGCAGACCAATTAAATGCATAGTGCAGCGTATGGTCTGAGCACTGATAGGCTGACACCCCACCCCTTCAACCTCTGCAGCATTGCTGGCAGCACTCATACATCTAATTCCCAAAGACAACCTCTGGATATGACGCTGAGCATGTGCAATCAACTTCTTTGGTCGACCATGGTGAGGCCTGTTCTTAGTGGAACCTGTCTTGTTAAACCGCTGTATGGTCTTGGCCACTGTGCTGCAGCTCAGTTTCAGGGTCTTGGCAATCTTCTTATAGCCTAGGTCATCTTTATGTAGAGCAACAATTTTTTTTTTTCAGATCCTCAAAGAGTTCTTTGCCATGAGGTGCCATGTTGAACTTCCAGTGACCAGTATGAAAGAGTGAGAGCGATAACACCAAATTTAACACACCTGCTCCTCATTCACACCTGAGGCCTTGTAACACTAATAAGTCACATGACACCGGGGAGGGAAAATGGCTAATTTGGCCCAGTTTGGACATTTTCACTTAGGGATGTACTTACTTTTGTTGCCAGCGGTTTAGACAATAATGGCTGTGTGTTGAGTTATTTTGAGGGGACAGCAAATTTACACTGTTATACAAGCTGTACACTCACTACTTTACATTGTAGCAAAATAATATTTCTTCAGTGTTGTCACATGAAAAGATAGAATAAAATAGTTAGCAAAATTTGAGGGGTGTACTCACTTTTGTGAGATACTGTGTATTCACACATGTGGCTGGGGGAGGGGCAGAAATGTCTGTCATAATGTGCTAGTATGAGATGTATACTAACATGTTATGACTTTCACAAGGGCGATCCGCCCGACGGACTCTGTTTTGCTCAGCGGGGGATCGCTCTGCTGATCTGCGCTGCAGGCAGACGACAGGTCCATCTCCGCTCACTGTACTGAGACGGACCTGTCAGAGCCCGCTCTCCTCTATGGGGAGATCAGATGAAAATGGACCGCCTGTCCATTTTCATCCCATCCCATCCGATCCGATCAACAGATGGAAAATAGGGTCTCCATCCGTCTGGATTTCACGGATAGGATCAGCTCGGATAGCAGTAGATGTCAGTGGACATGTCACTGCTGACATCTGCCGCTCCATAGAGGTGAATGTAGTGGTCGGTCATGTCCACCTGAAAAACTGAAAGGCGGACCTGATTGGAAAGCCCGTGTTGAAAGGGGCCTTAAAGCGGAGTTCCACCCAAAAGTGGAAGTTCCGCTTTAAGGACTCCTGACCCCCTGACATGCCACATTTGGCATGTCATTTTTTTGGCGGCAAGCAGGTACCTAGTTTTGACAGGTACCCAGCTTCCACTTCCGCTAGGCGACTCAAGTAGAAGTTGTCCTCTCCCCCTCTCTCTGCAATCTTCTGGGTCACGTCACAGGCCCCAGAAGATTGCCCGGCCATTAAGGAGGCACAGCGCGACTCGCACATGCGCAGTGTGCACCCTGCTGTGAAACCGCAAGCTGTCACAGCCCACATTTGTGACGCTGGCGCCGGGGAGAGGCGAGGGAGAGAACCGAGGGTTCAGGTGGTGACTTTTAATAAACACAAAAACGACTGAAACACTGTTTTAAACTGCCCTGGTGCAGTTTACTACCGCTTTAACCTAACACAGCAGATATAGAGGGTTATCTACCTGTTGTTGCAAAAATGTTACCACCTGTCATACTTGGGGGGCAGAATGTGTTCCATTCAAGGCAATAGGGGTGTGCCACAACACACGGGCAATGCATGCAGTTGCTAGTAGTGGTGCAGATTTTTCAGGGTTAAAACAGGTGGTGAGGAGGCAACATATCGCCGCCCAGCTGCCTGTCAACTGCGCACTGAAAAGTGATCCACCGCTGACTGCTTTTCAGAAGGGTTGCAAGTTGCTAGCTTTGGGTCTGTTCCTCTGATCTTGTGTTTCCTGCCAACTGACCATGAACAAGCATACAGCCAGTGAGGTCTGAACTGTCCTGTATTCCTGTTTTTGGTCAATCACTCAGTTGGTAGTGAAGCCAGGATCAGGATGACAGCCCTAAAAACAAATCACCAATGGCAGCCTCCCCCCCCCCCCCAATTTTTTGTTCCTTTATTGGATCAAACAGGGAACACAAAGAGATGCAATGTTCTGCAGCACTTATCTCCCCATGATTAGCATATGGCTGTCAGTGAATGTGAAATAAAAGCTGTGTATTTTGGAGGATGTGTTTACTAGCTGCTACAAAAGAGAGAAGGAGGCTTGGCACTCCCATCCTCCTCCTCCACCTCATCATAATCCCCTCCTTACTTTGTGATCCTCCATCCATCCCTCTGTTTCCATGTCTGAAATCTCATTTCTATAAGGACACAGGTTTACTGCCTTCATCTTCTCCAGCTAGTCCCTTCCTTGCCCCCCTCCTCCTCCTCCTCCTCCTCCTCCTCCTCTCTCCCTGATCCCTGTGTCAGCCTATGCACATGATCTGCCTAAACAGTGACATAGGAAGAGCTGATACACCCACAGCCCTGTCATCTGCTGACGATCAGCTTAGAAACAGCCAAGGAGTCCCAGCATCGATCTGATTTACTGATTGTCCTAATTATCTGACACCCAGCATGTGACTTCACAGATGGAACACAAGAAGAAGTCCAAGACTGAACAGTGATCGTTGGGAGCCCTGGTCTCTGTTTTTTTTAGGATATTATTGGGGATCCAGTTGCTGCTTCTGGGGATACATGAAGAAGGACTGATCAATAGGTTAAAGGGAAGTGCTTGCCACCCTGAGAAATGAAGAGTTTGCAGTGTGCTGGATTCTTCCTGCTGTCACTGCTGCTGGAGGTAAGTGGATGTCCCAGGTGACAGCAGCTGTCACTCACATACCATGCTGGGGGTCTCCTCTGAAGCCTGATATGTTGGGGCTTCCCTGATGTGTCATATTCCTTTTCCCATTGTGCAGATTGCTAGAAATATGTCTGCCTTCCTTTGTTAGAGAAAATGCTATTTTCCGCTCTATAAATGGTGATCTGTTTGTGTTCCAGATCACTATTACATAAATGTGGATTTCTTGTCTTTGTGTCTTGATGAGATCCAAAGAGGCGATCAGATGTTGTGAACTTGTCTTTCTATTGTTTTTGTTTTTCTATATACTTGTCTTTGTATTCTGATTCTATTTTTGATGTTCTTTACTTCCTCTGTGCGCTTAGATCAGCATACAGGCTTGTACAGTAGAAGCTCAAACTCTTTGAATATGAAGCAGCAGAATTACTGTAAATGGTGGCTGTGATTATCCTTACAGCAGAGGAGATCAGCCTTCCGCAGATTTGTGATCGAACGTAAGAAGCCCTTTAAAAATTCTGAAGAGTGAATAATTTCATCACAGAAGGTGTTGCTGAGTGACAGATGTAACCTAAAGGAAGTTTCCTGATGTTTACTTCTGACAGCTGTCACACAGTGCTTTGATCTCTCCTCCATGAACTGTAATGTTTACAGAATACATAGATAAAGTAGATCACAGCTGGAATTTACAGAATATGAAATGATAGGCCTTTAGTTACTGTATTTGCAGCATGCGTGCTTCTTAGACTATAGCAGGCGGATAAAGGTCCATTGTTCTCTTGCAGAGACTGTGTCAGATTTCAGTTTGTGGCTTTTCAAGTCATATATTTTTTTTCCAGCAGACGGGTTTCCCCACAACTCGATTGCATTCAAATGATGCTGCTTCCTTTACTTTTCAAGGCTGTAGCCTTCATTAGATTGTAATGTATGCAACGCGGATTCCTGATTTGCTGTCTCCTTGAAAAGCGCGATCCTGTTTAGAAATATTGTTTTCATCATAATCAATACAATGCTGTAGTGGACATCAATGAGGTCAAAAAGTGAAAGGAACATAGCAGCTGGGGATTTCTCATGCTGGAAAGCAAATTAACAAAAAAAAAAAAAGTCTACTCTTCCTACGTAGAATGGGGAACATTATTGGCGGGGTCATACATATGAAAATTGGGGATGGGCGGCCAATGGATGATAGGTTTTGTCGAAATGTTCCTGTTATAGATTGCATTAAACCAGTCAGATATTGGAAAAACGCAGGGGATAATAGATACTGATGAAACTGGAAGACAACGCTGTTGCCCAAAGCAACCTAACTTACACCAAAATGATGAAGGTGATTGGTTGTCAAGGGGGCAAGAGCTTAATTTTTTTTATCGGCTCCCGTCCTTAATAAATCAACCCTAATATGTCACCAGTGTAATCATTTATGTATTAGGAAATGAGATTGGAGCTCTGATTCCCAGCTAGAATATCAGAATATATTGGTGTGGCATAGTGCTAGTCTTTGCGTCTCTCCAGAGTGACTGTGCTAGCTCAGACATGTCAAAAGTAAAGTGCTTAATTAATAATATTTAACATGCATGTATACTGGAATGACTTGTGAAATATGTTTGACTGAAGGCAAATTTCCCCATCCCTTGATTTTTTTTTTTTTTCTTTTTAATATGCAATTTTTTTTTTTTTTTTACAATAATGAAATACCTCTACATACATTTCTGTATTTCTGGTGGAAAAGCTATTTAGATCTCTAGACCAGCCTTTCTCAACCAGGGTTCTGTGGAACCCTAGAGTTCCTCCAGAGATTGCTTGGGGTTTCCTGTTCAAGGAGCAATTTCTGCTTCTCGAATAAGTTCCCACTGATACCAATCATCTTTTTTAACTGTCTGTGAGATAAGAATTTTTCTCATTTGACCATAAATTTAAAGTAACATTAAGGCTGGGTTCACATTGATGCAGCTGCAGATCCCAGCAGGGGGTCCAGTACATCCCTGTACTTATGTGTGAATCGGGTCTGAATTTTTGCCTTAATTTGCACCAGAAACTGAGCCAGACACACATGACTCTTTCACAATATGGACCGTGGCCACCCCGGAGCTGTGTGAACCAGCTACATTGAGAGCCGGTCACAGTCTCCTGTCATGCGAATTGGATGCGGCAAAATCCGCATTCAATTCACATAAGTGTAAACCCAGCCTAAACACATTATACTTACCTACTCTGTGCAATGGATCCTCCTCTTCTCAGGTCCCCCCTGGAACTCTGGGCTCCTCTCTTCGGCGAGTGCCCCCCTAGGAAGCTGCTTCCTAGGGGGACACTCGTGCGGGCTTGCTCCCGAGCCGCCTTGTCTTTGACCCCCCGCTAACCTCAGCAATGCTGTCAATCAAATTCTGTGATATCAATCTGTGCAGTGAGATAGCCGCGGCTCTCATGCTCAGGGCTGGATCAGGCTCAGGTAAGTATAGGTGGGGTGAGCAGGGACACATTCAGCACAGACGTTTTTTTTTACCTTAATGCATAGAATGCATTAAAGAGAAGCTTCAGCCTGTAAACAAATACTGTAGCTGCTGACTTTTAAAAAACACACACTTAGTTGTCCCAGGATCCAGCAATGTCCTCACCCGACCCGGCTCTTTGCCGGTCTTTGGGTCCAGGCTCTGGCATCCTAACTGTATGCAGCCGACTGTGACTCCTTGCGGCTTCACAGCCATTTGCCCATTGCACATGCGTGATTGGTCCCGCAGTCTTCTGGAACCTGTGACATGTCTCAAGAGGCTGCAGGGGGGGAAAGAGTGGGGTCAAACTTCTGGTCAGATCGCTGCGGCAGTTTGACCGGAAGTTGGAGCGAGTACCTGTCAAAATGAGGAATCTGTTCCCTCCCACAAAAAAAAAAACAAAACATCCCAAATATTGAAGGGGGAACGGATCTTCCTCATTTCGGGTGAAGTTCCACTTTAAGGTAAAAAACCCTAAGGCTCTACAACCACTTTAATTAAATTATTAGCAGTGGTTCCCTGAGACCGTTATTTCAATGGTTCCTCCATGCTAAAAAGGTTGCGAAAGGCTGCTGTAAACCATACATTTTTGGAAGCTGGAAGTGCTACTAATATGCAAATTGTCTGATCTCTTGAAGCAGATCAGTAGAATAATTTGTTGTCTGCGTCTGCCTGTCTATAAGATCATTATGTATGAGTAGGAGCCATGCTGTGTTTGTGTCTGCTCCCTCTCCCGACGGCTATGGCATGCTGAGGTGGGAATGACCACACACAATTTGTGATTTTTTTTTTTTTTCAAATCTACCACATTGTCTATATTTTTTTGAGAAATGAGGACCCAACACACAGTAAGCTGAGTATACATGGGTATCAGGAGGAAGCATGTCATGAGCTTTAAGAATGCTTACCAAATGCCTTATCCTATTTTTGGTAGCACACTCAACAGAATATGGTGTTCTAGCAGCGTTCAGCAAGTGTTGTTGGGTAACAAAGCATTCCAAAGTTCCCATTCTGTTGGAATGCTTTCCTACCTTTTGAAAGGTAATGTATCATTTGATATGCTTTTGTGTTAGGCGGAGGACTTTTTATCTCCCTGTTTTGGTGAAAAATAGAAAAGTGGTGGTCATTCTTCAGCATGATCATCAACTCCAGTTCATAAGCACCTTCACGTGCACTAAACCAGTGGTCACCAACCTTTTGGACCTTACGGACCACTAAATGCACAATTTTGAATCCCGTGGACCACTAACTTGCATTTTACATGCCTCATATATACAACTCTGGCTCTCTGCCCCCCCCATGCATCACACTTTGCCTTACACACACACTCATCCAGCTCTCTGCCCCTCCTCCCCTGCACTCTGCAACACACTGCTGCCACACAGACTCATCATTGGATCTCCCCTCCTTATCCAGCTATGTGTCCGAGCTCCGTGCTACTTCCCGCAGTCTGTAATCACAGCTATTGGAAGTCTCCTCCTTCTTCACCTCCCACTCTCTGCACTACTCCTGGCGCCTCCCTCTGAGTTTACATGAGCCGGAACTACAGAGGAGGCATCAGGTATCAATGGGGGCTGACAGTATTGACTGAACAACACTGGAAACACCATTGGGCGGTATACATTGGCCACAATGTTGATTGGTGACAGAACCCCTGGGACCACTAACACTTTCTCAGGGACCATAACTTTTCCAAAGCTACTGAAAATCATTTGCTAAACTCTGTGAAAGTCTTTGCAAATTCTATATGAACTCATTGTAAGCAATGGACAAATACTTGCTTACATGATTATGAAAGTACATTTTTTTTTAAAACCCTTATAGACGTGACCTTAGTGTTTGTAATGCAAAGGGATTATGTTATGTGGTTGGTTTAGATATCAAACAGAGAATAATGGCAAATGTATAGAAACACTCCATTGGGGCTCACATTTACCTACCTCTAAAAAAAGGGAAAATTACATTTCAAATATTGAATGATTAATGCTCTATATTAAAATATTGCAGCTTGCAAACAACATTTAGCCATGTTTGAAGTGGAAAAAAGCATTTACTCTACCAACAATGGTAAATGTACAGTTTGATTTCTAGTTTATCAGTCCTTCTCGATATACTGTACTTGGTGATCCTGCCTTGAAGGTCCTTTTCAGGTACTTCTTTGTATGCGGTCTCCCAACTGTATTCTGCATTATGACCTATCAAATGCGCTCCTGGTGAAGGCTACAAGCAGTCATGCCAATACACACTGCACAGGCATGGTCCATTGTTAGAAAGTGAAAGTTCACTCTCCCAATCAACACTGATTATTTTTAATCCTCATGCTGCTAGCATTACTAAATAGATAGGAAAGTATATCAAATTTACTTGTTTTAATTTTTTTTTTTTTTACATTTCTTCAGTTACTTGCTGGTTTCTTACCTAGGCAAATGATGTCATACATCCTAGGAGTCTTCAGCAGAGGAGGAGGGGTTTTCTCAGCTAAGCACACCCTCCTGCCTGCATGCTTGAACTAAGGGCAGATGGATTCCAGGAAGTAAATGATACTTGAATCATTTGCTCTTACTCAAGATGGCTACAGCTGGAAATGATAGGCGGGTATTTTTCAAAGTGATTTCTCAACAAAGTAAAGCATTGAGACATGGATCAAAAAAAAAGCATACACAAGAAGGCGCAAACTCCTTGTGCAGTACCACCAAACAATTCATTGAATCCAAAATATTGAATCCTCTGCTCTCTCCTCATTGGCTCACTGGCTGTGATTGACATCAGTGAGAGCCAATGGATACCACTGCTGTCTCAGCCAATGAGGAGAGGGAGTTACGGACAGCTGAGACTGTCATGCATATCGCTGGATCGAGATGGGGCTCAGGTGAGTATTAGGGGGACAGAGGAAGAGCAGCACACAGAAGGTTTTTTACCTTCATGCATAGAATGATGCATGAAGGTAAAAAACCTTAAGCCTTTAAAACCACTTTAACTCTAAACTGGTAACCTATAAAGGCTTTTAAAGCGTCGCCTACGGAGATATTTAGGTCTCGTAGTTTGTCATTATTCCACGGGCATGCACAAAAGTGTGACATGTTAGGCATCTGTTTACTCGTTGTAACATCATCTTTTATATTTTACAAAAAAAAAGGTTACTATATTGTGTTTGTTTGCACTAAAATTCATGAAAGTGTATTTTTTGCCCAAAAAATTGCGTTTGATACACCGCTGAGCAAATATCGTGTGACGTAAAACATTGCAACAACCACTGTTTTTTCCAGGGCCTCTGCTTTCAGAAAATATATTTTTCGTGGTTCTACAAATTAAATAGTAAAAAAAAAGCAGATTTTTACATGTATGTGAGTAGTGTCAGAATTGGTTTCAGGCAGCAAGTGGTTAAAAAAGGAGGGAAAACTAACATTTGTAGAATATGTAGCTGCCTTAGGAGCTTTGTGGTGTAAAGTATCTTCCTAGCAGTTAAAGGAGATCTAGGGTCACAGCAAGCTCTTTCATTCGTCAGAATTGTAATAAGAATACAAACAATAGTTATTTTTGACAATCCAATACAAGCTTACTTGACAAAATCTCATTTCATGCTGTGAGTGCTGCCTGTCTGCTGGCGATCTCTTTCTACAACTTCCTGGATTCCCTGCATGCGTTGCGGCTTCTCCTTTGCTGTTTACTTTCAATGTTTAACCACTTAACGACCGCCCACCTGCAAAGTACTGCAGACGGGTGGCCACTGTAGGCAAAGCGACGTACCTGTATGTCGCTGCCTACTCCTGGGTATCAGGCACATGCATAGTTGCCAACATTCTGAAAAAATGAATAGGGACACTTTTTTTGTATGTAGGCGGTGTCTTATTTGAATTAGGGGCAGGTCATTTATTTGTAGGTGTGGCTTAGCAATGAGAAAAAATGCAGTGCGTGTAGTGCAACGTTGCAAAAAAAAATGGACGTGGCTTAAACGTCATATTGGGCGTGGCTTAATGGGGGTGTGGTTAGAGTCTGAGATAAAAGAGGGATGGAGTGAGAAGGAAGAGGGAGAGAGAAAGAGAACGGGAGAAAGAGGGAGAGGGAAAAAGGGAGCAAGAGGGAGAGAGAAAAGAAAGAAAGGGAGAGGGTCAGAGAGTGTGCAGAGATGATACAAGAGACAGTCAGAGTGTGTGCGGAGATGGTACATGAGACGGTCAGAGTGTGTGCGGAGATGGTACATGAGACGGTCAGAGTGTGTGCGGAGATGGTACATGAGACGGTCAGAATGTGTGCGGAGATGATACAAGAGATGGTCAGAGAGTGTGAGGAGATGATACAGGAGACGGTCACAGTGTGTGGCGATGATACAGGAGACTGTCAGAGAGGATGCAGAGATGGTACATGAGACGGTCAGAGAGTGTGCGGAGTTGATACAAGAGACGGTCAGAGAGTGTGCGGAGATGATACAAGAGACGGTCAGAGAGTGTGCGGAGATGATACAAGAGACGGTCAGAGAGTGTGCGGAGATGATACAAGAGACGGTCAGAGAGTGTGCGGAGATGATACAAGAGACGGTCAGAGAGTGTGGCGATGACACAGGAGACTGTCAAGAGAGGGTGTGGAGATGGCACATGAGACTATCAGAGAGTGTACAGAGATGGTACAAGAGACTGTCAGAGAAGGTGCGGAGATGGTACAGGAGACTGTCAGAGAGGGTGGATCAGCCCGGATCAGAGGCCCCTCCCCTCTCCGCTGTACACATGGAAGAGACCTGCTAGCCGCATGGAGATGAAGAAATATGAAATATATTGAAATATATGAAGAAATTAGCTTTTCTTTATTGGGAATGTTTTATAGCAAAAAGTAAAAAATATTGTTTTTTTTTTTTTTTAAATTTCTGTAAAAAAAAACAAAAAACAGAGTTGACCAAATACCACCAAAAGAAAGCTCGATTTGTGTGAAATTTTTTTTTTTAATTTTGTTTGGGTACAGCGTTGCATGACCGCGCAATTACCAGTTAAAGTAGAGCAGTGTGGTGTAGCAAAAAAATGGCCTGGTCATGAAGGGGGTAAAATCTTCCAGAACTGAAGTGGTTAAGGATTTCATATCCCATGCTATTCCATGCTACCTTACTGTCTGCAAGCAGTGATTCCTATACTGACTGTGCCTCAGAAGGCAGGCTCTGTGAAATGTGTGACACAGCAGTGCCTACGCACAGGGCATAGTAAATACGTGTGACGGAATTCAAGGGTATAAATGTCTGGGTTAGGGTTGCCACCTCATCCCTTTAAAACCAAACACGTTTTAATTACACAGGTTCTGTGGCTGATTAAGGTGGTAATTAAACTCACTTGGTGCCTTATCTGCATTAAATTAGCCTCAGAACCTGTGTAATTCATATGTGCTTGGGTTTGAGCCCACGTTCACATTGGGGCCATTTGACATGTCAAATCACATGCCAAATTGGTGCCTATTGCCGGCAATGGCACTGTCTGAACCTACTTTCCCAAAAGTTTTTTCTGCACTACTTTTGGCGACTTCAGGGGTGATTTACATCTACTATTTACATAGTAGATATCTGTGCATGAACCCGCACAGATGTCTGTCAAATTGTCCCCAAAGTCAGACTGAAGTGCCGGTTTGAAGTTGTGCGGTTCAGATAAACTCGCACAATTTCAAACTCACCATCAGTATCAATGAGGGCTCAAGGGATGAGGTGGCAACCCGAATGTGGGTATCTTCACAAAGTGAGTTTACAAAACTTCAAGATCATTCAGATTAATAGGATTAGGCTACAAGTAATTGAAATACAGTGTGGAAATTAATATATGATTCAACATTTTGACCATTGATACACTTTAACCTAGTATTTATCAAAATCCATTTTCCCTTACTGCTACCTCAGTGACCACTGTCTACAAGCAGGAATTGAACAGAAATCTCCCCATTGATGTAGTGTACAGTAATAAGATAGAGATTCTTTTGCCATTCTCTTATAACACTTTGTATGCCTTATTGGAGGGCCTTTACACACACATGAACTTTAATGGCAACTTTAGGGTTCAATATTGAGTTGGCCCTCCCTATGTAGCTATACCAGATTTAACTCTTTTGGGAAGGCTGTCCACAAGGTTTAGCAGTGTGTCTATGGGAATGTTTGACCATTCTTCCAGAAGCGCTTTTGTGAAGTCAGGCACTGATGTGGACGAGAAGGCCTGGCTCGCAGTCTCCGCTCTAATTTATTCCAAAGGGGTTGAGGTCAGGACTCTGTCCAGGCCAGTCAAAGTCCTCCACCCCAAACTCGTTCATCCATGTATTTATGGACCTTGCTTTGTGCACTGGTCCAAATCATTTGGTGGAGGGGGGAATATGGTGTGGGGTTGTTTTTCAGGAGTTGGGCTTGGCCTCTTAGTTCCAGTGAAGGGAACTCTTAAGGCGTCAGCATACCAAGACATTTTGGACAATTTCATGCTCCCAACTTTGTGGGAACAGTTTGGGGATGCAAGATATATAATACAATGATATTCCCGCGCTACCAAATGCGTGCGTTTTTTAACAATATGCTGCAACACTGAAGGAAATATCAGAACCCAGAAAATATATAAAGTGAAGGAGGTAGTGCTGCGCTATGAACCTAAATACTGTGCGTAATAAAGTGTGAAGGTGCTCAATAAAAGATGTAGTTGAAAGAGGCAATGTTCAAAGGACAAAATATATCCAATCCTAGGCAGTATAAAAACGTATCGCATGCCTTGCGATTTTTTCGTTTAAAACAATAAAAGTGTATCAATAAGACAATAAAAGTATGTCTGCTCTAATTCATCCAAAAGGTGTTCTATTTGGTTGAGGACTTTGGGTCAGGGCTCTGTGTAGGCTAGTCAGGTTCCTCCACCCCAAACTCGCTAATCCATGTCTTTATGGATCTTGCTTTGTGCACTGGTCCAAATCATTGGTGGTGGGGGGGGGGGGTGGTGGGGGATTCTGGTGCGGGGCTATTTTTCAGGTGTTGGGCTTGGCTCCTTGGTTCCAAGGAAGGGAACACTTAAGGCGTCGGCATACCAAGACATTTTGGACAATTTCATGCTCCCAACTTTGTGGAAACAGTTTGGGGATGCCCCCTTCTGTTTCCAGCATGACTGTGCACCAGTGCACAAAGCAAGGTCCATAAAGACATGGATGAGCAAGTTTGGGGTGGAGGAACTTGACTGGCCTACACGGAGCCCTGCTCTCAACCTGATAGAACATCTTTGGAATGAATTAGAGTGAAGACTGCGAGCCAGGCCTTCTCGCCCACATCAGTGCCTGACCTTACAAATGCGCTTCTGGAAGAATGGTCAAACATTCCCATAGACACACTGCTAAACCTTGTGGACAGCCTTCCCAGAAGAGTTAAAGCTGTTATAGCTGCATAGGGTGGGCCAACTCAATATTGAACCCTACGGACTAAGTCTGGGATGCCATTAAAGTTCATGTGTGTGTAAAGGCAAGCATCTCAATACTTTTGACAATATAGTGTATCAGCAGTATGTAGCCAGCATCGCTGTCACCATTGAATACACACTATTAATGTTCACATCCCCCCCCCTTAAGGGCCCTTTCACACTGGGGTGGTTTGCAGGTGCTATTGCGCTAATAATAGCGCCTGCAAACCAACCCGAAACAGCCGCTGCTGTCTCTCCAGTGTGAAAGCCCCGAGGGCTTTCACACTGGATCGGTGCGCTAGCAGGATGGGAAAAAAGTCCTGCCAACAGCATCTTCGGAGCGGTGAAGGAGCGGAGTGTATACCGCTCCTTCACCGCTCCTGCCCATTGAAATCAATGGGACAGCGCTGCTATACCGCCGGCAAAGCGCCTCTGCAGAGGCGCTTTCCGGTGGTTTTTAACCCTTTCTCGGCCCCTAGCAGGGGGTAAAACCGCCCCGCTAGCGGCTGAATACCGATGGTAAAAAGCGCCGCTTACAATAGCGCTGACGCCCCCGCCCCAGTTTGAAAGGGGCCTAATGAGTCATACATGGGCTGCTGTCCCATGAATGACTCATCCAGTGGGAGATGTAAAACTCAATAGTGTGTATTCCGTGATGGCAGCGCCACTGGCTTCAATTTGTTGATGTCCACATGTCAGCCCTGGGCACTGCCAGCTAGTAGGGTCAATAAAGGTTGTACACATGTACACATTGTAAAACCATTAAGCCTAGTACATACCACTAATTTGGCCGTATGGCCAGCTTCTGTCGTACCGGCTGCCATACGCACTGGCCGAATGTCGACCGGTTTTTATTGAACCGGCTGATGCCGGCCGACATTCAACCTGTGTGTACTAGGCTTAACAGACGTACAATTTTTTACGCAGGATCATTCTGGTAGCCCATAGCCTTTTCAATTTTTTAACTGTTTCTTTTTTTATTTCAATTTACCTATGTACAGTATCTCACAAAAGTTATTTTGAGGGGACAGCAAATTTACTCTGTTATACAAGCTGTACACTCACTACTTTACATTGTAGAAAGTGTCATTTCTTCAGTGTTGTCACATGAAAAGATAGAATAAAATATTTACAAAAATGTGAGGGGTGTACTCACTTTTGTGAGATACTGTAACTATTTGTAATCGGTTATCAAAAGTAAATAGATGAAACCAGCACATACGTATATTATGAACTTGATGTTTCTTAGAACATCACTTGTAGAACAACACATTACCTGACTTGGTGTTGGCAGTAGAGAATGAGAAAATCATCAAAAGGCAATGTAACAGGTCAAATGTGCACCATCTTATGTAATATACAGGATAATACACCATCTGCAGTGGCTTACAAGAACAGAAAAAGTCAACTCAGACTTCCATGACCCATATAGAAGCCCTCAACCACTCACGTGCTTTAGATTATTCAAGGTACCCTTTAGTGGGGTTGTTTCACTAAGCTGTGTGAATTATTGTAATTATATGTAATAATTTATCTCATGATAACTTTATCAGAAGCTTCATTTCATGTCAGGTGTGTAATCATCACTGTTTGCATTAAAAAGTTATTTAACCATTGCAAACCTTTCTAAAAAAAAAAAAATCTTTATTTTTCTTATGTTTAGGTTATCCCAACCTCATATTGCTGCATTTTCTGCTCTGCTCAGTAGACTTATTGTAGAACCTCACAGCTATTACCAGTTAGGAACTAGCAAAATCTTAAAGTGATACTAAACACACTCTGTTTAATTTACATTGTCCCTTCTATTTCTGTATGTGGATGATGGCACTGTAATTATTTTAATAAGAAAAAACATCTAAGTACCTTTTTCCTATTTGATATATAGCTGTCACATGACCCCGATCTTTTTTTTTCTAGCCTGACTGCAGGGAAACATAAGCAGGAGGAGTTTCTAGTCCTCTGCTGCTGGTCATGA
Organism: Aquarana catesbeiana; assembly: GCF_042186555.1. NCBI lineage: Eukaryota > Metazoa > Chordata > Amphibia > Anura > Ranidae > Aquarana > Aquarana catesbeiana. Next base: position 194,941,780 of record NC_133328.1, on the reverse strand, counting down.
GTTTAAAAAAAAAAAAAAAACAGCCTTTGGGATACAGAGTAAAAATAAATAATTTATTTCAATAAACTGTTTTTAATGATCATGCTAATATATATTTGAAATCAAATCTTTATTTTTTTTTTGTCAATAACATGGTGTGGGCGGATTTCTACCAGTCACAGGAAGTGTCACGCCCCTCCAGCCTGTGACATAAAATAAGAGGGAGGTAAAGCCTCCATTAATCTACATATAATATCCCATCCCCCCATTGTGTTTAGCTAGTTAGTCGGCATGGAAAAGGAGGGAGGGAGTGGGCTGTCATTTACCACTGTGTTTACGCCTGCATGTGTGACTCTATAGTCACATGGTCAGATGTAATAGGAGGGGAATGCTCAGCGTAGAAACTCACTGAAAACTGAGCATGTGCAGAGTTGCCACTACAGCTGCAAAATCCCTAGCAGAATTGGGGACATGGACAGAAGGTGGAGATAGAGAACAGCAGGATCAACCAGGTTTTTTTTCAGAATACAGAAAACGAATCTCATAGTGACTGAGTGAGTATGAACAGCATTTATTGATAGTTTTATATGATGTGGGGTTAGTGACACTTTAATGAAAAAAACCTGTGCAATCGTTTTTGTTAATTGAATTAACAGACTAACTAGTGCAGCAATCTATAAAATAATATGCAGTAACTTCAACCGATCTGTGTGATAAAAATTACTGAATTGTAAAAATCATGTTGGAAAGTAGAAGTCAGAAAAAAATTACACAATAATGAAATTAATACATATACTATGCTTTCATAATCCGGTCCCATTTGATCCATTCTAAACTACTTCAAGGATACTGTATTAACCTATAACGGTACAGCGCAATCTCCCAATATATACAGTGCATAAAGTGTAACCCAATAAATTAATAAATGTACAAAAATATATATTACATTTCATACAGTGGTACCAGTTGCTTAGTGTATCATATGTGCAAAATAAACAAGTGAAAAGTGCAAAAAATGCAAATAAATAATTAAAACGTTGATTATCAATCCATAAATCTGTATATATATACAGTCAGGTCCATAAATATTTGCACATCGACACAATTCTAATCTTTTTGGCTCTATACACCACCACAATGGATTTGAAATGAAACAAACAAGATGTGCTTTAACTGCAGACTTTCAGCTTTAATGTGAGGGTATTTACGTCCAAATCAAGTGAACGGTGTAGGAATTACAACAGTTTGTATATGTGCCTCCCACTTTTTAAGGGACCAAAAGTAATGGGACATGTGGCTGCTCAGCTGTTCCATGGCCAGGTGTGTGTTATTCCCTCATTATCCCATTTACAAGGAGCAGATAAAAGGTCCAGAGTTCATTTCAAGTGTGCTATTTGCATTTGGAATCTGTTGCTGTCAACTCTCAATATGGATCTCTTTGGATCTCAATATGAGATCCAAAGAGCTGTCATTATCACTATTAGGCTGAAAAAACAAAACAAACCCATCAGAGAGATAGCAAAAACATTAGGTGTGGCCAAATCAACTGTTTGGAACATCCTTAAAAAGAAAGAAGGCACCGGTGAGCTCAGCAACACCAAAAGACCCGGAAGACCACGGAAAACAACTGTGGTGGATGACCGAAGAATTCTTTCCCTGGTGAAGAAAACACCCTTCACAACAGTTGGCCAGATCAAGAACACTCTCCAGGAGGTAGGTGTATGTGTGTCATAGTCAACAATCAAGAGAAGACTTCACCAGAGTGAATACAGAAGGTTCACCACAAGATGTAAACTATTGGAGAACCTCAACAACAGGAAGGCCAGATTAGAGTTTGCCAAACAACATCTAAAAAAGCCTTCACAGTTCTGGAACAACATCCTATGGACAGATGAGACCAAGATCAACTTGTACCAGAGTGATGGGAAGAGAAGAGTATGGAGAAGGAAAGGAACTGCTCATGATCCAAAGCATACCACCTCATCAGTGAAGCATGGTGGTGGTAGTGTCATGGCGTGGGCATGTATGGCTGCCAATGGAACTGGTTCTCTTGTATTTATTGATGATGTGACTGCTGACAAAAGCAGCAGGATGAATTCTGAAGTGTTTCGGGCAATATTATCTGCTCATATTCAGCAAAATGCTTCAGAACTCATTGGACGGTGCTTCACAGTGCAGATGGACAATGACCCGAAGCATACTGCGAAAGCAACCAAAGAGTTTTTTAAGGGAGAGAAGTGGAATGTTATGCAATGGCCAAGTCAATCACCTGACCTGAATCCGATTGAGCATGCATTTCACTTGCTGAAGACAAAACTGAAGGGAAAATGCCCCAAGAACAAGCAGGAACTGAAGACAGTTGCAGTAGAGGCCTGGCAGAGCATCACCAGGGATAAAACCCAGTGTCTGGTGATGTCTATGCGTTCCAGACTTCAGGCTGTAATTGACTGCAAAGGATTTGCAACCAAGTATTAAAAAGTGAAAGTTTGATGGATGATTGTTAATCTGTCCCATTACTTTTGGTCCCTTAAAAAGCGGGAGGCACATATAAAAACTGTTGTAATTCCTACACCGTTCACCTGATTTGGATGTAAATACCCTCAAATTAAAGCTGAAAGTCTGCAGTTAAAGAACATCTTGTTTGTTTCATTTCAAATCCATTGTGGTGGTGTATAGAGCCAAAAAGATTAGAATTGTGCCAATATCCCAATATTTATGGACCTGACTGTATAAAGTGTATTCATATAAAGTCCATAAAGTTGTTAGTGCATCAAAGACGGAAAAGTCCAGTGACTGTGTTTGTCCCATACACCATACACCAGGTTGTGGTGTGGCTTAGCGCAGGAAGTACCCTAGTCTGTTTTAAGGATACTGTATTGTTCCTCCATTTCTATTTTATTTTAGAATTTACATTTCAGTCTCTGGTGACAGTGGTCACAGAGGATGAGCAAAGTTTTGGACTAGAGGGAAGCTGTCAATGATAGCAGGCTGCCAGCCCATCCATCTACGGTTGTGGAATTCCCTGTCCTGCAGCTGCTCTTAACAAAGGGGCTATATTTTGTCATGACATTGTCCAATTATGGCCGCATGACAGTATTAGGTCATTGATGCCATCAGCATCCTATCCCTTTGTTACGTGCAGAATTCCATTGCCACAGCTGTTTGGGCGAGTGGCCCAGTAACAGTTTCCTAATGGTTCGGACCAAACTCAGTTATCTCATCCCTAGCAGTCACCAAGACCAATGGAATGAGAATGGAGTGAGTCTACCTGGCTTGGACACAAACCGCAAAATAAACTTGACAGGGGTTCTAATATTTTCCTGTCTTTTTCTGTCTCAGTTCCATTGGATGGGTCATTAACAGGAAAAACATTTTGGTAAAGAGTTGTTAAAGAGTAAAAAAGGCAGGCAGAGGGCAAAGCACTAGCCACCAATATGGCCTATGGTCTCTCTGCAGCTGATTTTTCCCTTTAGTGATTTACCATCCCTTCTGCATTGTAGCTCTGTTTTGAAGAAGCCATGTTGGTGGGAACAGGGCTTTGCTTCCTTATGTCAGAGCCTCCAGCAAGAACGATGAGCATCACAGTAGAGACTTTACCAAATCTCACTGTAAATCTCCAGAGACTCTTGGATTGAGGTAGCAGAATCTTAGATCTCACCAGCAGATATACAGCTATAGGACCGCAGGCACCTCGCATACCAATTTTATTCACATTTAGCAGATCATTCAAAATCAAATCAAAAATTTCAATCAAAATAAATGTACAACTGTGAAAACCATTCACTATTGCCTAGCAACAACTGTGTGATATCACAATTGTGTAAATAAAATTTACAATAAAATCCTCTATGGGCTGCAAAGTGTCCAAGTATATTACTAAAATTAGTACATAGTGATTATATTAATAAAAATGCAACTCAGTCCACAGGGAATGGCACAAGTGAATTTGCTTTCTGCAGTAACCTTTAGCAAGCACTATCAACTCCTTCTATTTGTGCCGATGCACACAGCAAATATAGTGAATAAAGAATCCACTACCTGAAGGCTCCCCCCTTTCTTGAGGTGACTATAGTAATATTCAGTAACTGGAATCCTCATGGGTCATCAATTCCATCTTCCATCTCTATTTCTCCATCTCCATCACTCCATCTTCTTAGAAGTTTCATCAAACCAGCATCAAGGTTCAAATGAGTGACAAAAAAAATCCACAAACGTGTAAAACCTTCTTTTTATTAGGATACAACAAAATAAAAACATCTACATGAGAATGTTGAAAGTGCCGAGTTCAGCATTGAAAAACACACTGAAACCAAACTTGCTGCCCCTGCAAATGTAAACGGAATTACATCACTAAGCCCTGCCCAACTTTTTTTCATCACCTCTGGACTTCCTCAGGTGCAGAGCACTTCCTCACATATGCTAGCTCAGCACTAGAAAAAACTCAAACCAAGCTGGTTGCCTCTGCAAATGTAAACGAAATGACATCACTAAGCCCTGCCCAACTTTTTTTCATCACCTCTGGACTTCCTCAGGAGCAGAGCACTTCCTCACATATGCTAGCTCAGCACTAGAAAAAACTCAAACCAAGCTGGTTGCCTCTGCAAATGTAAATGAACTGACATCACTAAGCCCTGCCCAACTTTTTTTCATCACCTCTGGACTTCCTCAGGAGCAGAGCACTTCCTCACATATGCTAGCTCAGCACTAGAAAACACTCAAACCAAGCTTGTTGCGGAATGACATCTCTAAGCCCTGTCCAACATTTCTCATCTCTGCTGGAATTCCTCAGGAGCAGAGCACTTCCTCACACATTCTAGATTAACACTGGAAAACACACTCAAACCAAGTTTGCTGCCTCTGCAAATGTAAACAGAATGACATCACTAAGCCCTGCCCAACATTTCTCATCGCTGCTGGACTTCCTGAGAAGCAGAGCAATTCCTCGCATGCTAGCTCAGCACTGGAAAACACTCAAACCAAGCTTGCTGCTTCTGCAAATGTAATCTAAATGACATCACTAAGCCTTGCCCAACATTTTTCATTGCTTCTGGACTTCCTAAGGAGCAGAGCACTTCCTCACATATGCTGGCTTAGCACTGGAAAACACAAACTAAGCTTGCTGCCTCTGCAAAATGTAAACGGAATGACATCACTAAGCCCTGTCCAACATTTATCATTGTTGCTGGACTTCCTCAGGAGAGGAGCAGTTCCTCACATATGCTAGCTCAGTATTGGAAAACACACTCAAACCAAGCTTGCTGCCTCTGCAAAATGTAAACTACTGTAAGTGACATCACTGAGCCCTGCCCAACATTTTTCATCACCTCTGGACTTCTTCGGGAGCAGAGCACTTCCTCACAGGAGTTTTTAACGGCAAAAGGTATATTCTTTAGCATACTGCTCAGGCACAATTAATATTTCTGTTCCCCGTAACACAAAGACATTTTGACTTTTTTAATTCAGTTCCACTTCATATGTTTTGGAGTCCTGCTGATATGAAGCCCCACTCCCTCCGTCCTACTGTGCACAAAATTGCATTGCCACTACCGAGAAGTGTAGGTGTATATCTGCCATTTCTGTGCTGACAATGACAGTGTCCATATGCCAGAGTGTAATTACGTGGATTAGTAAATGGTAGGGGGCAGAATTATTTATTATTTTGTTTTTCACTAGCTAGTTTTCTATAGGCAAAGAACCTGTTCTGTGGAAATTACAAAGGAGCTACTTTGTAATTTAAATGATTAAAGAGGAAATGCAGTCTGCTCACATAATTTGTAATAAAAAGATCTTTGCCATTCTGAAGCTTCCCTTCAACCACTTTGCATATTATTTTACATATACTGTGATTCTGTACTTGCCAAATATGCTGCAGAAATCTCCCTCCACTGAGTCTGGCTGCAGTCATTTTAAATGTGGGCAGCTGAAGCTGCTGTCTGTTCCTGGATTTACACAGACACACAGGAGGCACACCTCCAGCTCTGCAGCCCTGCAGCTTTCATTGTCCCTCCTATGACTCATCCCCCCCTCCCTTCCTGGCAAACTCTCACGAGAGTGAGAGAGAGAGCTGTGCATGATATCATAAGCCTAGGCTTTTTACCAGACAAGGAAGAGAAAGTGGGCTGTATAATGTATTTACTGGTACAAAAAAATGTTTTACTATCCACAGTTAAAACAACAAGGGAAGAAGATTTAATAGATGGAAAGTTGAAAAAATGACTGAAGGTCCGCTTTAAAATCTTGTCCTATTTTGGATGAATGTGTAATTGTTAAAGAGAATAAAAAAAGGGGGGGCTATATACAACTTTGAACTAAGTGACTTTCAGAGTAAGTGACTTTGGCAGGAAAGGATATCAAATATGAAAGGCGCTATAAATCTAGGAAATTCAATTTAAGTGCATTTAAGCCAAGCAAAGGTACATTGTATGAAGAAGCTACAAGTTAGCTATGACTCAGTGTTTTGCAATATCACAGATAAAGTGGATGCTGTCATAAGTTTAATATTTAATTGTCCAAATGCCTGTTTACAGTACTGAAGTTGGATTGTAAAGGATTTATGGATTTTATAATTCTAGAAACAATAAAAAAAGAAATGGTTTGCACTAAATTATTAAAATACAAAACTTTTTTATTAAGTAATAAACAATGTACTATGATATCACAAACAATAATAGAAAAAACTAATATAATAGAAAACACATCAAATTAAAACACCACCACCATGGACTTTTTTTTTAAATAGCTGTTGCCAAGATTTGTAAAAAAGGCCATGGTGGGGGCATAACTTGATTTGTTTTTCATTATATGAGTTTGTCCTGTTATTGTTTGTGATATAGTACATGTTTTATTACTTAATTAAAAAGGTTTGTATTTTTTCTAGCTATACTATTGTTCAATGAGGTTCGGTATTAGTATATAATTTAGGTGTAAAAAAAAAAATGGGAAAAGCCTGCTTTTCTAAGGTCAATGTATTTTAAAATAATGAAAAAAAAAAAACAAAAACAAACAAACCAAAAAAAAAAAAAAAAGGACCCCCACCCTCTCACACATATGCATACTTAAACGTGAGCAGGTAACACATTTTGGGTATCGCCATGCATGCCAGAATGAGAGAAATAATTCTGTGGACGTTATTTCGGGTAACTCTGAACTGAGGAGCTCTGAAGATTTTTTAGTGTCAGCTATGGACAGTATTGTAATTCTTTTGCCATTTCACTGGCGCAGGCAATTTTAAGACTTAACAAATTTGTTATCTGTTTACTTGACGCAGTCTCGTAAGTTACGTTTAAAAAAAAAATAAAAATTGAATAATATTGTGTTTGTTTGCACTAAAATTTATTTAGTGTATTTTTTACTGAAAATATAGGTTTGAAAAACAGTTGTGCAACGAGGTTGATTTACTAAAGGCAATTCCACTCTGCACTACAGAAGTGCAGTCGCAGTAGATCTGAGGGGAAGATCTGAAATCAGGGGAAACTGCTGATCTTATCATCCAATCATGTACAAGGAAAAATGCTGTTTACTATTTTCCTTGCATGTCCCCCACGGATCTACAGTGACTGCACTTCCAAGTGCACTTTCAAGTTTAGGCACCAGGTCCCTGCCCCCTCCCCCCTTTTATTTTCCTTAGCCCTCATTCGATCCAGTACTGTGTAAGTCTGCATCTCTACTCTCCCCTCACTTCTGTGTCTCACTGGCTTTGCTGGGGCACCGTGAGCCATTGGCTCCCCCTCCTGTCAATCAAAGCCAGTGACGAGGGATTGGGGCCGGGTCCTGCTTTCTGTGTCAATGGGCACAGCAGCGGGGCTTGGGAGCAAGCACGCACAAGTGCCCCCATGGGAAGCTGCTTCTCATGGGGGCACTGGACAGAGAGGAGAGGCCAGGAGTGCCAGCAGGGGACCCGAAAAGAAGTCAATAATCACTTAAAAGAACAATTCCAGGCTAAAAGTGAACTATTAATGCTATACAGCAAACACTGCAGCAGTTCTAAGATTAGGCTGTTTGACTAGTTTACTGTAATCTGAATTTAATGGAAGAGTTCAGAGAGCAGCTCAAATGTTTACTAGGAGTCTAGTTCCTGTAGCCTCTTCTGCATAATTTCTGCTCTATTAATATCATAATCATAATCTCTGCTTCTATTATTATTGCATTTAGAAATCCAATCAGTGGATCTAATTAGTTGCTTAAACTAGCCATAGATTATTATTATTATACAGGATTTATATAGCGCCGACAGTTTCGCAGCGCTTTACAACATTAGGGCAGACAGTACAAGTACAATACAATTCAATACAGGAGGAATCAGAGGGCCCTGCTCGTTAGAGCTTACAATCTAGGAGGGAGGGTCAAGTTATACAAAAGGGTAATAGCTGTGGGGGATGAGCTAATGGAGAAAATAGTGCAGTTGTTAGATGGAGGCAGGATAGGCTTCTCTGAAGAGGAAAGTTTTCAGGGATCGCCTAAAAGTGGATAAATTTGGAGACAGTCTGACAGATTGGGGTAGGGAATTCCAGAGGATGGGCGAGGCTCGGGAGAAGTCCTGGAGGCGGATATGGGAGGAGGTGATGAGGGAGCTAGAGAGCAGGAGGTCTTGGGAGGAACGGAGATGGCGAGTAGGTTGGTATTTTGAGACTAGGTTAGTGATGTAGCTGGGGGCAGAGTTGTGGATGGCTTTGTAACTTATTGTTAGTATTTTGAATTGAATTAGTTGGGCGAGTGGTAGCCAATGGAGGGATTGGCAGAGAGGGGTAGCAGACACTGAGCGGTTTGTAAGGTGGATGAGTCTGGCAGCAGCATTCATGATGGACTGAAGGGTGGATAGTCTATTTAAAGGTAAGCCAATGAGGAGTGAGTTGCAGTAGTCAAGGCGAGAGATAACCAGGGAGTGAATCAGGAGCTTTGTGGTTTCATTGGTTGGAAAGGGACGTAGTTTAGAGATTTTGCGGAGGTTGAGGCGGCAAGCTTTGGAAAGTGATTGGATGTGGGGCCGAAAGGAGAGTTCAGAGTCCAGGATAACACCAAGAACCCTGACATGTGGGGATGGGTGGTTGGTTGTGCCATTGCTCTTGACAGAGAAGTCAGGGGAAGAGGCACGTGGGGGAGGTAATATTATAAGCTCGGTTTTGGACAAGTTGAGTTTGAGGAAGTGGTGTGACATCCATACAGATATGTCGGTTAGTAAGTTAGTGATGCGTGAGGAGACTGATGGAGTGAGTTGAGGGGTGGAGAGATAGATTTGTGTGTCATCAGCATAGAAATGATATTGAAAGCCGTGAGAGGCTATCAGCTGACCCAAGGAAGAGGTGTAGATTGAAAATAAAAGAGGTCCAAGAACAGAACCTTGGGGGACCCCGACAGAGAAGGGAAGAGGAGTGGAGGAAGTAGAATTGTAAGCGACACTGAAGGTGTGTTGGGATAGGTAGGATGAGAGCCACCGAAGAGCACAGTCACGGAGACCGAGGGAGTAAAGTTTTTTGAGGAGAAGGGGGTGGTCAACCGTGTCAAAGGCAGCTGAAAGATCCAGAAGTAGGAGTACAGAATAGTGTCCGTTGGTTTTTGCAGTTAGTAGGTCATTTGTGAGTTTTAAAAGAGCAGTTTCTGTGGAGTGTTGAGGGCGAAATCCAGATTGAAGGGGATCAAGAAGGTTGTTTTTAATGAGGTGGTCGCTCAGTTGGTTGTAAACCAGGCGTTCAAGGAGTTTAGAGGAGAAGAGGAGCAAGGAGATAGGGCGTAGGTTGTTAAGATTGGTAGGGTCCAAGGACGGCTTTTTAAGTATGGGGGTGACCAGTGCATGTTTTAGAGCATTGGGGAAGATGCCAGAGGTGAGGGAGAGATTGAAGATGTGGGTTAGAGAGTGTAGGATGGGGTCAGAGGGTGACCGTAGCATTTGAGAGGGAATAGGGTCCAGGGGACAGGTGGTTAGGTGGGCGATAGAAAGGAGTTTAGTAACTTCGTCTGTAGTAGCAGATTTGAATAGGGGGAGTGTCAGTTGTATCTGTTGACATGGGGTCTTAGCTGGGGGAGATACCTGTAGAGTGGAGATTTCATCACGGATTGTATCAATCTTTTTTTTTTAAATGATTAGCGATTTCCTGGGCAGTAAGTCAGTGGGTGGAGGCGGTGGGGGACAAAGTAGAGAGTTGAAGCTAGAGAAGAGTTTATGGGGATTGGATGAGAAGGTGTTGATAAGAGTTGTAAAATAGGTTTGCTTGGCAGTGTGGAGGAAAGAATAGCATATTTGGAGGGCAGATTTGTATTGGTTGAAGTCTTTGAGAGACTTAGTCTTGTGCCACAGACGCTCAAGAGCGCGACTATGTTTTTTGAGAATTTTAGTGTCATCTGTTTGCCAGGGTTGTAGGGGTCGAGGCCTGATTCTGCGTGTAGTGAGGGGAGCGAGCTTGTCCAGGGTGGAGGACAGGGATTTATTGTAGATGGACGTGGCTTGGTTGGGGCAGGACAGGGGAGAGATTTTGTCATAGAGGTGGTCAGTAGCAGAATAGAGGAGAGAGGAGTTGAAGTTGCGAAAGTTTCTACGGTGATGGTTAGGCGATTGGAGGGAAAGGTGGTGGAAGACAGGGGGAGAGAGAAACTAATAAGGTGATGGTCGGAGAGAGGAAAAGGATTGTTTGAGAAGTTGCATGGAGTGCATAGGTGGGAGAATACAAGGTCAAGGGTGTTGCCATCAGAGTGAGTAGAAGCCTGTACCCATTGCTTCAGGTCAAATGAAGAGGTTAGACCAAGAAGTTTAGAGGTAGCAGAAGTGTTTGTATTTGCAGGGATGTTGAAATCACCGAGAAGGATTGTAGGAATTTCCGAAGAGAGAAAGTAGGGTAGCCAGGCAGAAAACTCATCAAGGAAAGTTGATAGTGGTCCAGGGGGCCGGTAGATCACAGCAATTCTTAGGGAAGTAGGAGAGAATAGACGTATACAGTGGGCTTCGAATGATGAGAGGGGAAAAAGAGGGAGGAGGGTGAATAACCTGGAAGGTGCTCTGGGGGGATAGGAGGAATCCCACTCCACCTCCCTTGCGTCCATTAGGCCTAGGGGAGTGAGTCCAGTGAAGGCCACCCTGGGATAGGGAAGCAGGAGAAGGAGTGTCATATTCGTGGAGCCAGGTTTCGGTGAGACCAAGTAGATTAAAAGAATTAGTGACAAAGAGGTCATGAACAGCAGTGAGTTTGTTGCAGACAGAGCGGGCGTTCCAGAGGGCGCAGGAGAGAGGGAGGCTGTTGTTGGGAAGAAGAGGAATGGAGACTAAATTGTGTAGATTGCGACTACTGCCAGAGGGTGTAGGGTGATGGTGATTGGTGTGTTGGGCACAGTTAAATAAGGGAGGCCCAGGGTTTGGGGAAATATCTCCAGCGATTAGGAGAAGCAGAAGAGTAAGGGAGGTAATATGAGAATATGATTTGTATGAGGGGACATGCTTCAGTATCCTGGGGGGTATGTTAGCAAGTGGGCTTAGAGTTAGAAAGAGGTGATAAGTGCAGTAATAGGGGGAGGGGAGAAGTGAGGGTGATATGTACAGATTGTGTGGTGGAGCAGAGGGATGTAGAAAAGAGAGCTTGAGGAGAGAGGCTGCAATTGTGAAGAGGAGGAGAGGTAAAGAGTGCATGTTTCAGAGAAGGTGAGATAATATGAAAATGAGGTCACCTGCAATGGTTTGCTTTGTGCAAATCGCTGAAGTGCAAGAGCAGAAGTTTGGAAGAACCCCCTGTATGTGCAGCCCCCTGTATGTCCCCCAACCCCCCCCCCCCCCCCCTTGTAAAGAAAGCCTTGTTATATACTGTGTTGGGTGTGGATGGAATCTGGCAATTAATCAATTAGGAGGTGATATAAAGCACACAGCTATCTGAGCAAAGCTTTCACATCACAATCAAAATTTCAGGAGGACCAAGAGGCCAAAATTGTAAAGATAAGGGAGCCCATAATTTAGGTAAGACTTAATAGCAAAATAAACATTGAAATAATGTGAGCATGGCTACAGATGTAGTCAGCGGTGACAAACAGATTTACCAAAAATGTATATAAGCGGTCAGTCAATTTTCAGTTTGCAGGACATGGGAATATAAACGCAGATTACCAAAAATGTATATAAGCGGTCAGTCAATTTTCAGTTTGCAGGACATGGGAATATAAACGCAGATTACCTGTGAAGAGAGAAGAAAATGTTCAGATGGATGGTGCAAGAGCAGAAGTGACACTTATTTAAAGAACCCCACTTCTTTGGAAGAACCCCCTGTATGTGCAGCCCCCCCTAGATGTATAGATTTCTCTCAAGAAAATCAATTGGGTTCCCCCATCCACACTAAACAATGTGGATGAAGAGTCTCCATTACCAACTTTTGTATTCAGGTATCTGCGGTTATCGCAATAAGTGTATATTGATTGGTTTGCGCAAAAGTTATAGCATCTACAACATAGGGGAAATATTTATGGCATTTTTATTATATATATTTTTTTGTTTCTAGTAATGGCGGTGATCAGCAATTTTTAGCGGGACCGCGACATTGCGGCGGATAGATCGGTCACTTTTGACACCTTTTTACGACCAGTGAAATTTATACAGCGATCAGTGCTATAAAAATGCACTGATTACTATATAAATGACACTAGCAGGGAAGGGGTTAACACACATAGATGAGTAGGCACTTACATCAAGCCTAGTTTAAGCACACTAGTCTGACATACATTATGGGGAGTAAGGATAATAGGGGTAATTACTGAGGCATGACAGGACTAAAATAAAGTCTGTAATAAAGTCCATGGGGAATGGGTTAACACTAGGGGGCGATCAAGGGGTTAAGTGCTCCCTAGGGAGGTGTTTCTAACTGTGGGGGGACTGACTGGGAGAAGAGAGAGATCGCTGTTCCTAATCACTGGGAACAGATGATCCCTCTCTACTCCCCTGACAGAACAGGGATCTGTTAGTTTACATTGACAGATCCCCGTTTTGCCTCTCTGTGGAGTGATCACGGGTGGCTGGCGGACATTGTGGCCGCCAACCACACGCATTGGCGCTGCACCCGCTGTATCTATTACACGAACTGACGTGCCGTTACAGCGTAGCGCAATAGAGCCGACCTGCTACCGTATATCGTGGCGACTGGTCGGCAAGTGGTTAAAGGAGAATTATTTAAAAAAAAATGATTGGTCAAACCCCCAAGTGCTTTTTTTACCACTACTATTCCTTTATGCTAGCTTTTAAAATTTGCAAATTCAGCAATTTAGAAATTGGATGAAATGTTTAGTACTGTAAAAAACTTTTTGATAAATAAATATAGATCATTATAGATAATTCCAAAATGAGGGTCAAATGAGGAGGAATGAGGGGCAGAGGAACAGTTCCTCGAAATAAGGGACAGTTGGGAGCAGTGGTGGCTGGTGCTCCATTTTTTTGGGGGGGAGGGGGCGGCAAACAAACCCCCCCGCCAGGTCCGCACTTACCCCATCCAGGTTGTGTCTTCCCTGACTTCTCCTCCTGGCTAATCCGGTCTTAAGATCCGCCTCCTGTCCTGATTGGCCGGGAGGAGAAACCGGAAGACAATAGCGAATATTGATTTGCTAATGCCACAAGTTAGGTGGGTTTGGGGCGCAGTGCTCTGCGGCCCGTGCCCAACCTTTTTGAAGCCAATTAGAGAATCAGGCTCTAATCATGTGCTTCAAAAAAAAAAACTCATAGAGTCCGGTGCCCCACATGAAGATTGGGAGGCGGTGAATGGAGAATGGGGGGGATTGGCCCTTATGGACCAGCCACCGATGGTTGGGAGCTATCCCAACAGATTACCTACAAAAGAGATAATTGTGGACTAATGCATGTCAGAAGTGTTTGGTTGAAAACTGAAATACTGAGTGGGTGGGGTATGCTAGTTGTATGCATTTAAAGCAAACCTGTCACTACAATCTCCTGTAAAAGGTAAGATTTATTACTTACCTTTCCACTGGATGGGGACTCCAGTCTTCGCTCTGTTACAGAGCTAAAGTGGCTGAAGAATCTTCAGTGTCCAACATTAGCGGAACCGTCAGATGCCTGGTTCCTGTTTGTGGTGCAATCTGCCCAACCCTACATCACTACAATACATAATAGTGGTATATGGGGCTGTGGACTGAACCACAGCACTCAGCAGAGGACCAAGCATCGGACACTCCTAGAAGTGTGTCAGATGCTTAACATTCTTTACCTAAATAGCTTTTAAAGAGGTAGAAAAGATTGGTGGCATGGATGGCAGGACAGGTAAGTATTAGGTATTTTCCTTACAGGCAGTCCTTATTTTTGAGTTTTTATTACCTTTAAAATATCATAAACTTAAAAGATCAGAGTTAACATAAAAGACATGTGAATAAATCTACATAGAGATTGGCCTTCTAATGGAGCCTGATCCAGTAGGCACATATGCAACAATGAAGCAGCGCTTATATATTTATGTTTATTTCTGTGCAGCTTGATATACTGTACCCATGTTGGACAATTCAGGAAAGTCAGCTATTTTGGATCGTAAAAGCTTTTCTTTTAATTACAAATGAACATCAAGTTTCCAGATTCTTTTCACTGACTTCACTATCTCTTGGCAAAGGTCCACTTAAACGTAAATAGGATACTTTGCAGTTCTTAGCATGCCAGCATTTTTGCATCAGCTTGGGGTCTTTTACGTTTGTTTTTCATTAGGTTTGCTGTCATTAGTAAGGGGTATAGGTATCAGCACATGTCATCAATTTGTAAAGCTGCACATTTATGCACACTAAAACACCCAAGCTCCATTAACAGATAACGCTTCTCTGGAAGTTAAAGCTTAGACACACCTCTTTTGCATTCCCAAAGCAGTGTAGGTGCCTGAGTGACCTATTGAGAGGCACAAGGTTAGTTTATGTGGCTACCCCCCACCGCCTAGGCAAGATGACGTTGGTGCATCTTGTTGTGGGATCCTGAGAATGTTTAGGATCCTAAATCCAGTGAGAACATGCTCATATACAGAGTTCTAGCAAAATAAGTTAATCTCACTTTGAGGACTTTTTGAAACTTTTAATGCTTAGGTGCAGCAAAAACAGCCAACGCGTTTTTTGGGGGGAAAAGCCTTCCTCTTCTTTAAGGGTTATGTATAAAAAAAATAAAATAAAAAAAATAACTAAGGTTGGCCATACATTATACAATTTTTTTTGTACATTTTTACTTTAGATTTACCAAAACCATATAATATGAGGTCAAACCTGGAAGGGGCTGATAAATAAGGTGGCTCTATTTTACAAAGGCCTTCTTCATTGTGTTCTGTAGTTTTATTTTTGAGCCCTGCGTGGCTGAAAGTATTACACTTTTTTTCTTATTTTCTTCTATGCAAAATCAATAAACAAAAATTTGCAAAAAAATATGAGGTCAAACCTAAACACCTTAAATTTGTATGCAGTCAGGCAAGCCCTTGCACTACATAGTTGAAGGTAAATCTAAAAGACATTGAAAAGTTTTTGAAAAGAAAATAGTTTACTGTATGGCCAGCTTAACTATGATTATCTCATATGAACCTTAAAATCTATATAGCAATAAGATGTCCTCTAAACATCCATGTTAGTAAAATTCCAGTCAAGCTAAATACTCTGACAATCAAGATGCATAATAATCATGTAAATTATAATCTAATACATAATAAATAACATATGTACAGTGCCTTGAAAAAGTATTCATACCCATTGAAATGTTCCACATTCTGTCATGTTACAACCAAAAACGTAAATGTATTTTATTGGGATTTTATTTGATAGACCAACACAAAGTGGCACATAATTGTGAAGTGGAAGGAAAATGATAAATGGTTTTCAATTTTTTTTACAAATAAATATGTGAAAAGTTTGTTGTGCATTTGTATTCAGCCCCCTTTACTCTGATACCTCCAACTAAAATCTAGTGGAACCTATTGCCTTCAGAAGCCACCTAATCAGAAAAAAAAGAGTTCACCTGTGTGTAATTTAATCTCAGTATAAAAACAGCTGTTCTGTGAAGCCCTCAGAGATTTGTTAGAGAACCTTAGTGAACAAACAGCATCATGAAGGCAAAAGAACACACCAGAAAGGTCAGGGATAAAGTTGTGGAGAAGTTTAAAGTAGGGTTAGGTTATAAAAAAATATCCAAAGCTATCTCACGGAACACTGTTCAATCCAACATCCGAAAATGGAAAGAGTATGACACAACTGCAAACCTACCAAGACATGGCCGTCCACCTAAACTGACAGGCTGGGCAAGGAGAGCATTAATCAGAGAATCAGCCAAGAGGCCCATGGTAACTCGTGAGGAGCTGCAGAGATCCACAGCTCAGGTCGGAGAATCTACCCACAGGGAAACTATTAGTCATGCACTCCACAAATCTGGCCTTTATGGATGAGTGGCAAGAGAAAGCTATTGTTAAAAGAAAGCCATAAGAAGTCCTGTTTTCAGTTTGCGGGAAGCCATGTGGGGGACACAGCAAACATGTGGAAGAAGGTGCTCTGGTCAGATGAGACCAAAATGTAACTTTTTAACCTAAAGGCAAAACACTATGTGTGGCGAAAAACTAACACTGTCCATCACCCTGAACACACCATCCCCACTGTGAACCATGGTGGTGGCAGCATCATGTTGTGGGGATGCTTTTCTTCAGCAGGGACAGGGAAGCTGGTCAGAGTTGATGGGAAGATGGATCTTAAAAGAAAACCTGTTAGAGTCCGCAAAAGACTAGAGACTGGGGCAGAGGTTCACCTTCCAGCAGGACAATGACCATAAACATACAGCCAGAGCTACAATGAAATGGTTTAGATCAAAGCATATTCATGTGTTAGAATGGCCCAGTCAAAGTCCAGACCTAAGTCCAATTGAGAATCTGTGGCAAGACTTGAAAATTGCTGCTCACAGTTGCTCTCCATCCAATTTGACAGAGCTTGTGCTATTTTGCAAAGAAGACTGGGCAAAAATGTTACTCTCTAGATGTGCAAAGCTGCTAGAGACATCCCCAAAAAGACTTGCAGCTGTAATTGCAGCGAAAGGAGGTTCTACAAAATATTGACTCAGGGGGGCTGAATACAAATGCACGCCACGCTTTTCACATATTTCTATGTAAAGAATTTTGAAAACCATTTATCATTTTCCTTCCACTTCACAATTATGTGCCACTTTTTGTTGGTCTGTCACATAAGATCCCAATAAAATCCATTTACGTTTTTAGTTCTAACATGATAAAATGTGGAACATTTCAAGGGGTGTGAATACTTTTTCAAGGCACTGTATATTGTAAAAACATGCCACTGAGAGCCTGAGCCAGCCGCTAGAAGAGTACTATGATGTGTCCAGGAGCAAGGTAATTGATGCCCTAGGGTCCTTTTACGGCTGCAGTGAGCCACAGTCGGAAAGTAGTGTGATGCGTATTTTACCGCATCACACAGTAGTCTTTTTGTTTTCTTTTTTTTTTGCACCTTTATTTGAAGTGCACAAAGTGACACTTCGTGCATATCACTGCACAGAACTGTGGTGTGTTGCCCTGCTGTTTCTGTACGGTGACATGCAGTGCCTTCTTGTATGCTGTGTTAAAATACAACATGCCTCCAGGCTATGCTGCATTGCAAATAGGGCATATAGAAAACAGTTGTTTTCTATGTGCCCTAGCGGTGACCTGCGTTCTTTTAGTTTGGAAACAAGCCAGTCACTGCACTACTGTGAACGATCCCTTAGGCAGATAGATGTGACGGTGGTAAATGGAGCAAAAGAAACTTTGTATGAAAAAAATAACACGTTGATAATTCAGGAGAATTAATTTGTAACAATAGTGAAGATCTGGGCAAAGTTGCTGAGTGAAGGAAGAAAGGGGATGGAATAAGCAGGAACAAGAGATTTAACAGAGGAGGAATTTACCAAGGTGTATGAATGCTGCCAAAAGGGGAATATTGGTATAGTAATAGTGCAGATTATTGTGATGGGAGAGCTGATGGAGGAAGGAAAATGGGAAGGTGTATAGCAGGGATCCGCAACCCCTGGGCCATGGACTGGTACCAGGCCAGTGGCACAGACCATGACCACAGACCATGATCGCCGCTAACCTCCTGCTGTGTAGCCTTGCCACTTAGCCTGTGTTTCCTTTCCCAGATCTGGAGCTGGAGATCTGGACAGGGAGCAGGAGTAATTTAATGTAAAGGGGACTGCACTGTAAAGGGACACTGTAATGTAAAGGAGGGCTGTGATGTAAAGATTGACTAAAGACACTGTGGGACTGCTTTAAAGGGGAACTGTGATCTAAAGGGGGACTGTGGACAATGATATAAAGGGGAGACTATGCTGTAAAGGGGAAGAAGCAAAGATATTACCCTAGCTCTACTGCTTGGTAATTCCATGCTGTAAAAAGGAGCTAAGGACCGACACTGAAATCCCCCCCAGGCCCCTGTAATAATTGGCTGCCACAAAACGGTTCCCTAGTGTCAAAATATTGGGGACCGCTGGTGTATAGTGAATGGGAAAAACCTGACATTGTCTCTTAAATGTGCATTTCAGAAGGTTAAGGGTATGTAGAAGTACTTTATGGTGCCTGAATACCTTCTGCCATGACAAGAATATTTCAAAACTAAACTCTAGAAAAATAAAAAACACAATTAAAATACAAAGTGAATTGTCACCTAAAATTAAAGCAGATCTTTGCCCTCAAAAAATTAAATTCCTTCCTCTCCACCCCTCCTTCACTCTTCTGCATCAGTATTGCATTTTTTTTCCTGGAAAGGTTTCAGTCCCGCTTCCTAATACACTTAACTCACCCGCCTCCCAATGATGTCACACAACATGGCAGCACGAGAACTGCAGAGAAGAGGATCTCAACAGGAAAATGCTGGGTTCGCTGGGTCGGTGAGCATCTCAACTGTGGAGAACCCGCAAGGTTAACACATTTTTTTTGTTTTTTTTTTTAACAAAAAAAATGGGCGCTGGAGGGTGAAGATCCACTTTAAATGTTGAGGCAGTTGTTTGGTCCAGACATCCCTAGCACACAATAGGTACTGCTTGTGATCCTTGCTGGTCAGAGACATTCAGATCATGGAAGAAAAGACGAGAAGGTGATAGAGAGCAAACTCTGGAGTGAAGGGAAGTTATAAAAAGGATGATGATAGAAAAGTGTTCTTGCATCACTGACAAGTTATTATTTTGTAGGTAATGATTGCTTAAACATCATTATTCAGGTTAAAAGTTTGGAATATTACTTTTTTCTTCATATTTGCATTTTTTTGTTATTGAAATTCTAAGACACTTAACATTCTTAATCCCAGAAGAGTGAGGCACATATATAAATGTCTGCTTTGGAATTGAAAAAGAGCTTTAGCTTTGAACTGCTTGGCCTGCTTTGCATTAAAATAATTTTGAGAAATATTACTTAGCAGCAGATCTGAAAAGAGGTAAAATAATATTTTGGTATGTTTTCCTCTTTATGAGACCCACATTAGTCTTTTATATGATTATAGAAAACAAAATTGAGAAAAAAATTGTACAATATATGGATACAGAAAATGTTGTACAATTAATACCATATATCATTTTGTATTTATTTTTATAATCAACAAACTTTAATTAGAATAATTGCACTGAGCTACAGTGGCAGAGAAAGTATGTGAACCCCTTGGAATTAACTGTTTTTCTGCAGTAATTTGCTATAAAATGTGATCTGATCCTCATCTAAGTCACAACAATAGACAAAGACAATGTGCTTAAGCTGATAACATACAAACAATTCCAATTTCTTGATTAAACATTCACAGTGCTGGAGGAAAAAGTAAGTGACCCCTTTGAGTTAATAGCTGGTCGAACGTCCTTTGGAAGCAATAACTGCAGACAAGCAATTTCAGTAGCTCTAGACCAGACCTGCACAATGTTCATGAGGAGCTTTTGACCATTCCTCTTTACAAAACTGCTTCAGCTCAAACACAGTTTTGGGGTGTCTAGTGTGAACGGCTCTTTCCTGACGCCAACATGGCAGCATACTAGTGATAGAGCTCCGCCTCTTGACCACTCCCTCAGGACCAGTGAATAGCATTAATGAAGGCATGGTTAGCCACCACCCCATTCTTCTTTTTTTCCTCATCCCTCCAGTGATGAAGTCAGGAATTTTATGTCCCCCAACCTGCCACTAAGCAGTAAGCGGCTGGGTCCAAGCCTCTCCCAGTGCGTAGTCTCAGTGCTTGGGCTTCTAACATTGCGCTAATAAGCCTGAGAGACCCTCGTCTGTGTGGTCTTGATGGGTCCCTGCAGTGTTTTCTCTTTAGGAATGAAATCTGCAATGCAGCATGACTTGGTTCCAAGAACTTTGGGGGGGCAGCCTGTCATTTCCTTTTCTAGGGGCTTCCTTGTCAGTTAGGCTATGTCTTTACCTGTTTTATTCAGTTCCTGCTCTTCCCCTTTCTTATTTGGCTTTTAGTAGGTTCAGGGTGAGCGAAGAGCGGGTCGCACCATGCAGTAGGTGTCAGGGTCTCCCTATAGACGTGGTGCGGCAGCCCAGCGCCGTATTTATTGGCCTAGGGCGCTCCCGATGATGTCATAGGGCTGCGCCCGGTCCGCACTCGAGCACTGACCAACGGAAGCTCTGAGCGCCATTTTGGTTCTGGGCAAAGTGATTCATTTTGCCCACAAACAACAGGAGGAGTCTGGGGGCGGGTTCTGCCTGTCCCAGGATCATCTAAGAGTGTCAGTGGGCTGCTGTGGGATGGGCAATATACAGCCTCCTGACTGTCTTCAGACTGTGAAGTTTGTTCCTGGATCCAGTCTCAGCAACCTTCTGTGTCGCCATCTACTGGTAGGAAAGTTTTCTGTACTTTAAAAAAAAAACAAAAAAAAAAACAGGGTACATTCTTTTCCTTTGCTTTGTTTCAGCTGTTTGCTCTGTTGTAGTTTTCAAACTTTCATGTTAGAAGATTACTAGCAATCTCCATCCCTCTGTTTCTCTTTTCAGCTATCTCTCTTTTTCTGCTGGCCGTCCCCTATTCTCTACTACCATGAGTCACCACTTATGTAAGACCCTCAATACTTAAGGTAGGGGGACCACCAGTTGTTAAGTTTTCAGGTGTCCTTAAAAGAGTGCCCTCTAATGTGGTTTGCTTTGATATGTTTCAGCTCCGCACGCTCACGCTCTCGGAGTTAAACAACAAGAGAGGATAGGCGTTCTCCAAAGGAGCATAGCTCCAGACGTCGCTCCCGGTCAAAAAAAAAAAAAAATCCAAAAGAGCACGTCGCGCCTCCTCTTCTCCAGAGCAATACAGGCGTCCCAGCAAGAGATCAGGCTGGGCTTATGGCGCAGTCCCCCTATCCAATAAATTGGTGTGCAAAGACTGTCTAGAGGAGTCTGCAGTAGACAGGGAACAGGACACTGCGCAAGTCTCATCATTACTAAAGAAGGTAGTACGAGATTCCTTGTCTGAGTTTACCTCAGCCCAGCCACCCGCCCAAAGGGTCCCATTGGAAGATCAGCCGGGGACTTCAGCAAGCAGCATGACCATGCCCAGTGTAAAAAAAAAAAAAAATGGCACTCCCACTCAGGGGAAAAGCTCCAAGGAAGACGTCTCTGATCCTCTTCCCCAGAGCCAGCGCCCCAGCAAGAGTACTGCAGGGCCCATGGAGCAGTATCTGTACCCAGGAGGCTGGTGAGTAGACACTGCCTGGACTATACAGCTAACAGGTAATGCCAAATGTCTTTATTATTGATAAGAGTGGCACAAGATTCTGTTTTGAACTCGCCTTAATTACCTGAAGCAACTGTTACACTTGTTTGGAAACTGTTGGAGACTGTTGCCATAGGAGACGGCGCTCTTATCCGTGCAGATGTGGCATCTTGCTGGATGCTTTTCCCTGCGTGGCTGTCCTGTAGAAGTCCGGGAGTTTACCGGGTTAGCATTACACAGACATATTTGGGTGCCCCAAGGAGAGTGGTAATGTAGCGCTCAGAGCACACTAGTGGGTGTGGCCAAATTGCCCTTGCTGACATCATCACCCTTCAGTGAGGCCAAACAGCCACCTACGAGGGCAACAGATTTGTGTATGACTATCTCGGTTACCTGGGGAACCACAGGAACCACTGGTCCAGGTAATATGTCCGGGTCTCAGTCCAAGGACCACGGCTATGGAAACAGGACGGATCTAGCACCTTGAAGCGATTCAGTTCGCATTTGCAGCCCTATACAAATCATTCATTCATTTAGGGGGACTGAAACCTTGACACATGATTCAAAACCCGAACTGTCCGGCTGAATCCTGGACAAGTGGTCCCATGAATCTACTTTGCACTGCACCTACTATGCCTTACGACCCACTCTATGTGGAGGGAGGTCGACAACTCATGGCTCTTGGGGTTCTCATTGGACTGAAGGAGTCCTGGGTCCTTGCTACATATATTATATATGCAGCAGTCTGCTATATAAAAATAGGGAGGCTGACCAGGAAGTCCCCTCTAGTTGCTTGTATAACCACCGGAGGAGCACCCTAGCATTTTGGCGGCTAGGGAGGCCACATGGTTGAGACCCTGGACTGCGTATTGCTTCCTAGAAACAAAAGTGGGGAAGATTGGAAGGGGTTCGAGAAAAATGCCAATATAAACAGGCTGTCGAAACTGTGTACCCTGAACAAGCTAATGGTCAACCTGCTCCTACATACTGTAGCATCTGCAAGTGCCGGCAGACCAGCAATATCCAGTCCATGTACTGGGTGAGTCTAATGGGAATGGTTTAATAATTATCAACCAGCTGCTGCACCCGCAGGACTCTGAGGACAGGGACAGGGTCTGCATCCCTTTAGACATTATCTCCTATTGGGAGTATCTTGCAAAAAATATATATATATTTTTGTAGCAGTGGATGTCAAAAATCTGACTTGTATTTTAGTGCAGACATCTGGGGAAATCAGTGAGCCAGTCACACAAGTGCATACCCAGACTCTTAAGGTAAGACCTAGAAGGCACGTTTCATGGGTTTCTGGACAGCATGCTGTACAGAGCCTTGGATGAAGGTATCAGACACTCATGGTCACTCATGGTCACTTCGGGAGATTCCTCACTGCTCCTCCTCCAGACCATTTCTCTCCCACGGAGCTGCCAAGTCCACCACAACAGCGGGTGGGCTGCTACAATGCTTACAGACTCCTCAGACTCCAGAGGGATTGCAGGTTTTCTACCCAATCCTCTTTCGCAGGGGATGTTGGTTAGTGTCCAGTTGCAGATCGGAAGAGGTAAAACCCTTTTGGGCCCTCTTTGAGAGCTTTAAGAGTCCATTAAACAGTATAACCACATGGCTGGAGGCTGTTGCTGGATTGTCAGGATGCCTATTCTATCCTCACACTTTACAGGGAAAGCAAAGCCAACCTTTTTCCATCCCAATGGTTGGTGTACCCGGGGGTGCTCTGCTATTTCCTCTGTTTTATTTCCATCAGAGGAAGTGGTGACAGGAACAGAATTCTGAGGATGAATATTTCCGCTTGTTTGATGGCTTCTTAGTGCCTCAGTCATCTGGGCACAACATCATTATGCATATAGATGATTCCTGGGGTGCATGGGCACCTGCACAAATTTCAACTAGAATTCTTAGTGCAAGGGAGGAAACAGGATAGAACACAGTTAATAGGTATTACTCAGTATGAGTAGCGGTCTGCGGTGATGGAAAGACCTTAAGGAAGTCTTGGTCCGTTAGGACTGTTAGACTGGAGAATGGCTATGAATCATGTCTGCAAGACAGCTGGGAACATGCACTGCGAAGGACTTTCAGTGAAGGCAAGCAGAGATTCCCAGCCAAGGAGGATAACCTTGAACATGCTGGGGGTTCAAGCAGCCCTTTTAGCACTTTGGCCTTACTACACATAGTCAAGGAGGACCAATCTCCTTGCACTTTAGCAACAGGGCAGCAGTCACTTATATTCAGCTCCAGGATGAAACTCGCAGCAATATGCTATTGAGAGAGGTGAAACCCTTAACACCTGGGGTGGAAGATCACCAGCAAAATTTTGGAAGCAGTTTACCTCCCAGCGGTTTCTTTTGAAAAAGTACAAGCTTCCCAGAGCACGAGTGGGTCTACGACCCAGGTCTTCTCTGAGCTGGTCCACAGGTGGGGCCTACCACAGACAGACCTCCTCGTTTCCCACAGTAATCACAAACTTTGGTCTGATTTTGTCTGTACCCCAAGGCGCAAGGGGCAAATGCTATGGTCTCTCCCTGGGACTACAATCTAACTTATATATTTTTTCCCAACATTTCCTGTAAATGAGATTCCCCTTGAGGCTGTCAAGGGAGAACATAGTTGTCATAGCCAGTCCTCCATATTGACCAGGAGGCCCTCGGTTTCCCCTGGCCGTTCATTTCAGGATACAGAAGACATTTCCCCTCTATAACATACGCAGACTGTGGCTGCAAGCAGAGACACTAAAGGGGAGGATGGGCAACTCCGGTTGCTCCAGTTTCACTCCAGAGTGATCTCTCCTTTGTTGTGTGCGAGAAGACATTCTACTTACAACATCTAGGTCTAATTCTGGAACATGTTTTCTTGGTAGGGCAAGACATTGATCCTACTGCCCTGCCAGTGTAAGCTGTTCTATACTTCCTCCAGGCCTTAGCCTATCCTCACATAGCCCACTAGTGTGGGCTATATTAGCAATAACACATTTGAATGGGCCAAGAATCCTCAAGTTTGCACAACTTTTGAGGACAGTCATAAAGAATCGGTCACCAAGGAAGAAAGATCTATTGCAGTTGCTGGATCTCATATCAGTTTAACCATTTGTTCCAACAGAGCAGCGTTCGGTTCAGGCCATCACTTACAAGGCAGGATCAATTGCAAGAACTTTAAGCAGAAGGTTATCGGAGATTCAAGCTCTTGGAGCTTCAAAGTAAAAAAATATATTCCTTTCTTTCCATAAAGAGTAGAGTTGGATCTTGTAGCTCATCCTGCATCGAACGTAGCAACAGACTGCTATTTAACAGACAGCAGGACATTGCCTAACTTTCCAGAACATCACACAGGAAAGTCACACGTACTGTTCATTTTCAGAACTTTAAAGGAGTATCTCTCCACAATTGTCCCTTTCAGGTCATCTAAATAAACCTTTTGTTATTGCAGCTGGCAATCATCAAGGGAAAGAGGTTACTGCCTGGATCCTAGCAGGCTTGGGTTGTGTATATAAGACTATAGGTCGCGAGCCTCCGTCAGTGGCGGCGGAGCACTCTACCAGAGCGGTTAAAGCCTTATAGGCAGCACATTCAAGAGAATCTATAGTGCCCATCTTTACAGGGGTATCATGTTTGCTCCAACATCCCTACTCAAACTTGACGGAATAGATGCGGGGGCCTTGTCATCAAGGGACTTTGTAGGAAGGACTTTTCAGTCCTCTGTCTCATCCTAATTAGAAGATTGGTGTGACAAATAGATCCCACCCTATCAGCTAGTTATTTATCACTAGTATGCTGCCATATTGGTGTCAGGAAAACGGAAAATTGTATCAAATACTTACCGTAATTTTCCTTTCCTGACGCCAAACCATGGCAGCATATGAGCCCACCCAGGTGCGTTCCAGTATGTGGCTTGTTACAAAGAATGGGGTGGCGGCTAACCATGCCTTCATTTATGTTATTCACTGGTCCTGAGGGAGTGGTCAAGAGGCGGAGCTCTACCACTAGTATACTGCCATGGTTTGGCGTCAGGAAAGGAAAATTACGGTAAGTATTTGATACAATTTTCCGTTTTTCAGGTCACTCCCCAGCATGTCTTTGGAGTTAAGGTCTGGTCTGTGATTAAGCCACTCCAAAAGGCACATTTTCTTTTTCTGAAGCCAGTCTGTGGTGGTTTTACTTGTGATACTTAGAGTCCTTGTGCTGCTGCATCATCCAGCTTCTGCTAAGCTTCAGCTGGCAGACAGCCATCCTTACATTATCCTGTAGGATATTTTGGTTAAATGTGGGAATTCTGGTATGTTGTTTAGCTGTGCCCTTACATAGTGCTGAGTATTCTTCCTAAAGAATTCAACTTTTATTTCATCAGTCTACAAAACATTTTCCCTGTAGCGTTGTGGTTTGCCAAGGTGCTCTTTGGAAAACTTCAGTCGTGCAGCAGTGTTTTTTTCTTTTTTGGAGAGCAGCGGCTTCCTCCATGGTGTTCTGCCATGGACACATTGGGGGTGACGTACGAAAGCCATGCGCCATCAGTTGAGGCGCACGGCGAGGCGCAACGCAGATTTCCATATTTACGAAATGGTGTGCCGGTAACAGAGCATGAATCCCCTATTTACTATAGCAATCTCGGTGCACGGGAGAATGCAATCTGTGCGCCACTATGGACATGGCGCACAGCATCTCCAATACAATAGTGACAGAAGATGGAGGTGCCAATATTATGGGGTGATGTGAGAAAGTTTAGTAACTACTGCAAAAGTAACAAATATGCCCAAAATAGAATGAGAAAGTAACTTTTTCAGAGAAAGCCTGCAGTGCCTGCAAGTATGTTTAGAACTGTGTGAGATCAATGTAAGCAGTGCGCATGCGCAAGCGCCTCTTGTGCTCGTTCACATGCGTTTGTTTAAAATCTTAGTAAATGTTAAGTAACGTACATGCATTTTCACGGGTTGAATGGGCGCACCTCTAAACTTGTGGAAAATAAGTGTGGCGCTAAAAAGATGTACGTTGTTGGGCAAAGCCGGACAGAATGGTATCTGAAAGGTAATATGCACAACAAAATGTATTAATGAGAGAAGATTGTGTGGGAACTGTTAGTTGGCACTAGCAGAAAAAAATTAAGTATCTAAACCAAAAGTATATAAGTAAATCATATAGGTGGATCGTGAATAAATCAACTATAATGTGACCCCTGAAAGAGACAAAAGTAACACAACACTGTATATCAATAAATAAAGAGAAAAAGACTGCCCATCCTAATTCTAGGGAAAGGCAGTTCTATACATGTGAACCTGAATGATATCAGGATTTAAGAAAAATGTTAAATAAACATAAGTGAAAATGTCCACGTGATATGGAATAAACTAAAAAATAGTGACAAAAAATATATAACATATGAACTGCCAGTGAGACTAAAAGTCCATCCAAAACTCATACATATGAATGATATCTCAAAGTCCACATGAGGCAATATAGAACAATCAGCGGCCGTTGGGGTAGATAAAGGAAAACCAGAGAACCCCAGATTGACATCCACAAGATACGATAACAAACATCTGTATACAGGGGATAGGTGTAGATACCCTTACCGGAAATGGTGGACTCCCAGCCAATGACTTGGGAGTCAAACTGGCTTGTATTGGAGCAAGGGGAGTAGCTCCTGGTTCCCCACGGCTGGAGATGATAAAGGAATGGCGACACTCACCGACTCTACCATTCAATCTCACTGACCAGTAGCATCAGAAATGTCAGTGGCGGGTACTCGTTGCAGATCCAACTTCCTAGGCGGGATGTCATTCTTCAAAAATAAAGGGAAAGAAACAAGGGCTTCCCCATAGTGTAAATCCGCTTGGGACTAGCTTTATTGAAACAGAATAATAAAAAACAGTCCAATTCTTCAAAGAGGAGTAAAAAGTAAATATAGCGCTAAAATAAATGGTGGCAAGACAGGCAAATCAAACCCTACGCGTTTCGTCTGATAGGACTTCGACTGGGGTATATGCCCGTCTGCCACATATGCCTGTATATATATGTAAAGAGGTAATAAGCGAATAGTAACAGCTGTTTGTGCCATGTATATCGTCACTTCCGGGTTGCGGGAAAATGACATCCGCATCCATCATGATCCAATCGTAGAGGTTTGAAAAATGGCCTGTAACCAA
Source organism: Aquarana catesbeiana (assembly GCF_042186555.1). NCBI lineage: Eukaryota > Metazoa > Chordata > Amphibia > Anura > Ranidae > Aquarana > Aquarana catesbeiana. The sequence continues at coordinate 194,914,020 of NC_133328.1, read as the reverse complement.
GCCTCTATGTGAATACCCAATCAGAATAATACCGTATACCGCGTCACCATACCTCGACATGTGCATGGGTCAGAGGATGTCCCTCCTCCAATGAGGTATCACGCCAGGGAGTACGACGCCCCGACCTGTAGGTCACTCCCCTCACCTATCACTAACAACTCAGGTGGGGTGCGGCCTCCAATACGGGAGTGTGGTGAGGACGTATGACGTCATTACGGCGTCCGGCCGAAAATGACAGAGACGGGAGCGACTGTGGGACGCAAATGCGTACCACGCCTCTCTCAAACGAGAACTAGCGGGCGGAAGTGTCAGAGCTTGGAACGCAAATGCGGTCCATCTATAACAACAAAGGAAAAACAAAAAACCTGTGTATATTTATAGACGCTGACATGGCACAAACATTGTTAAACACAACAACAAAAAGACTGTGCAGTAAAAAAGGCAATGTACAATATTGCTACAGTCAAAATCCCTGGTGGGATATAAATAACGCTGTCAATACAACAAAATGATTTTGACTGCTTAACAAAGGCATCTAAGAATAGGAGTATGTAGCAAAAATACCCAAAGACTACCATAACAAGCCAAGTATCTAAAATTAATTAAAATTAATGAGAAGAAAAAAACATAATTCATAATATAAACTGAATAATAAAAACCATCATAGATGATGTGACAATAAAAAGCGATACAACTGACCATTGGAAAACCAAAAAAGCGGCTGTAGGCCAGATAAAACTTCAACACCGTAAGTGTATAGAAATATAAAAATCTAAAAGAATATCAACCATCAAGCCAACCCTCAAAAATAATGGGGGACTAATCTAATACTAAAAAAAGGATATTAGCCAAAAAAAAGGTTAGGACTGATTGATGAACGAATTAATGTCCCAATCGATGTTAAGGCCGAATGGCGTGTAACACTTTAATTGGTGTATCCAAAAAGTCTCTAATCTTGATACGCCCCTCTTCCTGGATTCACCCCTCCAATGAGGGGTGAATTTATCGATAACTTGGAACTGGGTTCCATTTGGATTTTGGTTATGGCAGTGCAAAAAATGTTTAGGTACACTATGGTTCGTAAGGCCTTTTTTGATATTGGCTATATGTTCATTCCCTCTCACAGCGAATGTACGTATGGTACGACCAACGTACTGTTTTTTGCAAGGACACGTGATCAAATAGACCACGTATCTAGTTTCACATGTCAAAAAATGTTTAATCTGGTACTCCTTCCCTGTAACAGTGGAGATAAATGTCTCAGTCCTCCTCCGTCCACAAATGTTGTGTGTACAAACGTTACATCGCTTGCAAGGGAAAAACCCTTTCATATTGTGGAAGAAGGAGCGGATCACCGGGGGATCTATGGTATTGGGGGCAATTTGGCTTCTAATAGAGGGAGCCCCTCTATAGACAACACCGCCCCGCTCAGGAAGGACAGGGCCCAATAATGGGTCATTTTTGAGAACTCTCCAATGTCTCGCTATAATTTCTTTGATCTGTCTATGTTGTATGGAAAAATTTGTCAGGAGGGGCCACTTATGTCTGTTGTCAGGGCCCCCTTTAGGTTTGACAGCCAACAGAGATTCTCTATTTATCTGAGCAACCCTGTTGATTTCATTGTCAATTTCTCTGGGATCATAACCTCTATCGACAAATCTGGACTTCAAGATCTGTGTTTGATGCAGATAATCTGTAAGGTTGCTACAATTGCGTCTAATCCGCGTAAACTGGCTACGTGGTACAGATTTCAACCAGGTAGCGTGATGACAACTATCGACCGGAATGTAACCATTCCGGTCGGTAGGTTTAAAAAATGTTTTGAGTTGTTAGTGATAGGTGAGGGGAGTGACCTACAGGTCGGGGCGTCGTACTCCCTGGCTGTTTTTTATTATTCTGTTTCAATAAAGCTAGTCCCAAGCGGATTTACACTATGGGGAAGCCCTTGTTTCTTTCCCTTTATTTTTGAAGAATGACATCCCGCCTAGGAAGTTGGATCTGCAACGAGTACCCGCCACTGACATTTCTGATGCTACTGGTCAGTGAGATTGAATGGTAGAGTCGGTGAGTGTCGCCATTCCTTTATCATCTCCAGCCGTGGGGAACCAGGAGCTACTCCCCTTGCTCCAATACAAGCCAGTTTGACTCCCAAGTCATTGGCTGGGAGTCCACCATTTCCGGTAAGGGTATCTACACCTATCCCCTGTATACAGATGTTTGTTATCGTATCTTGTGGATGTCAATCTGGGGTTCTCTGGTTTTCCTTTATCTACCCCAACGGCCGCTGATTGTTCTATATTGCCTCATGTGGACTTTGAGATATCATTCATATGTATGAGTTTTGGATGGACTTTTAGTCTCACTGGCAGTTCATATGTTATATATTTTTTGTCACTATTTTTTAGTTTATTCCATATCACGTGGACATTTTCACTTATGTTTATTTAACATTTTTCTTAAATCCTGATATCATTCAGGTTCACATGTATAGAACTGCCTTTCCCTAGAATTAGGATGGGCAGTCTTTTTCTCTTTATTTATTGATATACAGTGTTGTGTTACTTTTGTCTCTTTCAGGGGTCACATTATAGTTGATTTATTCACGATCCACCTATATGATTTACTTATATACTTTTGGTTTAGATACTTAATTTTTTTCTGCTAGTGCCAACTAACAGTTCCCACACAATCTTCTCTCATTAATACATTTTGTTGTGCATATTACCTTTCAGATACCATTCTGTCCGGCTTTGCCCAACAACGTACATCTTTTTAGCGCCACACTTATTTTCCATACCTTTTTGCAATTTGTCTGATTGTGGTGTTGGCTGCTTTGCTTTCTGGTTGGCGCATTATTTTTTCAATACTTTTGGCACCTCTAAACTTGACAATTTTTTTTTTTTTTTTAACGCTGGTTCACCTTTATGTATTTTTTTAAGCAGATTTGCACACAGGTCATGTTAGCATGTTACGTTGCCGACATGTGACATGCACCTTGTTAAAATTATGTAAAAAGACTCTTGCTCCTCTAGCTCCTCCTAAAAGGCATTCCCCCTCTAATGCATATGATTTCCTTGGGCTAGCTTTTGCTTTTAAAGGGGGAACTCCACCCTCCATTCTCCAATGCTCTTGTCTCCCCCCTCTAATCCCTTGGATTTCCATGGGCTAACCTTTGCTTTTGCTTTCACATCTCACTTCCACCCCTCCCCCTGGGTGGGAGGGCTGGATTTGGCCTGTGGGCCTTGTGTTTGACACATGTGGTAATGGGTGCACTTACTTTTTCCTCCGGCACTGTGAATGTTTAATGGGTATGTTTAATAAAGACACAAGAAATTAGAATGGTTTGTGTCATCAGCTTAAGCACATTGCGTTTGTCTATTGTGGTGACTTAGATGAGCATCAGATCACATTGTATGGCAAATGACCGAAGACAACCAGCTAAATTTAATCAACTAGTTTTCTTGCAACGGTATATTGTATTTATTCATATTTTTTTTTTATATATATGTATTATATAACACCATCAATTTACTAATTGCTTTACATACATTCACATTAGTCCCTGTCTTCAAGGAGTCTACAATCTAATGTCCCTCTCTATGCATACTAAGACCAGTATAAACTGAAGCCAAATAACCTACTGCCACGTGTTTATACTGTGGGAGGAAACCCACGCAAATCCAGGGAAAACATGCAAACTCCATGGGTTCTGACCAGGATTAGAACTAGGACCCTAGTTGCTGCAAGGCATAAGCACTAGCCGCTGAGCAGCTGTGTTGCCCATATGTATAATGCTTTTTGGATGTAAGAGAATTAAATGGTCCACCAACAGTGCATTTCTCTCACGTGTCAGGAACACACACGATTGTGTGAGGTGTAGCCTCACACTGTATCTTGGTAGAGGTGGGATGTATGAACTAGAAGCAGGGAAATACATACCGCACAGAATCCTATCCAACAAGAGGCACAGTAGTGATATCACCAAATCTCACTCCAAATCTGGTGAGCATTCACTGGCAAAAATGGCTCTCACACAGAAGAAATAGAGCTACAAGGTTGTAGGCACTGAACTAACCACCAGGACAATTAGGAGAAGCCCACCAAGGATAGCAGTAAAAACTGAAATGCAACCCACATGTTGCAGAAATTGTAATTTTTAACTCATGTGTGTGGCCATTCCTCTTCTGTCATTGTTGAGCAGCTCTGAAAACAGAAAAAAAAATCTTAGCTCTCAGGATACAATAGAATTCCTATATATATATATATATATATATATATATATATATATATATATATATATATATATATATATATATATATATATATACACACATGATATCCTGGGAAGATGAGAATAGAAGCAAATGTGTTGTGAAGTTATCTAGTTGTGTATTATAAGCTACTCTCTCAATTTTTTTATACTCTGATTTTAATAGGTCGTCCATTTAAAAAAAATCCAGCTTTTTTTTTTCTTTTTACATACATAAGGTACATACTGTAAGTGTTCCTTACAAACCCCCTAATGTCTTTTCATACTCAAGCTAATACTTTGGACACAAACTCTTTATTTGGTTGACGTTAACATAAAAAAATCTAAAATCAAGTGCAGCTGAGTTGCCAAGCGAAAATCCATATGACTTGGAACAGGAACAGTAAATTCTATGATATTTTTATTCTATTTACATTGTATACATGCACAAACCCCTTTTTCTACTTCTTGCATTAGCCATATAATACATGTGAAGCTGGCCATACAATGATAGTTTTATTTTGTTTAACCTGTGGGCACGGGATCACCTGTTCGGCTTGCAGGAGTGAATTGCTTTTCAGGATGGCGGCAAGGGCCACTGCCCATGTGAACGAGCCTCTGCTGCTCCTGTTTTGCATATTGTACTGACTTTGAACAATTATAATTGCAAAGATCAAACCTCTCTTATCCACATGACATTTTTTAGGGAAATTCATTTTGAAAACCATAGCAAAGTTATAGGCAGGCAACTACAACATGTAAATAAGAAGAAAAACGCAACTCTATAATATATTCAATAAATATTGTTTAAAACGTGCCAATGAATAAACAGGCACATCGAAATTAACAGTCAGATTGACAGTCCATGGTAATACAACATTAAACAGTCCCCATATGAGTCCATGAAAGTGATGTGATACAAGTGCTCTTCACTCCTTCAAGCATGTTCTCAGAAGACCTCTGTTTGACAGCTAATAGTGCATAGTGCACCCAATCCAGAAAAGCTCACATGCCAGCCACTTACCCCCTGGCAATGTCATCTATGACAGAACGCTTAGGGTAGTGCCTACACCAGTGATGTCATCACGCACACAAAATCTGATTGATGGTCAGATAGATCTACACTGTACACCCAATAGGAATGCCAATTCTCGGTCCATGCCCTTAATGCCTTTCAGTTGTGGCGTTAATGTAGGTGAATATTTTATTTATTTTTAACTAATTCAACTTGACAATTTTACGCAATTGGATTATTTTTTATGTTTAATTCCTGAGAATTGTGACTGCACATCTTGCATTGATTTAGTTGAGGAGACACACTGACCAGCTGGAGACTATAACTTTGGTCATGGTGATATGGTAAGGGGCTGGCGTGTGAGCTTTTCTGGATTGGGTACACTAGGCACAGAATTAGCTGTCACACAGAGGTCTTCTGAGAACGTGGGTGTTTATTGTTTGAAGGAGAAAGGAGCACTTATATCACAACATTTTCATGGACTCATATGGGGACTGTTTCATGTGATATTACCATGGACTGTCATTTTTAATTTTGATGTGTCTGTTTATTCATTTGCACTTTTTTAAAATATTTATTGGATATATTATAGTGCTGCACTTTTCTTCTTATATATATTTTGTAAGTTTGGGTACCACAAACTTTTGGTGCTGACAGTTTTTCAAGAAAATCTATTGGGTTTAAAAAAAAAAATTCCCAAGGGCAGCAAGCCTTTCTTATATATATTTAACTACAACATACTTTAATCACTTTACTACCGTCATATGTTTAAAAACGACGGAGCAGTGGACGTGTCTTTCTGATGTAGAGTTTATGAACGCTACATCAGAAGAAACACACGGATGCCCAGTGTGCCCGTTAATGACTGTGATCTGAGCCGTCATTGTGTTTGGTGTTACTGGACATAGAACCTTAAAAGAAACTTCTCCCAGAGATTCACATGAAAAAGATTAAATGACTGCCTTCAAGTAAAAGACTGTAAAATAAGGGCTCTTGCACACAGGCCGCCTGAGCCCCATTCATTGTAAATGAGAGTGGTTCTAAAGCACAAGGTTTTTTTGCCTTCATGCATTCTATGCATGATGGTAAAAAAAAAAAACTATCTCTGTCCATACCTACCTGAGCCACATCACAATCTGGCGATGTGCATGAGAGCCTTGACTCTCCGGGGACTCACCCTTCTCATTGGCTGAGGAGGCCTATCACCGCCAGTGAGCCAATGAGGAGAGAGAGAGGGGGCAGGGCCGAGCCGTGGGTCTGTGTGTGACTGGACATGCAGAGTAATGGCTTAGGAGCAAGCCTGCTTGGGTGCCCCCATTGCAAGCTGCTTGCTCTAAGGGCACTCAACAGAAGGGAGGGGCCAGGAGCGCTGACGGGGGACCCGAGAAGTGGAGGATTGGGGCTGCTTTGTGCAAAATCGCTGCACAGAGCAGGTAAGGATAATATGTTATTAAAAAGAAATACCTTTAATATCACTAAGGGCTCATTTACACTTGCTTTGGCTTCAACACACATTAAAGCACCTACCGCTTCAACATGCTTTTATGATGTTTTTAATGCCTCGGTGGTGCTTCGATGAAGCTTTGGTGATGCATCGGTAAAGCATCAGTGATGCTCCTTTGAAGTTTTTTGAAGCTTGACAGTTGCCCCGTGTGTGTTGTTATCTCACACCTGCAATTTCTCCAAAACAAAGCAAAGCTAAAGCTGAATTAAAGCCTCTCAAAAGCCGCATGTGCTTCAAGCAAGCTTTGTCATAGCGTTCTACCGAGGCTATGAAGACGCTTTAAAGCACCACTAAAGCAACATGGGATATAATTTTTGACGCTAAGCCAAAGCAAAGCAAACGCAAGATGTAAACAGGACTGTAAGCTGACCATTTTATTTAGTGACAGGGGCTTTGACTGGCATTCAGAGAGCTTTAACAAAGCCTGTCTGAAGCCTTGTTTTGAAGCAAGTGTAAACTAGCTCTTAAAGCAGTATTTTCTTTAGGTGCAACATACAGCCTGTCATTTACCTAAATGGCTTTGCACCACTGTACTTGTGTATACAGCAGGGCAGTCAAAAACATGAGTACAGTGTATGAACGTTTGCAAAAAATAGAAAACGTTCTGTTTACGCTGAACAGGCTCAGACAGTCCATGTGTCACAGCTCTATAGATACTCAGAAAGATGGTAGTGTAAATAGCACTTTTGCAGTGCAGCTAGGTATTCCTGTGTATGTGATGTGCAAGTCTGAAAATAATTTCTGTGTTTAGAGGAATTTGTTTACATTGTTTCATTTTGTGAGTGTTTCTTTATTGTTGATTTCACAATCAAGGGTACTCCTAAGGGCCCTTTCACACGTGCGGGCCGTTCAGCTCCGCCTGTCAGTTTTTTCAGGCGGACCTAAGGGAACGCTCCTTACATCTCTATGGAGCGACGGATGTCAGCGGTGACATGTCCGCTAACATCCGATCTGCACCAATCCGATCTGATCTGCTCAGCTAAATCCAGACATATGGAAACCCTATTTGAAAATGGACACGTGGTCCGTTTTCATCCGATCCCCCCCCCCACCCCATAGAGGAGAGCCGAGATCTGACAGGTCCGTTTCTGCACAGTGTGCAGAGATGGACATGTCATTCGCCGGCTCAGCGGGGATCAACAGATCGATCCCTGCTGAGCAAGCGGATGTCTGAAAACGGATCCACACGTGTGAAAGGGGCCTAATGAGACAATATGAGAATGTTCTTTTACAGTAGTTTGGCACCGTTATATATTCTTCACAGATGAGTTTTGTCTCTAGGGCCTTAGTTCCATATTCTTATGTTTTCACCAATGACTATACAAGTTATTAGTACAAGGCTTATAGCCAATTAACTGTAGTGGTAGTACCTTCTCAAAATACAGATACATGTGAAAAATCATACTTGTTCTAATATGAAGAAGAAAAAAGTTCCTGTCATAAATTTACCTAATTCCAGATTATATTTTATAAGTACCATTGTGTAACATTGGATTGTCAGTCAGTGCTATATTGCATTCATTTTACAGCAGATCTTCACCCTCCCACTCCATTTTTTTAAACCCCTACTTACCTGGTTCCAGGTGCTGCACAGTTAAGGTACTCACCCACCCAGCGGATTCAGCATTGTCCTGCTGTGATCTGATTCTCTTCTGCCTCCGCTCGGTCCGATGCGGCCATCTTCTTACATGACGCCATCAGGAAGCTGCTGGCTCTTCCGGGTTCAGCCAGCTGCTCTCCCGATGACGAGCCACTAGGTCTGCCTCCCGCCCTCCACCCTTCTCAATGAAGGACTATGCCTCTTTGGATATGTGACATACATATCCCAGAAGGCACAGAGGGCAAAGCGCATGTCATTTGCCTAGAGGACTGAAGTGCATGGGGGGCTTCCTATTATTAAAAGTAAAAAAAAAAAAATAGCCCACTTTGCACAAGTAGGCAACATCATATTGTGCATGAAGATCCACTTTAACTTACAAAGTGAAGCTAGATCAGCCTTTGTCAACCGTTTTACTTCAGATGGACCCTTGAACTAAATTTCAGGTCTGAGGGAACCCCTAGTAAAACAAATTCATTGTTGGTCAGCAGGGAGAATGCCCCTTACATTGGCGGTCAGAAGGCCACCCTTACAGACAGCTAAAAAGGTCATTGGTGTCATGCAGCTGGCTATGCCAAATGGTATCAGTTCTGGGACAATGCAGGCACCATCAAATAGGAGGTCAAGCCAACCTTGAGGAACCCTTGTTGAGAATAGTTGCCCTAGATAGTTGAATTCAAGGTGAATAATTTTTGTTTACTATGCACATCTTTTCTATTCCTACATTATAACAAAGCTTTGTGCGTCATTACCCTCTACACCACTTGAATAATATAAAAACTGCCATTCTTCTTAAGGCTCTGTTAACATCTATACATTGTGCTAATTAACACAGGTCTGTTAAAATCTGTGTTGCCGTGCATTGGCAAACCATTCAAACTTAATATATTACCTAAAAAGCACATGTTAACATGCCACATATTACACCACAACAGTCTGAATCCCCTTTTAAAGCAAACCTGAGCTTTACCCAATCTTGGCAAAGCAACAGGTTTTCCCTACAACCTTGCAGCCTATACTCAACTTTTTTTTCTCTCACTCCACTTCTCCATTCATTAGTAAGGAATAATTACATTACCTGTTACTTCTAATTATATTGAAGCATGTGACTCGCTCTCTTTTCTCCTATGTGACAGCTGGTGCTTGGTAATTGGCTCAGTCCTGTCACATGGGCACAGGGAGACATACTAGAGCTTTCACAGCAGGCTTGCTTCCCCACCTCTGGCAGCTGGAAGGAGCAGTGAGGAGCAATAAATAGACCTTTTCATGAAAATGAAAACTTGAGTTAACTCCAAATATCCTGGCCATCCTTCTGGACCCCACTGTGAGCACATCATAATGATGGATACTCAATCCGGGCCTGTTTGTATCAATGTACAGTATATGGACTGATAAAACAGCAGCATGGGGCATCACATCCGCTATGTGCAGCAAAGTCCAAAGGGGTGGCTAGAATATTTACAGTCAGATCACCTTTTCATTCTTCATAACAGGATACATTTACTCTTTAAACAAGACAGTTGCTTTGTCCTGCATGGGCAAAACACAAGTACAATTTTAGATTAATATTTGAGGTCTATTTTACTTAGTATGGACAGATGTGTTCATAGAATAAATGAAATGAATGCCCAGCCTTAACACATTGAAGCATAACTAGTGGGGTATATACAGGATTATCATTCAACAGCACTTACTACTTTCCAAATACCACCTTATTGGCAGTAAACCCCATTCTGATCCCCTTGTTGGCATAAGGCCCCATTCTGCATAAATCATTTCTGTCAATGCACCAATATTTCTGTGTTCTTCTCATGTAGTTCTCCACTGTGTGAACGGGAGGAAGTTGTGTGTCCTGCTTCTTCTTTCATGTTGATAAACCCTTGATTGTGATTCTGTGTGCGGTATGCTGCTCAAACACGGATTCATCAAGTTAGTTTTCCCCATAAGATTTTTTTTTATCTTGTATATTTTGTTTACTACAAAAAATTATACAGTCTTAAAGGGAATGTATAATTTTTACAATTTATTTTTCTATTATTTTAAACACTAAATAAGAATATTATTATTATACAGGATTTATATAGTGTTGGTTACAATACAATTCAATACAGGAGGAATCAGAGGGCCCTGCTCGTTAGAGCTTACAATCTAGAATATGTAAATTGTTTCTTTCTTATGCAATAAACATGAATTATTGCAGCGGATAATTAATATTTATGATTTTCAGTCAGCAGTTGAATTTGTAATCTTCGTTTAATGTGTTTACCTGTTTATTCTTAGTTGCTGTGTTGAAGAAATCTGTTATTTGGAAAGTTTTATAGCTCAACTCAAAGTTATAAACACAACGGTTGAAAGGCTACTTCCCTTCCCCATACCTGCTCTGTCCCACCGGAGGTAAAATTGAGTTTTAGTCAGAGCGAGAAAGTCTGAAAGTAAACAGCTTTTGCTGTGCTCTTGATTTGGGAAATCCATATTGCTCTGGGGTGGGTAAACCTGTATTAAATGTTTATATCTACTTCAGCCCTGGAAGATTTGCCTGCTGAATGACCAGGCCATTTTTTGCGATTCTGCACTGTGTCGCTTTAACTGACAATTGCGTGGTCGTGCGACGTTGCACCCAAACAAAATTGGAGTCCTTTTTTTCCAGCAAATAGAGCTTTGTTTTGGTGGTATTTGATTGCCTGTGCGGTTTTTATTTTTTGTGCTATGAACAAAAAAACAATTTTGAAAAAAACACAATATTTTGTACTTTTTGCTATAATAAATATCCCTCTTCTTTTTTTTTTTTTAAAAAAAAGGAAATTTTTTCTCAGTTTAGGCCAACATGTATTCTTCTACATATTTTTGGTATAAAAAAAAATCGCTATAAAGCGTATATTGATTGGTTTGCACAAAAGTTATAGCGTCCACAAAATAGATGATAGATTTATAGCATTTTTATTATTATTATTTTTTTTACTAGTAATGGCGGCGATCTGCGATTTTTATCCAAACTGTGCCATTATGGCGGACACATCGGACACTTTACACACACACACGTCCCTGTTCTGCCTCTCATGCCTGCAATCGCTATTGGCCGGCGGTTATCGCGACCATCGGCCACGAGCATCGGCACCCCCACAGTGCAGTGGACGCGTGCCTGCTATCCCGATCCCGTGAGCCGACATATAGCTACGATGGTTTGCGTGATCGTACCAACCTGTCGCAGTATAATGACGGCAGATGGTCGGCAAGCGGATATTTAAAATATATTATACACATTGTAGAAATTACTTTTAAAAAAATCTGCGCTTAAAAATAAAAGCTTTGATATTTAAACTGCCCAAAAAACAAAAATGTGGCCTTTTACCATTAGGGGTTCTCATTTAAGTGCAAATCCAATGATACCCAGTAGATCAGCACATGACATGCACTCAGGCCCAGACTGGCCTGCTAAAGGACCAGAAAGACCATCAGTGGGCCCCTGAAGCAGTGTGTATGTCTGTACCAGATTGCATGTTATTGCAGCACCATGTGATTTGGTGCGGTGAGTTTTTAAAAAGAAGTACATACACTATTCAATTGAATGGGCTTAAAATCGCACTGCTCTGAATCACACAGGAATCGCACAGGAACCCTGACTGTTTTCCTGTGCGATTCCAGTGTGAACCAGCCCTCAGTTGGTTTCTAATGGGCACCAGCTGTGTATTTAATTTAGAGGGCTGGCAGGCTGCCAATATCTGATCTGCAGTGATTTCAGTGCCTGTGTTGTGAATTTTGAAAATGACTTTTTCCATAATGCTTACAAATACGGGGATAAATTAGAGCTTGTTGTAAAGTGCTTTTAATACTTGTTCAGAATATGTACACGCTCAAAGTTTTACACTCTAATTTACAAGATCAAATGTAGATAATGTTGTTGGTCTCTGGTAGTTTTATGAAATCATATTGACATCATAAGCATGGAGGCTCCATGATGAACTACAGTTACCTGCCACAAAGCTGTAGGTGCTGCGCTGCACTAGACATTGTCAGCAGTTCCTCCAAGGTAATAATGCCTGAACAGTGGAGAAAGTACGGCAGAGCCACTTCATTGAGTACTACCGATGAGCACACGCACTGCGGAGGGGATGACATTGTTTCATTCAGTGGTGGGAAGCATGTTCTCAGCACTCCTCTGAAAACACAGTAATCAGCTGGTAGGATCAACAAGTACATTCTGTACTTACTAAACCGGATTCCTTTATGGATAGCAAGATATGCCCAAAACCAGTTCTCCCGTAATGGCTGCCATTTTTTGTGCATTATGCATGCAACAGCCAAATCAGTATGGTTACCTTTCCAATTAGTAAGTTATATAAAAAAAAGGATTTACGCTCTCTGCAATAATATTATTTATGAATGATCCATAGTTAAATGAGGCTACCTTGCTGACCCTCTTTTAAAAAGATTCAAGCAAAGGTCACCATTTTTCTTTGTAGAGATGGCTTTTTGATGTGCGTTCCATTGTACAGTCTATACAGTAAACTGCAGTATTCGTTATGTGTTTTGTTACTTTAACTGAATGATATATTCTCAGAGAACCTACCATGACATTTAATTTCAGGACGGCCTTGCAGGCTGTCTCCAAGGACCCTTCCTAGTTTTAGAATTACAATGTTGTGACAAGAAGTCGTCATTTCAATACAGGGAGGTGCCATCCGTTTACCCAAGAGAATGCTTTAGCAGCTGGGCACATCCTCATATAAACACTTTGAATCTCACTGACATAACTTAATGAGTCAAACAAATGGACTGCTGTATTGGATAATGTATCATTTCTTCTTTTTGCATCTTGATAATCTATTGCAGCCTATTTTTACCAGGATGCCTTGAGGTTACTTCAGGGGTGCCTTGGCAAAATGCCTAAAAATTGCATGTGTGGATGAATGCTGCCATTTTACTTACACTAAGGCTCGATTCACATCTATGCATGTTGCTTTTAAGCGTTTCTGCTGTGCTTTTTGCGGTGCTTTCTGCGTTTTTGGACATGCGTTTTTACCGCAATTTTGCTGCGATATGCGTTTTTTTACACTGTATATAGCTGGTTGCTAAGGAGGCGGCCGGAAAGCCAGCAGCCACGTCCTTAACAACAGATGAGTCATCAGCTGTCAGCGGGCTTCCCAGCTGACAGCTGAATGTAAAAAAAAAGAGTTGCCGGCAAAAAAAATTGTGAAAAAAAAATTCCCTGCATTTCTGCAAAATACAAAATGCATAAAAAAAGCATTACTGTGAATGGAGCCTAAGGCCCCTTTCACACGATCGGGTCGCTGGGATCCGCCTGTCCATTGGGCAGGCGGATGTCGACGGAGATGTGTCCGCTGACACCACCTGCCATCTGATCTGCTCAAAACACATGGATGGCGATACGTTCGCCATCCGTCCAGCGGATTATATCAGATGGGATCAGATGAAAACAGACAGTCGGTCCATCTTCATCCGATCTCCCCATAGTGAACAGCGGGGCTCTGACAGGTCCGTCCCTGCACAGTGAGCAGAAACGGACCTGTCATCCGCCTGCTCAGCGGGGATCAGCGGAGCGATCCCCTCGCTGAGCTAGCGGAGTCCGTCCAGCGGATCCACCCCGTGTGAAAGGGGCCTGAGTCACAGGTTTTCATTGTGCACCATTACAACCTTCTAACCATGACATCTTAAGCCGCGTACACACGATTGGATTTTCCGACGGGAAATGTGTGATGACAGGCGGAAAATCTAACCGTTTGTCCGATCCACATTTTTTTAAAATGTGACTGCCTACTCCCAAACTGTCATTTGAAGTAAAATACGTAGCCAAGTATTATTCTCCACAATTATTTATTGTGTATTAAAAAAAGAAAACAAATAAAATTAGATATGCTATCTGCCAATAGAACTTAACCAAAAAGTGCATTCTATGCATCCAAAAATATAGAAAATATACCAAATCAAAATTATTCAACCAAAAAATAAAATAAAAGCCTCATGCATGTGTCCTGCTTCTTAATATAGGGGGTCAACAATGCCAAGAGTTGGTGAAAGCAGGGGTCTGTCATCCAGAGATAATTCCGAAAATCATCTGGATTATTCTCCTGGAGCTCCCACAGCAAAGGCATATGACATAATTGGTCACGATTAATAAAGCAACCAATTTTTGGTCCAAGAAATCCTCCTCCTCCTATTCTTGGACTGGACTTGGGTCAAAAGCAATAACTCCAAGGCCAATAATAAATACCACGTTATCTCCTCCGATTCCGCAACATGTTTGGTTGACGAACAGCCGTTCAGAAACCAACTGAAAAGAACAAAATGAAAAGCGTGAATCAATACTCACCAAACTTCTACTAACATGAAATTAGCAGAAGGAGCCCAAAGGGTGGCGCTAAAGAGCTGAAAAACCATGTAGTATGTCAGTACTGTCGTGTTTGTTGGCTGACAATTACTTGCCATTTGTATGCAAGACAAAATCCAGCCACATGCCTTCGGACAAAAGTCTGAGGTTCTCTCTGCGGAAAATCCGATCGTGTGTACGAGGCTTTATACTGAGGACACTAGTTCTGGTGACAACCAGAGATTCTTTCAGTTTGGAGGGATTTCCTTTCCTTTCCTTTTTTGACTGTGGGACAGGAAGTGAAGGGAAATCTCCCCAATGAAACACAGATGACATTAAAAACTGACAGTGGTTATAACCCTCCCCTATACAAAATGAAAAAAAAAAAGGTTTGCCTTTAGTTCTATTTTAAAGTGTTACTAAACCCACAACAGTAAAATCAGCCTGTATATGCAGCATAGCATGCTTATTATACTCACTGTGGAACATAAGGGGTAAATCCTTTGCATTGTGTAAAAAGGCTGTTTTATCCTATATGCATAGAGCCTTCCCTCCTGCGAGGTCTGCCTTGGAAAGAACAGGCAAGGTAGCCAACCTCAACCTGCACATGCTCAGTTGTGTCTTTTATGCTGAAGAAAACAGTTTCTTGTTCTCAGAGCTAGCCAGGTCAAATGATATTAACATCACACATGCAGTGAAAATCTCCTCCTTGCTGGACTCTCAGCACTTGAGAAACTTTGTAGTTTATCACTGAACGTGGTATACAGATTATCCAAAAAGCTATATAGTGGCAATATTTTAATGTAAAAAGAAGACTTACTAGGTTTAGTAACAGTTTAACCGCTTGCCAACCAGCCTCCGTCATTATAGTGCGGCAGGTTGGCACAAACCCGCGAGCCGCCGTAGCTATACATCGGCTCGCGGGATCGGGATAGCAGACGCGCGCACGCACCCGCTGCACTGCGGGGGTGCTGATGCTCGAGGCCGACGGGCCATAAGCGATCGCGGGTACGAGAGGCAGAACAGGGACGTGTGTGTGTAAACACACAAATCCCTGTTCTGTGAGGAGTGACAGATCGTGAGTTCCTAATAGCTAGGAACCATGATCTGTCATTTCCTCTAGGTCAGTCCCCTCCCCCTACAGTTAGAAACACACACAGGGAACACAGTTAACCCCTAGTGTTAACCCATTTTCCTGCCAGGGACATTTTTACAGTAATCAGTGCATTTTTATAGCACTGAACGCTGTATAAATGCCAATGGTCCCAAAAATGTGTTAAAAGTGTCCGATGTGTCCACCATAATGTTGCAATCCCGATAAAAATCGCAGATCGCCGCCATTACTAGTAAAAAAAAATAATAATAAAAATGCTATAAATCTATCCCCTAATTGGTAGACCCTATAACTTTTGTGCAAACCAATCAATATATGGGGATATTTTTTATAGAAAAAAGTACAAAATATGTTTTTTACAAAATTGTCGCTCTTTTTTTGTTCATAGCGCAAAAAATAAAAACCGCAGAGGCGAACAAAAACCACCAAAAGAAAGTGGGAATCAATTTTGTTTGGGTGCAGTGTCGCACGACTGCGCAATTGCCAGTTAAAGCGACACAGTGCCGAATCGCAAACAATGGCCTGGTCATTCAGCAGCCAAATCATCCGGGGCTGAAGTGGTTAAGTTGGTAGGTTGGGCAGAAGGTCAAGAAGAGGGGCTGGTTATTACACGTTAAAAATATTTTGCAGACTTCATGCCAAAAACTTGCAAGTCACCCTTCTGAAAACAAAACCATATTTTGTTATTGACTTATATCTTGTTGAGAAGTTAGCAAAGTGCGCTCTCCCATCCTATTAATGCAGTCATCATGCAATCACTTCTAATGCTGCATCAGCTTCTCTGTAACAGTGCAATTAGGGCAGAACTCCCGCAAGAGAGGGATAATTATACTATCTTCTGTATCATCTCACTTTCTGAGATGGCCTACGGCAGCAGGTGTTCTGCAAGCTCTTTTATTAAACCATAATTATCTTATTTGTACATCAAGCCCTGCATAGGGCACATTAGATGCCACCAAGATGAACTAATGTGAAAATGAAAATAATAAGATGATCAAATGTAAGAAAATAATGAAGGTTATGAAGCAGAATTAGCGTTGTTTAGAGTTTCAAGCTGTAACCAGGTGTGGTTGGAAGTTGGAGCCTAGGTAATAGATAAGTCACGGAGGAGGTGTGATATTACACTAGGGAAGGAGAACAGTTTCAAAGGAACATCTAGCCACAACCGAACATCTCTTAGCAGTGGAGCTAAGCCAGCATTGCAAAGAGTTAATTGCTCATCTAGGTTTAGGAGACACAGGAAGAGAGACAATCGCTCAAATCCTCCATCAACACAATCAGTATTGATAGGGGAATGCCGCTCCTATAGTGCTATTGTGTTTTGCTGGCAGAGGGGGAGAGGGATAGGGGGCTTCCTGGCTGGCAGAACACAACGATTACTGCTAGCCGCTATAGCCGTCAGCAGTAATCACATGTAAAATTCTGTCAGGCTTGTTGTACCCAAGTCAATCAATGAACCTACTTGGGTAAAATCAGCCTGTACATATATATAGATCAAATCTCCGTCAATTCCAACTGAACACATTTCGATCCATGTATGGCTTTCTTTAGTACCCTGAACTAGGTGTAATCTTGTGCCTGACCGGGGTCAGGTGTGGGCTATGGCCGATCTATGAAACTAATTAGACAAGCTTACATCTAAGCACATCAACAGACTAACCCATGATCTGTCGGAGGTTTGCTCCAGGCAAATCATTACACACAATTACGAATGCCCCATTAACTTGGTACTCATCAAACCAGCTTTATAAGTAGGTAAAATACATACTATATGTGTATATATGTGTGTGTACTATATGTGGAATGTTTTAACTGTCAAAATATTTGTAATGCTATTCAGCCTCATTTGATTCTTGTACCCCTGCCACACTGCATAACTGGGATGGTGACACTGTTCCCCACTGAAGATACATTTGGTTGTTCTTAGATGGTGAATCAGCTGTGTAATTCTGATTCTTTGTCCAATAAGCATACAGGTAACACAATAAATTGCAAAGACGAAATTTAAAAGTGGTGTCACTTGCCTAGCTATGCAGTGTTTCAGGGATGTGGCAATCACAAACACTAGGCATTGTTCATGTTCACCCTTCGCCTAGTGGGAACTTGTGTTTCTCCTCAGAATTTTGTGTGGGGAACAATTATGGTTACCACCTCCTCCCTTTAAACCCGAACACATATTAATTAGCCTCAGAACCTGTGTAATTCAAAGGAGTTCGGGTTTAAAGGGATGAGGTGGCAACTCTAGGGACAATTGTCACGCAAATCTGTGTATCACACATAGGGCAGCCTATTCATGCATTTGTTATGGCAAAGAAGCTCAGGGACCAACATCTTTTCCCTGACCAGGTGCGTTTTCACATGACAGTTGCGCGTGTTGCCATGATAAGCAATAATAGACATGATTCTATCCTCAATTCCTAGTCGCCCAAGTATGAAAGTTAACAAAGTAAATTACATTAAATAACACAACTGGAAATTTTTTGATATAGGTACATACACTATATTACCAAAAGCATTGGGGTGCCATTAACTTTAATGGCATCCCAGTCTTATGCCCTGTACGCACGATAGGATTTTCCCACAACAAATGTTGGATGTGAGCTTGTTGTCGGAAAGTCCGACCGTGTGTACGCTCCATAGAACATTTGTTGTCGGAATTTCCAACAAATGTTTGAGAGCAGGTTCTCAAATTTTCCGACAACAAAACTTGTTGTTGGAAATTCTGAGCGTGTGTCCACAATTCCGACGCACAAAAGTCCACGCATGCTCGGAATCAAGCAGAAGAGCCGCACTGGCTATTGAACTTAATTTTTCTTGTCTCGTCGTACATGTTGTACGTCATCGCGTTCTTGACGTTCGGAATTTCCGACAACATTTGTGTGACCGTTTGTATGCAAGACAAGTTTGAGCCAACATCCTTCGGAAAAAAAATCCACGGTTTTGTTGTCGGAAAATCCTATCGTGTGTACAGGGCATTAGTAGGGTTCAATATTGAGTTGCAACTATAACAGCTCTTCTAGGAAGGCTGCCCACAAGGTTTAGGAGTGTGTCTATGGGAATGTTTGACCATTCTTCCATTTGTGAGGTCAGGCACTGATGTCTAATTCATCCCAAAGGTGTTCTATCGGGTTGAGGTCAGGACTCTGTGCAGGCCAGTCAAGGTCCTCCACCCCAAACTGTTTCATCCATGTCTTTATGGACTTTGTTTGTGCACTGGTGTGCAGTCATCTTGGAATAGGAAGGGGCCATCCCCAAACTGTTTCCACAAAATTGGGAGCATGAAATTGTCCAAAATATCTTGGTATGCTGACGCCTTAAGAGTTCCCTTCCCTGGAACTAAGGCGCCAAGCACAACCCCTGAAAAATAACCCCACACCATAATCCCCCCCCCCCCTCTCCACCAAATGATTTGGACCAGTGCACAAAGCAAGATGGGTGATATATGAAGAGGGCCGTGCTGTGGGGGGGATGTATGAAGGGGGCCATGCTGTGGGGGGGGGGGGGGTCTGAAGGGGGCAGTGCTGTGGGGGGAGGATGTGAAGGGGGCAGTGCTGTGGGGGGATATATGTACTGAGAGACTGAGCGTCCATCTTGCTGATAATAGCCTTCTTGACCCCCTTCAGTCTGGATTTTGTCCTCAACATTCCACAGAAACTGCTCTCCTAAAACTAACAAAGGATCTACTAACGGCCAAAACTAAGGGACACTATTCTGTACTCCTACTTCTGGACCTCTCTGCTGCCTTCGATACGGTTAACCACCCCCTCTTCCTTATAAAACTCCATGCCTTTGGTCTCCGTGACTGTACTCTTCGCTGGTTTTCTACCTACTTATTTAACCGCACCTTTAGCGTTACCTACAATTCTATTGCCTCCTCTCCTCTTCCTTTCTCTGTTGGGGTCCCCCAAGGTTCTGTTCTTGGACCTCTCCTATTTTCAATCTACTCCTCCTCCCTGGGTCAGCTGATAGCCTCCTACGGCTTCCAATACCATCTCTACGCTGACGACACTCAGATCTATTTCTCTACACCTCAACCCACTCCTTCAGTCTCCTCACGTATCACTATTTTACTATCAGATATATCAGTCTGGATGTCACACCACTTCGTCAAACTTAATCTATCCAAAACCGAACTTATCATTTTTCCTCCCCACGTGCTTCTTCCCCTGATCTCTCGGTCAAAATTTATGGCACAACTATCAGCCCATCCCCACATGCCAAGGTATTAGGAGTAGTCCTGGACTCTGAACTCTCCTTTAAGCCCCATGTCCAAATTCACTTTCCAAATCTTGCCGCCTCAACCTCCAGAACATCTCCAAAATATGCCCCTTTCTATCCGATGACACAACAAAGCTCTTAATTCACTCCCTGGTCATCTATCGCCTTGATTACTGCAACTCCCTCCTCATTGGCCTACCTCTACATACTCTATCCCACCTTCAGTCCATCATGAATGCTGCTGCCAGACTCATCCACCTTACCAACCGCTCTGTCTCTGCTACTCCTCTCTGTCAATCCCTCCACTGGCTTCCGCTCACCCAACGAATTAAATTCAAAATACTAACAACTACCTACAAAGCAATTGTGAGAGACCTAGCCGGGAGAGAGACTTTTGGAGGGGACTGAATGCTAGCCTCTTGCCGATCGATCGTGGGCCCTGGCATTTGTGGGAACGCTGCTCTTTGTGAGCTGTATGCCTGGGACCCTTGATGTGGTATTACTGTGGATTCAGGTCCTGGTCCCCCAGGACACACAGACTCTGGGGACCCTGGATTTGCCATATTAGAAATAGTGGCTGATTCATAATGCTGGGACAAATACTGTTATGTCAGTTCCAGCCACCTGTCTGTCTGTTGCCTGCTAGAATGTGTATTGTAAATAAGTCTCTAGTATGGGATCTAAGAGTCATTAGATCCCCATTGTTGTTTGTGTTAATGAACTCTGCTATTGTGATAATGTTGATTGGGTTTTCTGAGCTACAAGACGGCCAGTCTGGCCCAAAGGTCATGTCTGAGTCATCTAGGCTGTCTAAAGGGATTAGTTAATTAGCCCATGTTAATTAGGTTAATTAGGTTACAGGTGTATTGTTAGAGTAATATGAGCAGGAAGTCTGCACCTCCTCTTTTACTGTATAAAAGAGACTGTATTCCTGTCAATAAAAGAGAGATCCCTGTTTGAACTTACATACAGCCTGCCTGGTGTTTGTTCTGAGCTATCACAACTGGATTCAAACGGCACATAGCTGTAGTTCTAATCCCGGAGAGTCGGATGACTGAACCATCAGATGTTGCGATCTGCAATCTGATTCTATAGCAGCAGAGGAGTGTCGGGAGAGTGGAACCGAGCGAGCAAGGGGCTCGTTACATTGGTTGGCAGCTGTGGGATTTGCTCTCCAGTTACTGGGACACTCCAAACCAGCCTGCAGGAGAGCCACGCTGAAAGACTTACTTGAGAGCCGTGGAGGGAATGGTGGGATCGTGCTTCCTTGCCGTGAACACATCCAAACCATCACCTGGATCCAAGGTCCAGATAGCAGGAGACGAGAGATACCAGCCACCATGGATGAGGAATTCAGAAGGAGGTTGCGAGAGATGCAGATACAGCACAGAGGACCAGTATCAGAGCAGGTCCTGCTAGGATGGTTTGATTCTATCCGCTGCAAACTCTGGAAGGAAGCGCTAGCCCGTGACCAGCGAAACCAGGGAAAAGTTCTCCCCTCCATCCATGTAAGGTACTGGTCGCAGTATGAAGTACGATTGCTGTTATTGGGGGAACAGCCGAACCAGGAGTGGACAGCTGTGTTAAGCAGGCTGATCCAGGCAGAAATGCGGTTGGACGAGAGCTACAGAGCCCTCCAGTGGTATGTAGCCCAAGTGTGGCCATGGACAGTGGATGACAGCCCCACGGAAGGCTTTGACTATGATGGCCTGGGATTGTTGTACTGGAGGCTGTCCAGGGACCCTGACTTTGGGAGTGATCAGGAGTGGCGTTTGGGTGAGGGTAAGAAGGAGGTGGTCACTTCCCAGCAGCAAATCAGGATACAGGGGGAGAAGGGAGAGGAGGTGTTCGTCGTCCCTCCCCAACAGTTGGCCAGGGTGGAGGAAGTGGTCTTTCCTCCCCCGCAAAGATCCGTGCACCTGGGAGACAGTACCACAGACATATCGTCCCAACATCCAGATGAGGGAATGGAAATGGAAGCAGCCGGCTCACCTCCCCAATTGCAGCTACACAGTTTGGGAGTGGAGGGAGCCAGCCTCCTGCCCCAACGGTTAGCTGGAGCGGAGGATGCGGAGTCCCCAGCAGAAGTGCTGGCAACAGGGCAGAGTGCTACCAACCTCTGCCCAGCACCGGCAACAACTACAGAGTTCCAGGGAGGCAGGGCAGTCGGCCTACCTCCCCAACAATTAGCCGGAGCAGATGGTGTGGGGTTTCCAATAGAAGGGCTGGCAACAGGGCCGAGTACTGCTGGACTTTGCCCTCAACTAACAGAGGATGGATTTCCTGTGAAGGTGGATGGGACTTCAGTCTCCACCTGTATACCCCAGGGATGCTGGGCAGTCAGCCCATATCCCCAACAGCATGACGGAGTGAGCCCAGACACCCTGTCTTCTCTCCAGCGGCAGAAAGGACTCCAGGGAGAAGGGCCAGACCAGGCCTCTCCCCAGCGGCAGATATGTTCTCTGAGAGAGGCAGAGGTTGGCTGGGTGAGTAATGCTTTGTTTGGAACAATTTGTTTGGGGTACTGTGTGGGTACAGGCATTAGAGGACTGGCATTAGTCAGAACTACTGACTAACTTCGGAGTCAACCCGTCTGGGGTCAGATTGTCTGCCACACTATCACAGTCCCACTATAAGTCGCTGATCACCGCCATTACTAATAAAAAAAAATAAAATAGATAAGGATATATACCATAGTTTGTACGCTATAACTTTCACGCAAACCAATCAATATTCACTTTTTGTGAAGAATTTTTTTTTTTTTTACCAAAGACATGTAGCAAAATACATTTTGGCCAAAATTTATGACAAAATTAGATTTTAGATTTTTTTTCTTTTTATTGGATATGCTTTATAGCAGAAAGTAAAAAATATTGCTTTGTTTCAAAATGTTTAGTCTTTTTTTTCTTGTATGCTGCAATAAATAAAAAATCCAGTGGTGAGCAAATACCACCAAAAGAAAGCTCTATTTGTATGGACAAAAATGATTAAAAAAATTTGGGGTACAGTGTTGCATGACCGAGCAATTGCCAGCTAAAAAAAGCACAGTTCTGAATAGTCAAAAATGGCCTGGTCATGAAGGGGTAAAACCTTCCAGAGCTGAAGTGGTTCTTTTTCATGCATGTACATTGCTGTGTGCACATGGGAGATTTGCTGTCGTGGGTCTGCACTGACAACTAGAAAAATACGGTGTCTTGGTTGGGCACTAGAGAAATGTGCATAGCGACATACAGGAGATGAGGAAAACATGGCTTTGCAAGGATGGCAGATGGCTGAACAAGCACAAATAATTATTGTCACGTTTGGTTTGGCAGGGAAAACAAATGGAAGGGAATTCATTGGTCACATGATTGCTGTATGCATACATGGACGCACACTATTATCCCATGTTTGCTATCTCAGTATCCTACAGTGAAATCATTTGCACATAGTGTATGTCTGAATGGAATCCCCTGAGAACCATGAAGCATTAATTCCTTTGCATGTATAGGCCATCAGAAAAGTCTTTAGTTACGCTGGGATATTAAGTCTTGTAAACATGGAGTCTGTTAGTACAGGTCACACGGTGCATTAACAATACACAGGGGGGTATAGGAAGATAGAGTCATGATGCAGAACAGCATATAGATTTATGTTTGGAGGGGCTTTAAAAATGGAGATAGAGACAATATAACGCTGTCTGCTGGGACCATGCAGCTTTCTTTGGTGTACTACCAGCTATTATTCTGGAACTTATATGTTGCTGTCTAGGTGGCCATCTTAAATTATTATTTGCCAATGAGACATCATGTTCCATGCTTGGCTGGGGCTAGGTTCACATCTATGCTGATGTGGTACTGCGTGTAAATCACACACAAACATGCCTTGCTCTTTTGTTTTTCATATATTTACTTAAACTTATTGTATTGAATGTATCTGATTGATTTATTGTATAAATTTCATTGATTTGTAGATATTTTTTAATAATCTTGGGGTTAGTTACCCCTAAATTTGAGAACTTTTTATACACCTTGTGATTCATGTGTTACTCTCGCAACCTAACTTTGCTAGATTGTATGGTGTATGGGCTCCAGCACATGAGTATTTATAATTAGTTAGCCCGCACGTTCTTTTACTCTCAATAAATATCTTTGTATTAGGGATTGGTATCAATAAGGGCTCATGCACACAGGACGTTTTTACAGCTGCTGTTAGGGGCGTTTGACGTTTTTTTTAACGGCCTCGAAAAGCCCCTCCATGTTAGCCTATGTGTCCATGCTCACATAAACTCTCAGAGGCGATTGGAGGCATAAGGCCTCTTGCACACTGCAGCTTGAAAAAGCTCAGTACGGCTTATTTTTTACTGAGCTAGAATTCAGCCCATTCATTGTAATGTGCCTGTGTACAACAGGCGCTTAAACAAGCAACGTGTATTCTTCAGTAAAAAAAAAAAAAAAATAGAAGAATCTGCATTTTTGGTTAGTAAAATACTCCTATATACACGCGAATACGCACGATTGACGCACAGTTACTTACCATTACTTACAATCTGCAGAAGAACGTATGAATGAATTTGCGTGAACGCAAATGCGTGAAAATACGCGTGAAAAAAAAAAAAAGTCTGAAAAAGTAGATGCTCAAATAGGAGTATCGTGTGCAAGTGGCCTAAGCGTTTAGGGGCAGTAGAAAAAAATGAATGAATGAATACTCCCCCAGATGAGTATTGAGGGACTTTATAGGCAACGAAAAGAAAATTTTATCAAAAAATGTATAAATGATATTTATTTTAAAGAAGATATAAAATTATTCAGGTGCAAACATCACCTAAAGAGTATATAAAAACAACAAGTTTCAACAATGAATCGTTAATGCGTGGTAGTTTTGTGGATAATCGTCCCGACGCGTTTCAGGACACTTGAGAGGTCCTTTCATCAGGGGCGTTCAAGACAAGGTGTAAACTACCATAGCATATTCTAAAAACAAAAAAGAAATATAATAGTAATGATAGAAAAACAGGAACAAACATAGAAATAGAAAGCAGCAAAAACAGAATCCATCATGGACGAGGGTCAAGAAAAGAGGAGTATTGTTGAGGCCGAGATTGGGAGCTCACCTACCGATTATGTAAGCTTGATACTGCATACACCTCCAAATAGCATGCCAATTGATGTCATATGGCCATAACAGCAGAGCAAATGCCGTTGGGCAGTATGAGATAGAGATGACTGGCACAGTATGTTCAGTGCTGGATTAAACTCTGTGGAGACCCCTAGGCAGTTGAAACCTTAGGGGCCCCCCTTGCAGGTTTCTTGTGCCTGTGCTCTAGTTTGATAACATTGAACTACTGTAGATTACACATACACAGGTTGCACCAACATTTTTTTACAAACGAACAGCTGAAAGAAGATGAGCTTTTAGGAGATAAACTGTAATGTGAACCTGAGGTCTATGGTTTATGGACTTTAATCACTTGCCTACTGGGCACTTTTACCCCCTTCCTGCCCAGGCTAAAAAAAAAACAAAAACAAAAAACGTTTTCATAGTTTGAAATAAAATTTTGCAAACAAGTAATTTTTCTCCTTCACTGATGTGTGCTGATAAAGCTGCACTGATGAGGCGGCACTGATGCAGCGGCACTGATAGGTGGCATTGATGGCCGCTGATGAGGCGGCACTGGTGGGCACTGAGGAGGAGGCACTGATGAGGCTGTACTAATGGGCACTGATAGGTGGCACTGATGGACCCTGATAGGTGGCGCTGATGGACTCTGATAGGTGGCGCTGATGGACTCTGATAGGTGGCACTGATAGGCAGCACTGTCATAGTTGGCAACATTGCAAAAAAAATATGTGGGACACTTTTTTGGCTGTAGGCGGAGCTGTACAATAATTAGGGGGCGGGGCATTCGTTTGCAGGTGTGGCTTAGCAATAAAAATACAAGTGCGGCACGCTTTGCGCGCCGCAGCGAAAAATGGGCGTGGTTTGTGAAATAGTGGGCATGGCTTAAATGGGCGTAGCTCAAAGAGGGTGTGGTTAGAGTCTGAGATGAATGAGGGATGGAGAGGGAAAGGGGGAGAGGGAAAGGGGGAGAGAGGAATGACGGGACAGCAGCCCCTGATCCTACACAACAATACAAATATGTGTTTTCTAGAAAGTTTAACAATCAGCAGATAAAGATACTCCAAACACCTGGTGTTAACGCTTCAATCATCCCGGCACCATGATTGTTATGGTGTCAGGATGATTGAAGCGCATTATTTCTATTATTACATTGTAATAGGGCTGGGAGATTCTCTTAAAAAACCTCGATTCACGATTCAAATCGAGTTTTATTTTTTCTTTGGAAACCGCGCCGGTCCTGAGGCGCTGCGGGCATGAGTTTTTAGGCAAGGCCGCGGCTTCAGCCTAGTCCGCGGCGTCCGGCCTTGCAGATTAGGCTGAAGCCACGGCCTCGCCTAAAACTCATGCCCGCAGCGCCTCAGGACCGGCGCGGTAAAAAAAAAAAATCTAAAAAAATCGATTTGCTTAAATTTTGAATCGATTTGACCTCTCAACTCGATTCAAGATTTAAATCGATTTTTTTCCCCAGCCCTACATTATAATATAAAATTAAATCATTCAACTCACCATAATGCCGAATCAGTGGGATCCTTGAGCGTGTCACCTGCCATGTCGCCTGCTACCAGCAGAGTCCATCCTAGCATCAGGTGCCACCAGCAGAGTCTGTCCTTGCATCAGGTGCCCCTAGCAGAGTCCGTCCTTGCATCAGGGGTCCCCAGCAGAGTCTGTCCTCGTATCAGGTGCCCCCAGCAGAGTCTGTCCTCGCATCAGGTGCCCCCAGCAGAGTCAGAATAGACCCCCTCAGTGCAGACCCCCTCCATCAGTGCAGACCCCCTCCATCAGTGCAGCCCCGCTCAGTGCAGACCCCCCTCCATCAGTGCAGACCCCCTCAGTGCAGACCCCCCTCCATCAATGCAGACCCCCTCTATTAGTGCAGAGCCCCCTCAGTGCAGCCCCCCCCTCTATTAGTGCAGACCCGCCTCAGTACAGACCGCCCTCTAACAGTGCAGACCCCCTCTATTAGTGCAGACCCCCTCTATTAGTGTAGGCCTCCCTCAGTGCAGACCACCCCCTCCCATCAGTACCAGTGCAGACCCTCCCCTCCCATAACGCCCCCCACCACTTGTCCAGGAGCGGACGGTGTTCTGCCGAGAAAGTTCCCCTCGGCAAGTAAGGACCCCCCTGTACTGCGCAGGCGCAGCACTTGCGCAGTACGAGCCAGCGGAAATAACCGAGCTGAATAGCTGGGGAGCTTTCTCGGCAAGACACCGGCGCCATGTGTTCAGTGGAGTGGCCGATCCGTGCAGCTAAAGAAGCCGATTCATTGGCTGCATGGATCGAGCCCCCTTCCTCTCTCCACTGAACACTAGGGGGAAGATCTAGCGGCGACGCCAGCGGCCATTTTGCTGGAGCCAGCTGCTCCAAAAATTAAAAAAACAACATTCCCGATTTTCCTGATGGAAATCCCGATTCGGGACAGCCTCCAATCGGGACGAGGGTCCCAAAATCGGGATTGTCCCGGGAAAATCGGGACTGTTGGCAACTATGCACTGTTTGGTGGTACTGATAGGCAGCACTGATGGGCACTGGTGGACAATGATTGGCAACACTGGTGGGCTCTGTTGGGATTACACTAATAATCAGTGCCCTGATTATCAGTGTAGATGTCCCTTTAACACAAGCCAGTTATCTGCTCTCTTTTCACACTGTCAGCATGAGGAAAGAAAAGCCGATAACCGGCTTGTGTTTACATCCGTGATCAACTGTCATTGGACACAGCTGATCACGTGGTAAAGGCCTGCTGTGATTGGCCCTTTACCCCAAACTGTGATCAGCTGGGTCTGCAGGACTCGGCAATCACAGAGCATGCCGCCTGCTCTCCGCAGGGGGCAGCGCGATCATGGGAGAAGGTCCATGTATGCCCTCCTGCCAAAGTAAGCCCGCGCTACAGTCGTCCTCTAAGAAAGATTTATTGTAATTTTATTTCAAGAACCAATCAATATTATTTTAATCTGTTGTTGGGGGGCCCTTAAACAGAGTGGGGCCCATAGGCCAGTATGCATGGACACCCAGGCTAATATCTAGGGACATTTAGAGTCAGAAAAAAAAAATACCAGATGCCCCTAGGAGCATCTGAAAAAATTGTTCAGTGTGCATGAGGCCTTATTGTATGTTTTTTTAACTAGTTCAGCTCTTTGGACGTACTACATATGTCCAAAGAGTGAACACAATACTCCTGTTTGAGCATCTTTTTTTTTGCAGACTTTTTTTTGTATGTAATTGCGTGTATTTTTATGCCCATGCAGTCGCGCAATTTTCACCCAATTTCACGCAAATTCGCACACACTTATTCTCGCTTTTTTGTTCTGCACAATATGTAAATGGGCATTTGCGCTCACGAGGCGTAAATTACTGACCAACAATGCAGATTTTTCTATTTTTTTTTTTTTTTTACTGAAGAATGCACAACGCTTGTTTACGGGCCTGTGTGCATAGGCACATTACAATTAATGGGCTGTAATTTTGCTCAGTAAAAAAAAAAAAAAAAAAAGCTGCACTGAGCTTTTTCTAGCTGCAGTGTACAAGAGGCAACATGCTGATGGCTGCAGTAGCGCTCTCTAAACAATATATAGTTTCATTGAGCAATAAACTGGGTAAATTCACTTGGTAGCAGCTAAAGGCAATGGGAGATGTTTACATTGGAAAATTGATTAGAGTAGAGATTAAGATGGATCAGCAAATTTGAAAGAGGGGAATGACAAAGGATAGTTTAAATATTTTAAAGGTGTGAGCAAGTCTATTAGGATATTGAAGAACATTTCAAAAAGCTCTTTAACCATTGCTACTCATTCAGTGCCATACATAAAGTATTGGCCTGTGTACGCTACAAACTGCAATCTTTGAGAAAATACTAGAAGAAGAAGAATAACCGCTAAGCCCTATAAAATTATAGCATCAGCTGTACTCTTTAGTCCCTGACATGAATCTCTTACCCTTCTTTTTTTCTTTTTTTTTTAATTCAAAGATTTTTATTGGATTTTTTAGATATTTAACAAAAATAGTACATTAATATTTTGTCTCGATAATGTCACCATAAACAGATATAAGACTTCTGTAAGTGAACAAAATACATTACCAGTATTGTTTTTGAATTGTTCTTGACTAAATGCAGCCAACGGTGTATTATTCTTTACAAATAAAATAATCCTTGTTTACCCCAAAGGGGAACACACTGTAAACAAGGGTAGGTTGCTAAAAAGAAAAGGAGGAAAGGAAAGGAAGGGAGAGGAAGTTACCGTATGAGTCCTTATAGTTTTGTCTTGAGAGCCACTGGAAACACAAGGTTAGTACAAAGCTCTTAATTCACTCGCTGGTCGTCTCTCGCCTAGACGACAACTCCCTTCTCATTGGCTTACCTCTACATAGTCTATCACCTCTTCAATCCATCATGAATGCTGCTGCCAGACTCATCCACCTTACCAATCGCTCTGTGTCTGCTACCCCTCTCTGCCAATCCCTCCACTGGCTTCCGCTCAGCCAAAGAATTCAATTCAAAATACTAACAACTACTTACAAAGCCATCCACAATTTAGCCCCCAGCTACATCACTAGCCTAGTCTCTAAATACCAACCTACTCGTTCTCTTCGTTCCTCTCAAGACCTCCTGCTCTCTAGCTCCCTCGTCACCTCCTCCCATGCTCGCCTCCAGGACTTCTTCAAAGCCTCTCCAATCCTATGGAATGCCTTACCGCAATCTGTCCGATTATCTCCTACTCTATTAGCTTTTAGATTATCCCTGAAAACCCTTCTTCTCTTCAGAGAAGCCTACCCTAGTTACACCTAACAACTTTTTTTTTTTTTAATTTTCTCCATCAGCTCACCCCCCACACCTTTTTGTTTCCACTTGACCCTCCCTTTCAGATTGCAAGCTCTAACGAGCAGGGCCCTCTGATCCCTCTTGTATTGATTTGTATTTTAAGTGTACTGTCTGCCCTGCGCTGCTCAAACTGTTGGCGCTATATAAATCCTGTATAATAATAATAATAATAGTAGTTCTTGGTGTCTTTCAAGAAATTTGAAGCTCTAAGATGTATGTAGTGCCCATGCAAGCCAAACTTTTGTGAATTTAGCTATGGCTTCATTTTTGTGTGCTAATATTAATTTAAAGTGGGCTATGGAATTGAGTCTTAAAATGACTTTAGATAGATTAGGTGACATATGACATCAGATATTGCTTACCCTTACTTTTACTACCCTAGTTATGCACTTACTTCTGTTTGATTGCCATAGCATGACCTGTTGGATAAATTTGGATAAATAAGGAGCCCCCCCCTCTTTACAAAAATGTAATAATTAAAACACAAGTTACTATTAATCAAATTAAGTTTGGGAAACAATATTTTGCTTTAGGGCCGTTTCACACGGACTTTCCAATCAGGTCCGTCTGTCAGTTTTTCAGGTGGACTTGATCAGGCGTTCCATTCACCCCTATGGGGCAGCGGATGTCGGCAGTGATATGTCCGTTGACACCCGCTGCTATCTGATCCGATCCTGTCTGCCAAATCCAGACGGATGTGGACCCTATTTTCCATCCGTCTGGCAGATCGGAAAAAAACAGACAAGCGGTCTGTTTTGATCCGATCTCCCCATAGAGGACAGTGCCATTTCTGCACAGTGAGCAGAGATGAACCTGTCATCCGCCTGCTCAGTGTGGATTAGCGGATCGATCCTCCGCTGAGCAAAGCAGAGTCCATCAAACCAACAAGCCCGTGTAAAAGGGCCCTTACAATACTTTTGATGGCTCAAGCGAAATATGCATAGAGAGCTTACTCCCTTAATGATTGCATTTGTGCACACAGGATCTTATAAAAACATTGTGTGACACGTTTTTAAATTGTAAAAAAAAGTATACCAAATCCATAAATATTGATTGGTTAGTTAGTGAAAAAGTCACTTTCTGAGGAAATTTCATGTAGAGGTAGGTCTAGTCAGCACCGTCAAGCTTGATCAGAGTCCTCCACTCCCTTACATCTTGGTCTCTATTAAGGTTTCCCCCTTACATCGGAGTCCCCATCAGGCTCCCTGTTACACCATGGTGTCCAACATAGTCCCTGCTTACATCAGGGTCCAAATCAGAGTCCATCCTTCATCGGAGTCCCCATCAGCGTACTCCCTTACATCAGGCTCCTCATTAGAGTCCCCCCTTACATTCGGGTCCCAAATAGAGTCCCCCCTTACATCAGAAGTGGAGACCATAAAGTAGCAACCTGCTGACCCGAATCTAGAATCAGTGCACACTGAGGAT
This sequence comes from Aquarana catesbeiana, assembly GCF_042186555.1. Taxonomy (NCBI): domain Eukaryota; kingdom Metazoa; phylum Chordata; class Amphibia; order Anura; family Ranidae; genus Aquarana; species Aquarana catesbeiana. The sequence continues at coordinate 194,882,654 of NC_133328.1, read as the reverse complement.
ACACCCCTGACCCTAGCTATGGGCTGGATAAAATCTTTTAGCGGGCCAGATGTGCCCGGCAGGCTGTAGTTTGAAGACCCCTGGGCTAGAACAACCTCTATATTTTGTTTTACATATTTATGTGGGCAGTGGATGTAGATCCAAGGGTGGTAGTATTCAACTATTCATGTTTTTTATATAGTATCTCACAAAAGTGAGTACACCCCTCACATTTTTGTAAATATTTTATTATACCTTTTCATGTGACAACACTGAAGAAATGACACTTTGCTACAATGTAAAGTAGTGAGTGTACAGCTTGTATAACAGTGTAAATTTGCTGTCCCCTCAAAATAACTCAACACATCCATTAATGTCTAAACCGCTGGCAACAAAACTGAATACACCCCTAAGGCTACTTTCGCACAGAGGCGCATTACAGGTGCTACAGCGCTAAAAATAGCACTGGAGAGCCTCACCTGTCTCTCCAGTGTGAAAGCCCAAGGGCTTTCACACTGGAGTGGGGCGCTTGCAGGACAGTCAAAAAAGTCACATCTTTGCAGCGCTATAGGAGCGGTGTATACACCGCTCATAAAGTGCCCCTGCCCATTGAAAACAATGAGGCAGGGCGCCACTGCAGTGGTGCTTTAACAGCGGTTTTAACCCTTTGTTGGCCGCTAGCGTGGGTTAAAACTGCCCCGCTAGCGGCCGAATAGCACCACTAAAACGACGGTAAAGCGGCGCTAGAAATAACGCCGCTTTACCACCGGCACCCACCCACCCCTGTGTGAAAATAGCCTTAGTGAAAATGTCCAAATTGGGCCCAAAGTGTCAATATTTTGTGTGGCCACTATTATTTTCCTGCACTGCCTTAACCCTCTTGGGCATGGAGTCCACCAGAGCTTCACAGGTTGCCACTGGAGTCCTCTTCCACTCCTCCATGACGACATCACGGAGCTGGTGGATGTTAGATACCTTGCGCTCCTCCACCTTCCATTTGAGGATGCCCCACAGATGCTCAATAGGGTTTAGGTCTGAAGACATGCTTGGCCATTCCATCACTTTTACCCTCAGCTTCTTTAGCAAGGCAGTGGTTGTCTTGGAGGTGTGTTTGGGGTCGTTATCATGTTGGAATACTGCCTTGGTTTCCACCACACATGCAACAAATTGAAGCCAAACTCAACGCTGTAAGCACCCCTGTCAGTGTGAAATGCAACGCTGTATCCTGGCCTAGGCCGACAAGGCCCAGGCCTAGGGCAGCACTTTGCAGGGAGGCAGCATGGACAGAGTCCCCGCCGGCTTGTGCTACACTGCTAGTGTAGGGCCAGTCTTATAGGGCGGACTGGGCTGAGAGGCAAATTTGTCTAGAGCCCCCAAAGGCCGCACTACTTCCGGTATGGCTGGCATTCCGCAACTGTAGGGGGGGCGCTTCCAATTTTGACTGCCCTATCATCCTGGACCACAAACCTTCCTCACTGTGCTATGTTTTCTGCTGCACCATTGGCATGGTTATATCTTCTTAGTCCTCTCCATAAAATTATCCGAAATTTGTGCTTAAAGTAGGCAACATAGGCAACTTTTTTTCATTTTGGATAGCATGAGGTTAGGGTTATAGCCCCTGTCAGTTTATTTATTACCATGCCTGTCCCATTGCAGAGATTTCCCTTCACTTGCTGCGCCATAGACAAACAGGAAGTGAGAGGAAATCCATTGCCCTCCCCACCAGGCCCTCAGAACTAGTGTCCCCACTCGAAAACTTCAGGGCGAGGGGTGTGGCCTTCACAGTCACAGGAAGGGGTGGGTCATATTCAAATTAGGGGTGCATGAGTTTAGTCAGGCCTACGGCAGCAAAAAACCTAAATACACTACTGGTCAAATGGTTTGTCTCATCTCTGTAACTTATACATCTGCATCTTTTTAAAAACAGCAGACTTACTGGCCAGATCAGTAGCTAAAAATAAGGGAAAGAAAGCCTAAAAAAGAAAAGTAATGCAGCCATCACATCTAAGAATTTGTAAGTTGCAATATAATAAATGTTTGTTTTGGGTTTAATACTGCTTTTATGGGAACAAAAAAGGGGGAAAGGACACTCGATAAAGAGAATACCGGGTGAAAAAGAGGCTACTTTAGCAACAGAACTAATTAGTGTATTCAATTTTATCAAAAATATCAATTTATTGTAATATCAAATAAATAGTTCAAACATATTGGTGTAATTCAAAAAAGCACACATTATGGCTATTGAGGAGTAACCATATCCAATAAAAATTGTACAGACAGGACAACATTTAAAGACTTGGTACAAAACGACACTGAACACGGTCCGGACGTTTTATGGTGGTCAGCAGCAATGTCAATTCAATTGGTGGGAAATTTCCCTGTGAAGGATCACAATGGATCACCTAAATGAATAATACATTTTGGTGATGATTAGGTGCTGATCAGCATAAATATGGGGGAACAGAGTAGGTGAGAAAACAGGTTAGAAAAGACCGGTAATTCATGAATGGCAGAGCCAGCATTTGGAAAGTGAAAATATACGTGTACTGTGGCTGTAATGTATCAAAAAATGGAGACTATGGGAACAACCTCGGATTCTCAGGCAGTCAATAAGGTGCAAATGTCACGTATTTGATCAGGTCCACACATTGAATACTGATGGTAGTTAGATATTCCTTATTGCCAAGTTATTAAACAGTTCACTCATGGTTCACTGTGGCTGCCACGTAATGCTGTCCCTGGAAATTACTAAGTGTTGAAAACATTGTTCAAGTAATACCTGCGATACTGAGTGGCAAGACTTAATGCATCATACTTCAGGGTGCAGGCATAAAGTTACGTTCATCAAGTATAGAAAGCATGGGGTTTATCCATACATTACCGCCCGTATGTGTGAAGGGGGCTGGTCCGGTTCCTTTCTTATGTAGCTAGCAGCGTAGCCAAGATGACCCTGGTAGCAGTGGAACCACACACTAGATGATGGCGGCCACGTTACATCTCTTGTGGCCAGGTGTATCCAACTCATTGCTATGTTGATCGACCACTGGCCTTGCCGGTCTCGTGGGCTATAATGGCCGTTTACCGCACACTATGCCGGTCGTCCTGTGTCTCACAGCTGTTCAGCTCCCATATCGCTGTGAAGCGTGACAGCACTGTTGATGACGTCAACACGTTTCGCTGGGGCTAGTAGCGTAGCTTCATCTCAGACGAGGCTTTTAGCCTTGGCTCACATTGATGCAGGATTTGCTGAACTAACACGATTTCATTCCCGCATGTCAGTCCGACCATTTCAGAGACATCTGTGCAGTTTCCTGCACGGATGTCTATTGAAATCGCACCTGAAATCTCCAACAGTAGTAGGGAAACCACTTTTGGAAATCGGTACAGCGCCGCAAAGTCGGCGTCGCACCGATTCTGATGGTTCCATTGCGGGCAATAGCCATTGATTTGGAATGCGATTTAACATGTCAAATCACATCAATCTGAACCAGGGCTAAGTCTTGGTTCACACTGGTGCGATTCCTGTGTGGGTTCCCACATGTGATGTGTACAGTAACGCAGTGTGAATCACATGCGATGCCTCGCATTAGTGTGCATCCAGCCTAAATGTAGATCTTGCTGCTTTGTATATGTTTGAATTAGCCCATTGTGTCATCTCAGCTCGCATAGCTAATGTTAATTGCTCTGAGAATAAAGTTATTAGAAATGTTTTGGAAGGATGCATATAGTTATTAAGCAGATAAATTTGTTTTCTAGTGTACATAAAATAAATATCCCACTCTGCAAAAACAGCTTGGAATCTTCAGGATTGTTGTGTAATATGAAAGTAGATTCCACATTTCACCTCATGGAATGTGTATTGGGAAATTATATGCAGTACCATACACATCGCTGTCCTATGGGGGTGCTGAGAAGCCATATGGCATCAGTAGAAGCTGTCAACACGTTCATTATAAGGCAAGTCATGCACAGATATTTCAATCAAGATGGCTTTATGAACCACAGCATTTTCATTTTGCGTAAATCTTACTGTGTATATTTTTGGACAGATTTTCTAGAGGTCTCTCTTCTCCTGAAGTAGTAAGCAGCACATGATGTCCTCCAAAAAAAAAAAAAAAAAGTAGAGAATTATGAGTGAGGATCAGGTGCCTCCAATGTCCTGATGGCCTTGGAAGGCCTATGCGTAGGTCTCCTGTGAACGTTGATAAAATGTGCTTCAAGCTGGATAGATTTATTTATTTATTCTTGTCGGATTTCACAAGCAGGATATGGTGTCTGTCTCCAGGGATATCTCTTGTAGAAGTCTAACTGCTTTGATATACTCCCAGTCAGCCGAGGTAGGAAAACCGACTAAAAGCTGGCCGTATTACCTCAATGGCTCTGAGGGGTTGATTTTCCAAAGCATGCCATCACAGCTGTTTCCTGCTTGCTGTACGCATTTATAATATTCTTATTTTACAGTCTAAAATTCACTTTTCTATGTTGTTTGATTTATATGTAAATGGCAGTAGTTTTCACCTGCAGGTGGTTGCTCAGCTTCCTTTTACTGGCCACCATCTGTTGTCCCCCTGTAGCCCCTATTCCCTAATTAGTCACTACCAGCATTTGGTATGCCATGTGCCTCAGCAATCTGTTGGTCTGTCTAATCCCAGTTGTGCTTTGCCCTCTTTTTTGTAATTCAGCATCATAGCCTGTTGCTGGTCTTGCCACACTCTATTCTCTCCACCTTATTTACGGCTATTATTATTTATTAAAAGTATTTATATAGAACCGCCAATTTACAGTGCCTTGAAAAAGTATTCATACCCACATTTTGTCATGTTACAACCAAAAATGTAAATGTATTTTATTGGGATTTAGACCAACACAAAGTGGCACATAATTGTGAAGTGGAAGGAAAATGATAAATGGTTTTCTAAATTTTTTACAAATAACTATGTGAAAAGTGTCAATACTTTGTAGAACAACCTTTCGCTGCAATTACAGCTGCAAGTCATTTTGGGGATGTCTCTACCAGCTTTGCACATCTAGAGAGTGACATTTTTGCCCAATCTTCTTTGCAAAATAGCTCAAGCTCTGTCAGATTAGATGGAGAGCATCTGTGAACAGCAATTTTCTTCTCTTCTTCAAAAGTCTTGCCACAGATTGATTTAGGTCTGGACTTTGACTGGGCCATTCTAACACATGAATATGCTCAGATCTAAACCATTCCATTGTAGCTCTGGCAGTATGTTTAGGGTCATCAACCTGCTGTAAGGTGCATCTCCCCCCAGTCTCAAGTCTTTTGCAGACTCCAACAGGTTTTCCTCTAAGATTGCCATGTATTTGGCTCCATCCATCTTCCCTTCAATTCCGACCATCTTCCCTGTCCCTGCTGAAGAAAAGCATCCCCACAACATGATGCTGCTACCACCATGTTTCACGGTGGGGATGGGGTGTTCAGGGTAATGTGCAGTGCTAGTTTTCCGCCACACATAGCGTTTTGCTTTTAGGCCAAAAAGTTAAATTATGGTGTCCTCTGACCAGAGCACCTTTTTCCACATGTTTGCTGTGTCTCCCCCCCCCCCCCCCATGGCTTCTTTCAAACTGCAAACAGGGCTTCTTATGGCTTTCTTTCAACAATGGCTTTCTTCTTACCACTCTTCCATAAAGGCCAGATTTGTGGAGTGCTTGACTAATAGTTGTCCTATGGACAGGTTAGCCCACCTGAGCTGTGGATCTCTGCAGATCCTCCAGAGATATCATGGGCCTCTTGGCTGCTTCTCCGATTAATGCTCTTGTTGCCCGGCCTGTCAGTCTAGGTGGATGGACATGTCTTGGTAGGTTTACAGTTGTGCCATACTCTTTCCATTTTTGGATGATAGATTGAACAGTGCTCCGTTAGATGTTCAAAGCTTGAGATCTTTTTTTATAACCTAACTCTGCTTTAACCACTTGCCGCCCGCCATATAGCAGAGTGACGTCGGCAAAGTGGTTTCAATATCCTGACTGGACGTCATATGACGTCCTCAGGATATTGAGCCGCTGCGCGCCCCCGGGGGCGCGCATCGCGGCGATCGTTGTTGCGGAGTGTCAGTCTGACACCCCGCAACACCTATCTAGGTAAAGAGTCTCTGACGGAGACTCTTTACCACGTGATCAGCCGTGTCCAATCACGGCTGATCACGATTTAAATAGGAAGAGCCGGTGATCGGCTTTTCCTCACTCGCATCTGACAGACGCGAGTAGAGGAGAGCCGATCGGCTGCTCTCCTGACAGGGGGGGTCTGTGCTGATTGTTTATCAGCACAGCCCCCCCTCGGATCCTACCCAGGACCACCAGGGAAGCTGCCCAGGACCACCAGGGAAGCCGCCCAGGACCACCAGGGAAGCCAGCCACACTGGACCACCAGGTATGCCCCCTAGACCCCCAGGGAAATACTGATCTGTGCAAAGGCAGCTGCCAATCAATGCCCAGGCAGCTGCCAACCAGTGCCAACTCCCATGCCTACCACTGCCAGTGCCACCAGGGATGCCCATCAGTGCCGCGTATCAGTGCCCATCAGTGCCACGTATCAGTGCCCAGCAGTGCCGCCTATCAGTGCCCATCAGTGCCACCCATAAGAACCCATCTGTGCAGCCTTTCAGTGCCCATAGGTGTTGCCTAACAGTGCCCATCAGTGCCCACCAGTGCCACCCATAAGTGCCCATCAGTGCCGCCTATCAATGCCCATCAGTGCTGCATATCAGTGCCACCCATCAGTGCCGCCTACCAGTGGCCATCAGTGCCGCATATCAGTGCCCATCGTCAGTGCCCGTCAGTGCCCGCTCATTGGTGCCACCTCATCGCTGCCGCCTTATAAGTGCCCGTCAGTGCCGCCTTATCAGTGCCCATCAGTGAAGGAGAAAACTTACTTATTTACAAAATTTTTAAACAAAAACAAAAGCAAAACTTTTTTTTCAGAATTTTCGGTCTTTTTTTATCTGTTTCGCAAAAAATAAAAACCGCAGAGGTGATCAAATACCACCAAAAGAAAGTTCTATTTGTGGGAACAAAATGATAAAAATTTAGTTTGGGTACAGTGTTGGATGACCGCGCAATTGTCATTCAAACTGCGACAGCACTGAAAGCTGAAAATTGGTCTGGGCAGGAAGGTGTCTAAGTGCCCTGAATTGAAGTGGTTAAACTTCTCCACAACTTTATCCCTGACCTGTCTGGTGTGTTCCTTCATGATGCTGTTTGTTCACTAAAGTTCTCTAATAAACCTCTGCAGGCTTCACAGAACAGCTGTATTTCTACTGAGATTAAATCTATTTACTAATTAGGTGACTTTTGAAGGCAATTGGTTCCACTAGATTTTATTTAGGGGTATCTGAGTAAAGGGGGCTGAATACAAATGCACGCCACACTTTTCAGGTATTTATTAAAAATGTGGAAAACCATTTATAATTTTCCTTACACTTGACAATTATGTGCCACTTTGTGTTGGTCTATCACATAAAATCCCAATAAAATTTACGTTTTTGGTTGTAACATGACAAAATGTGGAAAATTTAAAGGGGTGTGAATACTTTTTCAAGACACTGTACATATTGTATATTCACATTAGTCCTTGCAGTCAAGGAGCTTACAATCTACGGTGCTTTTCTCACATACATGCATACACATATTAGTGCCAGTTTTTTTACAAGAGCCAATTAACCTAGCAGCATGTCCTTGGAGTTAACCTTGTGTACATACTGTATTATCCATTATAGAGTTTTTGACAACGGCTTAGTTACCTATTAGCGGTGGTAAGAGGTTAACCTGGTTTCCATTGCTTATTCCTTGTATCTTAATATTGACCTTGTTGTTTTCATGGTTTGCTCTACCATTGCTGTGTTAATCTGCTTGCATAGATTGCTGTGCTGTTTTTTTTTTTTTTTTTTTATTACAGTAAACTTCACTGGTGTGTCCCTTATATGTACAGTGCACACAGACCCCAAACAGGAGAGGGCCCATTGTACACTCACAGAGCACATTGGGGATTTGATCCTGAAAGCACTCCTCTGCCAGGTGATTTTGTTCAGAGTGAATGCGGCTGCCATATATATTTTGGAAAAAACTTTTGCCCTCCAGCAATAGTAGTGCATGCATTTTGGTTGCTAGGGGGTGGTGAGCTGCGAGGAATGCACACTGGGGACATGCAGACATGTTGCAGTGAAATTTAAATGGTTCCAGGCAGTGGCTCAGGAGCAGCAGGTAATTAGAAGAGCATGTGGAGACACCCACTGTCAGTGTGTGTATGTATATGCTGGGGACACAGGTAGTCTGTTGGGGTTATACCTTTACGGGATAGGAGATGCAACAGTGGGTTCCAGCTGTGTTCTCACTACCATGATGTGCTATGACATGTCCTCTATTGGTGGGTCTAATGTTGCACACAGGCCCACGGCATTCAGAAAGAATAAAGAATAAGATAAATAAGATAAAAGAATAGGATAAATAAATAAGAATAAAGTTTGATTTCTTGTATTAAACACAATTAGTCTTAGTTATTTTACATACACATACTTAAATATGGTCTAGAGTCAAGAATTTACTTTAGGTTCACCACTTGACCTTGCATTGCTGTTGAGGATGAATTCTGCCCAAGGTACCAAGTAGTTGGTGCCATTAAAGCAGTGGCTAGAGATTCTGCAGCAGAAGTGTTTTGTTTTTGTTTGGGGGGGGGGGGTTACTGTCTTTTCTTATTTCAATAAGGCAAGGTGTTGGAATACAGAATTCTATGTCTTTTCTCTATAATAGCGTTTCTTTTTCCTGTCTGCAGTTAAGCAGCAAAGCTTATGTGGGCTGTCTGTTCTGTAGGGCTGTATACAGAATTTCTAACACAAGGTGTAAGATTTGGGGGGACATAAAGCCAGCTTTTATCTTTAGGTCCAGTTCTGTAGGGCTGTATACAGAATTCCTAACACATGGTATAAGATCTGGGGGACCTAAAGCTAGCTTTTATCTTTAGGTCCACTTTAAAGCCCAGCTTTGGGCAACTAAAAAACTACCCCTTATAGTGGGGCTGTGCCCGCACTGCTAGGGTGAATTGGTCATTTTGGTATAAGGCAAGGGTCTCCAAATTATGGCCCTCCAGTTGTTCAGGAACTACAATTTCCATCATGTCTAGTCATGTCTGTGAATGTCAGAGTTTTACAATACCTCATGGGATGTGTAGTTCCGCAACAGCTGAAGGGCCATATTTTGGAGATCCCTGGTCTAGGGGAACAAAAAAAAAAGATTTATTTACCTGATACTCCACTCCTGCCCACAGCTAGACAGGTCCCCGTAGCTTATTCTCCTCCCCTACTCTAGCAGTTTGGATCCTGGCATCATCAAGACCAAAGCAGGGTCCATAGCCATGTATTGGACAGAATGATACCAAGGGACAGCCCACTGCAGGATTATAGGGGAGCGTCATCTGCTGGGAGAGCAGAGGATCAGGTGTTTCTCCTCTCCCCTAGACAAAGCAAGCAATATTCCTTGCCTTTCAAGTGAAGCCCCGCTGTTAGGTATATTTTTTTTTTTCTGCCCAGAGTTGGGCTTTAAAGTCTGACTTTAGACAAAACCTTTTATTATACTTTTGAAGAGACTTGAAAAGGGTCTTTCCAAGTGTCAAGTTTTTATTGCTGTCTGTGACCCTGCTGGATAGATTTGGATTTCTCTTCCATTGGTTTCACAGACCATAATAAAAACCTGACTGGTGTTTAATGCTTTTCCCACTGTGTCCTAAAGTAAACTAAATTAAGTTTTGGCTGGAGTTGAGCTTATAGTGTAAAATATATATAACAAGCAGTGGCAGGTGGTTCTAAAAAATTCAGGGGGGGGGCGGCAAACTAATGCCAGCCACGCCCCCATCACCAGGGGAGACAGACCCGAAGGTGGCGGTCGCTGCTGCAAGAACCCTCCGCGCATAGGAGGCAGACAGGAAGGCAGCGGTTGCTGCAAGCACCCCCCCCCACCCCCCTTGACTGACCTTAGGAGGCAGGTGAAAGGAAGAGCCGGCCCTTGCTTCTACACCCGGCTGAACAGGAAGTGTTCAGAAGGTGGGATAAGTGGCGTTCCTTAATAGGGGGGTATGGTTATATTTAGGCACCCACAATAACCGGGACTACCCTAAACAGAAATAACATAAACCCCTATCACTGTATGAAATAAAATAAATGAAATATCCATATTAATAATAATATTAATGCCCCCCTTTACGTACATGATACTTTTTAAAATAGTAACAACGATATGTATGACTATAAATAGCCATAAATGTATATGTAAAAATATATATGTAAGAATAATGGATCATATGTTTGTCAGCTTAAAAATAGTGGTCCTGTGAAGAATAATATTAATCCCGAAAAAAACAAAAAAAAACAAAACTAAATAGCAAAAATACCACCAATCATATACCAGAAAGTGTATAGACAATGTTCATCTATGTAAACTTATTGCCAAGTCCAAAAATGAAAAAATGCAAGTTCAACAAAAATCGTAAAAAACAAAACAAGTCCAAAAAAACAAAACCAAACAGAAAAAGTGAGCCAGAGAGATATGTAATTATAGTGATAATCCAAATAGCAATAAAATAGCGATGATCCAAATAGCAAAAAAATTCAAACAGTCTGGTGACTCTTGTGCTCAAAGCTGATCTGGTGACTTTTGTGCTCCCCCTATAGGTCCCCACTCACCGACTCCTCATACCCCTACAGGGGTAATAGGCATGTATGGATAATGGATGGTCACCCTAGGTAGCTCCGTCACAGATGCCGTGCTTCCACCCGATCCACCCAAGCGATATAGGGCCTCAGAACCCAATCATCCACTCAGCTTAGCCTCTGTTGTCACTTCAGGGATAATCCACATGCTATCCGTGGCTAGAAAGCTCATTGGAAGAGATATAAAATAGCCCCATAGTGTAGTAGTTTCAAATAAAAAGGCTTTATTAAAAAACTCTAAAACCAAGCAAAAAACACACTACAGTATGGTAAAAAATGAAAGCAGGAAAAGCCGTCTCGCAGAGTGCACTCCAGCTGCGTTCCATGCTCCCTGCTTGCGAGGGGGGAGGACCTTGCATGTCCGTCCACCCTATAAGCTACGTGGTGTACCAAGATAGCGCTGCCTTTGATAACGTCGATGACGAAACGCGTAAGGCGGGGCTACGCACGCACCCACGTCATTCCGGTATGCAAGCAGGGACCCTGGAACGCAGCTGGAGCGCACGCTGCGAGATGGCTTTTCCTGCTTTCATTTTTTACCATACTGTAGTGTGTTTTTTGCTTGGTTTTAGAGTTTTTTAATAAAGCCTTTTTATTTGAAACTACTACACTATGGGACTATTTTATATCTCTTCCAAGGAGCTTTCTAGCCATGGATAGCATGTGGATTATCCCTGAAGTGACAACAGAGGCTAAGCTGAGTGGATGATTGGGTTCTGAGGCCCTATACCGCTTAGGTGGATCGGGTGGAAGCACGGCATCTGTGACAGAGCTACCTAGGGGGACCATCCATCATCCATACATGCCTATTACCCCTGTAGGGGTATCAGGAGTTGGTGAGTGGGGACCTATAGGGGGAGCACAAAAGTCACCAGATCAGCTTTGAGCACAAGAGTCACCAGACTGCATTTTTTTGCTATTTGGATCATCACTATAATTACATATCTCTCTGGCTCACTATTTTTGTTTGGTTTAGTTTTTTTGGACTTGGTATTGTTTTGTACAATTTTTGTTGAACTTGCATTTTTTCATTTTTGGACTTGGCAATAAGTTTACATAGATGAACATTATCTATACACTTTCTGGTATATGATTGGTGGTATATTTGCTATTTAGGTTTTTGTTTTTGTTTTTTTTTCGAGATCAATACTATTCTTCACGGGATCACTATTTTTAAGTTGACACACATATGATCCATTATTCTTACATATATATTTTTACATATACATTTATGGCTATTTATAGTCATACATATGGTTGTGACTAGTTTATAAAGTATCACGTACGTATATAATTTAATACACATTTGCATTGTTAAAGGGTGGCATTAATACCAGTGGATATTTGATTTATTTTATTTCATACAGTGATAGGGGTTTATGTTATTTCTGTTTAGGGTAGTCCCGGTTATTGTGGGTGCCTAAATATAACAATACCCCCCTATTAGGGAGCGCCACTTACCCCACCTTCTGAATTTATCTATATATTAGCCCTTTAGGGGGTCTATTAGGGGAGGCTGCATACCTTATTCCTATCCTAAGCGCTGAGTTTTAGTTTGAGTGAACAAGAAGTGTGTCCTGACAGACATGATTGGCCAGGGCATCTTTAGACTCCCTGGCCAATCAGGTCTCAGGACCGGCTTCCTTATTGGCCAGGGGGAGAATCAGGAAGACAATAGCGAATATGAATTTGCTATTGTCACACAACTGTGTGGACAGTGCTCTGCGCTCAGAGCCCACCCCTTTTTTTTAAGCCAATTAGAGCCTCTGGCTCTAATCACAAGCTTCTAAATAAATAAATAAATAAATAAATAAAAAAAAACCTATTGGAATCCATGCGCCCAAAGCCCTACATGTAGATTAGGGGCCGGGCGCATGGATTAGAAGGCGGCAACTCTGCGCCCCGTATGGACAGGCCACCACTGATAATAGGTAAAACAAATAATAAAAATAATAACCTTAAACCCATTAAATCTAGTGGAGACAATTCTTACTAGGGGAGGATGAGCAGGAAGGAAGAAATAAGGCTTTACCTTGACAAAGGAAACATTTTTTTTTAAACAAAAGTAATCAGTGCAATTATTTATAGTGTATTCCTCCTGAAGGGTTTATTGCATTGGGGATTATACATCATAGTATTATTTTGATGGAAAGTCACAGACTTTTGCTAATAACATCCTAGTTCCCCAGAATGACTCAACATTTCACAATAGCCTCTGCCCTATCCTTGTAGTAACATGCATGATTGTTCCCACTGCAACACCTCTGATTCTCCTGGAGCTGAAGCTGCTGACAGTACATGTAGCATCAGTATTGAGCTATAACTCATTCATTATGAATATTGTTAAGGCACCCATTTAAAAAGGTGTCTAGGATGAAGTTACTCAATCAAGCCTTTAACATGGGCTAGCCAACCACTTAAAAGTATTGTATCTATAGAGTGCTAGCTATGAAAGTGATAAAAGTCTGTAAGGCTAATCATAGACATTAGTGGCTGGTTGTAGATTCCCCTATATCCTCCAGCATTGATGTAGTGCATTAGATCTACCAGCTACTATATAGTGGAAGAAGAAAAATTTCGTAAAGCAGAAGTTAAATCTGCTTGCATTTTGCCATTCCGTTTTCCCCTCTCCCGCCTTTATCAGCATCCTAATAAAATGTATAAATCAAATGATTCTGTTTTCATTCCTTAATTTAGACCTATTGATGTTATCACTGAGTCTCTGTGCTTCTTTATGCAATGCAGGCAAATCATGGCTGGTAGGGGGGAGGGAGTAGGTGGCAGGGTACTGTACATCAGTGGTTCTCAACCTCAATCCTCCAGTGTCCCCAACAGGCCATGTTTTGGGAATTTCTCTTCGATAAAATAGCTGTCCAAAATACCAAGCCATTGACTCTGATTTAAAGCACCTCTGCAAGATAAAGGAAAATCTGCAAACATGGCCTGTTGAGGATACTTGAGAACTGAGGCTGAGAACCACTGCTGTACATAGCCTCCTCATACCATCGCAGCACCCTGCCTCAGTATTCCTCTCAAGAACCCTTATCCCTGATCCAAGCAGTAGGTTGTCTCTTGGGAGGAGTGGAGGAGTTATGCAATTATTAAAATGCCCTAATTGGTGGATGTAAGTCTTCAGGAGTAGGCATTTCAGGGCAAACTGCTTTTGCATGCAGTCCGCCATAACGTATATCCACACGTGATGTTGGACCTTCATAATCTACTTGAAGAATGGAAATCTTACTAATTAAAAGGGGCGGGATAGCGACGGTACAGTGGGGGAGGGATCGATGATGCTGGATGTCCTACAGCCAGGAAATGAGGCGTGCCCTATCCGACTTGATACAGCTTCTAATGCACACTGTGGGAAGCTCAATGTGCACTTAAATCTGAGTAAGCACTTCCAATACAGGAGAGGAGCATGTGCTAACATGTAAGACTGAAGATATGGTTGGAGTTCAGTTTTAAAACTCTAGCTTTTGTACACCCCAACCCAACACGTTTTGTAGTGTACCACAAACATTGGTGGAGAAGGGGATAATATCTACAGTATGTAGAGCGTTGTTGATATTTTTATAATAATAGTTTTGATCCATTATGGTTTAAGTAATGGAGTATGCGTATTTGTGTGAGGCCAATAATGGAGCTTGGCGGTGCCTAAATTTGGGGAGAATAATGGATCCAGCATGCCCATATTTTGTAAAACCTTTCATATTTTTCCTTGGTTGTGTTATCCATCATTCTGCTATCATAATTGTATCTGCTTCCACTTTTTATTCAGTATGTTGGGATCAAGCTTTTAGCAGCATTTAGCATATGAGGCAGTACACAAATTTTGTAGGCCTTCACAGTGAGGGGAGTATCATGGGATAAATATTGTACATAATCTTTAGTGATATGAAATGAGGATATTTTCTCAATCCAAGAAATTACCTCATCAGACAATTTCAAAACTTTTGGGTAACACCACCATAAATATATTTTGTCCTTGAAATAATGCCCTGGAGGAGGGGCGAAACACGTTGACGTACTTCTGGTTTCACAACCATTGACGCTACATCCGCCCTCCGTGGAACGCACGCCGATCAGCGGCTGACCCGGATCTCTGCACTGATGTTTACTCAAGCTATCTTGTACGTGGCACCCAGATTGTGCAATTTTCCATATCCAACAGGACTTCACTATCAGTTTCTTCTCTTTCCCGTTTTTTGAGCATACTCTGAACGTCCCAAAGATTACCTTTATGGAGAGGCTTCTAAGAATTTGATCCAATATTCATAATCCAGATCATATAGATCACAGCACCAGACTGCAAAGCTGAGGGTCCATTCATTTTGGTGAGTGTTGTCACAAGAGGGGAGTGTGGCACGCGACACCTGGAATTTTTTTTAGCACCTACGCACTTTATTTTGAGCACCCAGCACTTTGAAAGAGACTGTGTTTGATCATTTGTCTTTATTTTTGACGTTTTTGTCAGCACTGTCAATGATTTTATATATATAATATTTTTTGAGCACATAATTCATTTGCACTTCTAGTAAGTGTGGGTTTGCACACGTATCCTGCAAGCGCTGTTCATATATAATCTTTTGTCTTCTGAGCTTCTAGCACCTTTGTGACGGCTGCTGCAGGTCTATTTATTTATTTATTTCATATATTTTGAATATTTATATACCTTTAGCACGAGTATTTTAGTTCACTTAATGAGAGTGGTCTGCCTTGTGGAACAAATCTGCCACAGGATAGATTACTGTCCTGTCCCCATGTTCCAAAGAACAAAATGTCTTCTCCAGGAATAAACCAGATATAACCCCCAAGTGAGGTCAGGGGAGAGGTAGAGAAAGCAAGATTTGCATCTTATTGGTTCTGTTCCATACCCTAATGCCACGTACACACGATCGGACATTCCAACAACAAAATCCTGGATTTATTTCCAACGGATGTTGGCTCAAACTTGTCTTGCATACACACGGTGACACAAATTTGAGGCAGTGTCGAATTATAAGTCTTGCTGCACATTTTTACTGGCAAGTTGTAAACTTGCACAGCACTTGAAGTGTCTAGTTGACACTTTTCCAATTTGTAGCAAATTTGCATGGCAAGTCTCTAGCAAGAGCAAAGTTGAAGTGGTGATTCTACAGCAAGAGCTTTGCAGTCTACAGCATGAAAATTCAGCCACAGTGACCCTTGTGGTGGGATGACTATTGCACAACATAACTGAACCAGAACTTGCAGCAGACTTGCAGAATGTTTGCAAAGAAAGTTGACCTGGAGTCATGCAATGCAGACTTGCTGCAATTGAGCAACAAACTTGTGAAGCCTGGCAAGTCTAGGAATGGCTTAGCAAGTCATTTTCAAACTTGCAGCACAATTGCTTGCTATCTGGGAGGTGTCCGGTCTTCCATGTTGATTTCCAATCAATGTCATTACCTTCAGAAGAGGGCACAGTGTGCAGGGCACAATAGACTTACCATGCCCCGCATCTCATTGTGCATCCTGTCATTATCATTTCTGCTCTCTGCATCATTAAGGGCTGCCCAGTGCTGGAGAAAGAATGAAGAGAAAGAACTTCTTAAAAGGTAAGTATAACAAATTATGCATTAATGGGGGTCACTGGGCAGGGAACTCCATTAAAAACAGGGTATTGTGTGTCCTTTTGTCAGAATACACAGATATTCATTTGTACCTGTTCTTCACTATAAAAGGTTACTGGATTTATAGCTAAGAACACTTTGTGCTATTGACATGCAAAACATGAAGACTTTTCCTTTTTTGCTTCCCTTTTTCTTCCATGTTTATGTATCCCTTAATAATGCCCTTTTTATTTATTTATTTATATATATATATATATATATATATATATATATATATATATATATATATATATATATATACAGTATATTATGTTCCCTATTTCTGATTGGCTCCTAGTGCTGCCCCTTCCTCTCCCAGTCTAAGTGCTGCTCTATAGAGAATGACAGGAGTCTATTATGAAGACAGATTTAAGTACTTTTATTAGGTGTAATTAAAGCGGATGTCCGCCCACTGCTGCAGAAATTAAAAGTCAGCAGCTACACTTTTAATAGGACACTTCCCTGTCCTGGAGTCCAGCGATGTCGGCACCGCAGCTGATGTTTCTGTCAGATGCTGCCATTGCGGGTAAGGGAACCCGGCAGTGTAGCCTTACGGCCTCACGCTGGGAACCCTACTGTGCATGCGCAAAGCTGCGCACCTCTCTCCTACTGGCCCTGCGACAGGGGAGGAGGGAGCTGAGCGGTCAGCCGAGCGGTGACGGCTGTGGCTCCTGGAAGTGCCCCCCCCGAAAGGTGCCAATTGTGGCACCGGAGGGGGTGAGGAAACAAATGAGTGGAAGTTCCACTTTTGGGTGGAACTCCGCTTTAAAAATATACATTTAATAATTTTAAAGGATTACACATCTGAATTAAATGCTGCTTTACTAAATATCCATGAAGTTCAGTTTTAACATTTTAATATAATGATGGGGGTGGGGGGGGGCAGAGTTGCCCAGAGGAGCTTACCATTCAATTCTACAGTCCTTGTCCTTTAGGAGTCATAAAATAAACAAAGGAATCCCCACCTATCAGTACCTGTAGTTTAGATCTGACAAGGGGGTTCAATTAGTGCCTCCTATTGCCTAACTGCCTACAATTTCAGCAGCCAATCATAGACAGGCATAGCAGAAACACTTTTCTTTCTTCTTCCTAAATCAATTGTCCTTCTATTTTTCTTTTTAAAGCGGAACTAAACCCATCGATTTAACAATTCCCGAAAAACAATTACATTTCAGGCATGTCGGGAATGTTAACTGTCACATTTGCTTGTGGTCTAAACCAATCTGTCAAGCCATCAAGTGGCTGGGGTCATAACTGATCACATGTGCAGCACCATGGCAATGGCAGATCAAACAGAGGCTAAGATGGCATCTTCCTTGACGGAAAAGGATAGGAAGTTTTAGTGCCGCTTTAATTTTTACCTTGTTCACATGACCCTCTTACTTGCTGGTTGCCTCAATACAGTTATGTATAACGCTACACATACATACACAGACACACATACAGCATAATGCTTTTTATAATGGTGCCTGTATACAGTATAACACCCAAGGGTATAATTGCTATCTGCCATCCTTGGCTTCTTCCATTCTCTCTTTTTCTTACTGAACATTCTTTATTTATTACGCATAGTTCATTACTTTTTTATTTTAGACAGCCTGAGAAAAAAAAAGGTCTTTTGTCATCAGTATTATTATGTAAGTTGTATGGAAATGGTACAAAGAACAGACAAAGCTATTGTATATAGATGAACCATTGTAGTGCAGTCAGGTGCCAAACAAAATACTTTTTCCTGCATTATTCATAATTACTGCTGGCAACATTCTAAGGTTGCTCTGCTGGATTTTGCACGTATTGAAGTAGTGCAAACATTTTGGAGAAAAAAAAAATCAACTGGTAGGAATACAACATTTTATGAAATATACGATACAGTAAAAGCTTGGTTTGAGAGCGTTTTGCAAGACAAGCAACATTTTTTAAATAAACTTTGACTTGATATACAAACGATGTCTTGATATACAAGTAGCGTCATATCACAACTGAGTATAAAAGAGAAGAGAAGCGCCTCTAAGTGTAGCAATATGGTTACATTTAATGAAGGTACAACATTTAGCAACATATTGCTACATTTAGAGGCGCCTCTCTTCTCTTTTATACTCTGTAGCTCCTGCTGGATTTTTCTTCTAATCCCCTTGTGAAGGCTGCCATTTGTGGATGGACAAATTAATGGTTACACAACCTGGTCACATAGCTATAATCTTTTTATATGGACTTTAAACTGAAGGACCTATGAATAAATTATTGTGGAACGAATCATCTGATTTTCCATTATTTCTTATGGGGAAATTTGCTTTGATATACAAGTGCTTTGGATTAAAAGCATGTTTCTGGAACAAATTATGCTCCCAATCCAAGGTTTTACTGTATATATTCCTGTGAAACAAAAGGGAGCCGGGCTTGACATTGGGTTGACTGCAGAGGGTTTAAAGCCTTCTTTAAATTCATATTTATGTTTTAACATTTTTTTTCAACAATATAATGCATTTTGGTAATATATTGGGGATCACCCATAGGGCTTTGCATTTGCAGTTTACTACTTGTGGGCTTTAGATCTGCTTTGATTTTTCAGGGAAAATGCATGCAAGTTACATAGAGACTTACCAGCATCCTAGAATTCCCTGCAACCATTGGGAACTGCTGCCTTTACTCCATAGTAAGGCTGAAGTATGGCAAAAAAAAAGATTTTTGTACATTTGTAAAAATAGGTTTCAAAGATTTAAAAGTTAAACGTTTATTTTTGTTCATCCCGCACTCCCCTGACAGTGCCAAATGCCCAGCACTGAGATCTGTAGTTCAGGCTGCAGTACAGATATCACAGGAGGTCGATCACTCGGCACCTTCTTTGTTCATAAAAAGCCTTGCATTCTTTTCACTGAATGCAAGGTGTTCTGTGAATGCAGGAGGTCCGAGTGAGTGAGCTCTTGTGATATCTGTACCGCAGCCGAAACTACAAATCTCATTGACAGACATTTTGCCAACAGGCTGAATAAAAGTGATGGCTGAATAAGGCCCCTTTCACACCGAGGGCGTTTTGCAGGCGCTATAGCGTTAAAAATAGCGCCTGAAATCCGCCCTCAAACAGCTGCTCCATTGTTTCCAGTGTGAAAGCCCGAGGGCTTTCACACTGAAGCGGTGCGCTGGCAGGACGTCAGGACAAGTCCTGCCAGCAGCTTCTTTGAAGCAGTGAAGGAGCGGTGTGTTTACGGCTCCTCCACCGCTGCGCCCCATTGAAATCAATGGGGCAGCGCTGCAATACCGCCGACAAAACACCGGTTTATGCCCTTTCTTGGCCGCTAGTGGGGGGTAAAAGCACCCCGCTATCGGCCGAAATGCACCGCAAATCCGGCGGTAAACGTCGCTAAAAATAGACGCTATGGGCGGCTCGGTGTGAAAGCCTTCTAAAAGTAATTCCTCTTACACTCTGCTACCCAAAACTCAGCATTTTTAGGCTTCATTCACACGGCCTTACCCTAGGTTCACATCTATGCTGTTGCGATTTATGCGTTTTCCTGCACGTTTTGCGCTTCAGAACACGCAATTTTGTTGCTTTTTTTGCGTGCAGTTTTAATGCGTTTTGCGTTTTTTTTCCCCCTCTTTAACAAACTGTAAATAGCCAGTTGTTAAGGAGTGCGTGGCCACCGCGTCCTTAACAACCGATTAGTCATCCCCTATCAGCATAGAATGAAAAAAACGGCGTGGGGTCCCCTCCCAATACATACCAGGCCCCCAGGGGGCACGCTGGGTCAACAACATCACAAGATGGCAGAGGTCACCCAGTGATGTTAGCGGGTTGCCCTGTTTCTTCGTTATTTAGGAACTGTTAGATGGAAGAGCTGGCAGATGGTGGAAACCTTCAGTGGGAGTGGAAAGTTTTTTTCTCTTTCTTCGGGTTGGCAGGTGTCGTGATTGATGATGGATTTACTTTGAGTGACTTTGTTTTTGTTTAATAAAGGAATTGTCAAAAACTGCCTACTGTCATTTTTTACACTACACTTTTTTTATTTTGGCGAATAAGTAGGGGCACGTACCTTACTCATTCACATGGGGGGAGGAAGCGGATCAGGTTGTAAATGGAAACATCCAGATTCCAAAAAGCCCCCCTGCCCGCAGACCCCCACAACTACTGGCCAGGGTTGTGGGGAAAAGGCCCTTGTCCTCATCAACCAAGCATATCTCCAGACCTAAACCCTATTGAGCATCTGTGGGGCATCCTCAAATAGAAGGTGGAGGAAGGCAAGGTCTCTAACTTCCACTAGCTCTGTGATGTCATCATGGAGGAGTGGAAAAGGACACCAGTGGCAACCTGTGAAGCTCTGGTGAACTCCATGCACAAGAGGGTTAAGGCAGTCCTGGAAAATAATGGTGGCCACACAAAATATTGAAACTTTGGCTGTGTGTTGAGTTATTTTGAGGGGGACAGCAAATTTACACTGTTATACAAGCTGTACACTCACTACTTTACATTGTAGCAAAGTGTCATTTCTTCAGTGTTGTCACATGAAAAGATATAATAAAATATTTACACAAATGTGAGGGGTGTACCCACTTTTGTGATATACTGTATATGCAAGTATTTTACTGGTCATTACGCGGAAACTTTTCTCCTAGAAAACACATGTGTAATAACATTAGTAGCGTTTTTATGGCTGTGTGCGTGAAAGCATACAGACATTTTTTTTTTTTCTCTGATCTAAATGCAGCCCATTTTTTTTTTCAATAAGAGCTGCATATAGATACAGTGCCTTGAAAAAGTATTCATACCCTTTGAAATTTTCCACATTTTGTCATGTTACACCCAAAAACGTAAATGTATTTTATTGGGATTTTATGTGATAGACCAACACAAATGGCACATCATTTTGAAGTGGAAGGAAAATGATAAATGGTTTTCAACATTTGTTACAACTAAATATGTAAAAAATGTGGCGTGCATTTGTATTCAGCCCCCCTGAGTCAATACTTTGTAGAACCACCTTTCGCTGCAATTACAGCTGCAAGTCTTTTTGGGTATATCTCTACCAGCTTTGCACATCTAGAGAGTGACATTTTTGCCCAGTCTTCTTTGCAAAATAGCTCAAGCTCTGTTGGATCGGATGGAGATCATCTGTGAATAGCAATTTTCAAGTCTTGCCACAGATTCTCAAATGATTTAGGTCTGGCCTTTGACTGTGCCATTCTAACACATGAATATGCTTTGATCTAAACCATTCCATTTTAGCTCTGGCTGTATGTTTAGGGTCATTGTCCTGCTGGAAGGTGAATCTCCGCCCCAGTCTCAAGTTTTTTTTAGACTCTCATGCCGCGTACACACGAGCGGATTTTCCGTCAGAAAAATCTTGGATGGTTTTTCCTACGGAATTCCGCTCAAGCTCGGCTTGCATACACACTGTCACACAAAAGTTCGCTGAACTTTCGACCGTCAAGAACGTGGTGACATACAACACTACGATGAGCCGAGAAAATTAAGTTCAATGCTTCCGAGCATGCGTCAAATTGTTTCCGAGCATGCGTAGTCATTTTGCGAGGCGAAATTGCTGCAGGCGATCGGAATTTCCAATCTGAACTTTTTCCAATCCAAAAATTGAGAACATGCTCCCAATCTTTTGCTGGCTGGAATTCGGCCATCAAAAGTCCGATGGAGCATACACACAGTCGCATTTTCCGACCAAAAGCTCTCATCAGTCTTTTTCTGTCCTAATTTCCGATCGTGTGTACGCGGCATAACAGGTTTTCTTCTAAGATTGCCCTGTATTTGGCTCCATCCATCCTCCCATCAACTCTGACTAGCTTCCCTGCCCCTGCTGAAGAAAAGCATCCCTGCAACATGATGCTGCCACCACCGTGTTTCACGGTGGGGATGGTGTGTTCAGGGTGATGTGCAGTGTTAGTTTTCTGCCACACATAGCGTTTTGCTTTTATGCCAAAAAGTTACATTTTGGTCTCATCTGACCAGAGCCATCTTTCACATGTTTGCTGTGTCCCCCACATGGCTTCTCGCAAACTGCAAATGGGACTTCTTATGGCGTTCTTATAACAATGGCTTTCTTCTTGCCACTTGCCACTTTATGCCAAATAAAGGCCAGATTTGTGGAGTGCACGACTAATAGTTGTCCTGTGGACAGATTCTCCTACCTGAGCTGTGGATCTCTGAAGCTCCTCCAGAGTTACCATGGACCTCTTGGCTGCTTCTCTGAATAATGCTCTCATGTCAGTTTAGGTGGACGGCCATGTCTTGGTAGGTTCTAGGTAGTTGTGCCATACTCTTTCCATTTTCGTATAACGGATCGAACAGTGCTCCATGAGATGTTCAAAGCTTGAAACATTTTTTTTATAACCTAGCACTGCTTTAAACTTCTCCAGAACTCTATCCCTGACCTGCCTGGTGTATTCCTTGGTCTTCACGATGCTGTTTGTTCACTAAGGTTCTCTAACAAACCTCTGAGGGCTTCAAAGAACAGCTGTATTTATACTGAGATTAAATTGCATACGGGTGGACTCTATTTACTAATTAGGTGACTTCTGAAGGCAATTGGTTCCAATAGATTTTAGTTAGGGGTATCAAAGTAAAGGGGGATGAATACAAATGCACGCCATACTTTTCACATATTTATTTGTAAAAAATGTTGAAAACCATTTATCACTTTCCTTCCACTTCACAATTATGTGCCACTTTGTGTTGCTCTGTCACATAAAATCCCAATAAAATACATTTACGTTTTTGGTTGTAACATGACAAAATGTGGAAAATTTCAAGGGGTATGAATACTTTTTCAAAGCACTGTAAGTAAAAAAAAAAAAACGTACAGATATCCGAGTTGCCGGTCAGTATTTTACGTGCATATACACAAATTGATGCAAATACACAAATAAAATGTTAATTTGAAGAGGTTAAACTTCCATTCTGAGAGCTAAAATGTATTTTACTGCATGCAAATAAGTGTGCAAATACGCACTAAATACACGCACAAAATAAATGAAAAGAAACTTTGACCAGGAATACTGATTTTCAAACTTCAGTACTTTGTACAAGTACCCTAAAAGTTTTGTTTTAACAAACGCTGCAGCAGCCAGAAATGGGGCACACTTCATTGGAGGTCATTTATTTTTACCATGCAAATGTACAATAATCAATTTTGCCCATACTTCAGCTTTAAAGAGGAGATGACTTTGCTTTGTGTGTTAGAAAGCTGCCATAGTCAGATAACGGACGTTTTTGGGAGTTTTTTTTTTAACAGCCTATAAACTCCCCTCTATGTTATCCTATGTGTCCATGCACACATGGATGTTTTTGGATGTTTATCAGCAGTGGAGTTTATGGGCTGTTTTCTGAACGCCATAATAATCACGTTCAGGAGTCGTTTTTCTGACCACAAAAAACACCAAACCCTCATAAACGCTCAAACGTGGCTCACCAGCGTTTTTTAACGTTTGTGATCCATTGAAAAAAAAACGCTAATAAACGCTATTGCAAAAACATTAAAAAAACTTTGAAAGACTCACTGCAAAGCTACTGCCATTTTTATAACGTTATTTTAACGTCCAGTGTGCACGGAGCCTGATTATTCACAGTGAATTGACGGATTGATTCATGGCTGATATTATTTGTTGTGAGTCAAAAACAATAGCAGATGAATGGTGCATTTAATTCAATGAAAGAAATATCAAATAAAGTTTTATATTTTATACAGAGAAATGATTATACATACATATTAAAAGGACTGCTTACCATAAGCAGTTTCTATTTGATTTGGCGCATTTCCTGTTTTCCAATGTACATTACGTCAATGCTATCAAAAATGTATGACTTTGTTAAATAAAATATACCCATTAACTTGTACATAGTTCTGTAGAAATATGGCATTGTGGAATGGAGCCTGGTTCACACCTATGCATTTTCTAGTGCGTTTTCAGTTTTGCAGAACTACAGTCCATTTAACATGGTTTCCCATGAGTCACGTTCACATCTGTGCATTTTACTGAAAGGGCCAGGGACTTTTTTCTGGTTTTTGGTTCCATAGTCTTCAATGGTTTAAAAACGTGTATTGAAAAACGCAAAATGCACCTGGAGTATGCAAACTGCAACCTGCATAGGTGTGAACCAGGCCTAAAGATAAACTTGCAGTGACTACTTATGGAATTAAGTTAAGATTACCAACCCAGTTTTAGGATCCTTACATGATTGTTGTATGCTGGTGTCTTGAAATGAGGGTTAATGTCTCCCTAGGCAGCAAGTTCCCTGATGGCGCCAAAGAAATGCTTTAGTTCAGCAACATTAATTTGTACATGCATTTCATTTTGATATACATCAAGGCAAATGGAAACTGACACTTCCATTAGTACTTGTGTAAACTGAGCTGTTTGGATTAAAAGAAACCTGTCACTGCTTTATAGCAAGTAGATTGGCATTTAAAATTAAAGGGGTTGTAAACCCTCGTGCTTTTTCACCTTAATGCATCTTATGCATTAAGGTGAAAAAACTTCTGACACTGACTGGCCCCGTAGCCCCCCCCCCCGTTTTACGCTTGTTCCCTCGGCGGAGACGCGCTCTACCTCTCTGCCCGGGGTTCTCGGCTCTTGATTGGATAGATTGATAGCAGCGCAGCCATTGGCTCCCGCTGCTGTCAATCAAATCCAATGACGTGGGTGCCGGGGTCGGGCCCGAGACGGCAGTCTGTGTGTATGCACGCAAATGCTGGACTCGGGAGTCGCACTCCCGCAAGGTAACCCCCAGCAAGAGAGCTCCTCCTAGGGGGTTTATCGATGTGAGGAGGAGCCACAAGCGCCGTTGAGGGACCCCAGAAGAGGAGGATCGGGGCCATACTATGCAAAACAAACTGCACAGTGGAGGTAAGTATGATATGTTTGTTATTTAAAAAAGAACAAAAAACAAGGGTTTACAATCACTTTAAGTCGTGGCACCATACATGAAGATCTCTTTCAGAGCACACTGGGAGCCCCTAAAACCCAAGACTTGCTGTTGTACACATAATAGTGTCAGGTAGGTAGCGGTGCTGTGTCTGGACCCTCCTGTGCTTCTGTGTTGGTCCAGCAGTGTGATGGATGGCCTCATAGACTAATGCTCGTGCAGGAACAGACTGGCCAAGGTGCCAAGTTCCTAGCTGAAGTCAGTAATTGCATAATAGTATGCCCCAGATTTTAGGGCTCCCAGGGCACTCTGGACAAGGTCTGAAGAGCACTGGACCATCAAAGATTCGCTGTGAGCACTTCCTTACATGTTCATCCTTGTTATGTGTCTTATCTGTAAATACAGTGACTTTAAAAAGTATTCATACCCATTGAAATTTTCCACATTTTGTCATGTATACCCCTAACTAAAATCTAGTGGAGCCAATTACCTTCAGAAGTCACCTAATTAGTAAATAGAGTCCACCTGTGTGTAATTTAATCTCAGTATAAATACAGGTGTTCTGTGAAGCCCTCAGAGGTTTGTTAGAGAACTTTAGTGAACAAACAGCATCATTAAGGCCAAGGAACACACCAGACAAGTCAGGGATAAAGTTGTGGAGACGTTTAAAGCAGGGTTAGGTTATAAAAAAAATCCCAAGTTTTGAACATCTCACAGAGTACTGTTCAACCCACCATCCAAAAATGGAAAGAGTATGGCACAACTGCAAACCTACCAAGACATGGCCGTCCACCTAAACTGACAGGCCAGGCAAGGAGAGCATTAATCAGAGAAGCAGCCAAGAGGCCCATGGTAAATCTGGAGGAGCTGCAGAGATCCACAACTCAGGTGGGGGAATCTGCCCACAGGGCAACTATTAGTCATGCACTCCACAAATCTGGCCTTTATGAAAGAGTGGCAAGAGAAAGCTATTGTTGAAAGAAAGCCATAAGACGTTTGCAGTTTGCGAGAAGCCATGTGGGGGACACAGCAAACATGTGGAAGAAGGTGCTCTGGTCAGGTGAGACCAAAATTGAACTTTTTGGCCTAAAGGCAAACACTATGTGTGGCGGAAAATTAACACTGCACATCGCCTGGAATACCCCAACCCCACCGTGAAACATGATGGTGGCAGCATCATGTTGTGGGGATGTTTTTTAGCAGGGACAGGGATGTTGGTCCGAAGTTATTGGGAAGATGGATGGGGCCAAATACAGGGCAATCTTAGAATCTGCAAAAGACTTGAGACTGGGGTGGAGGTTCACCTTCCAGCAGGACAACGACCCTAAACATACAGCCAGAGCTACAATGGAATGGTTTAGATCAAAGCATATTTATGTGTTAGAATGGCTCAGTCAAAGTCCAGACTTAACACCAATTGAGGATCTGTGACTTGAAAATTGCTGTTCACAGACTCTCTCCATCCAATCTGACAAAGCTTGAGCTATTTTGCAAAGAAGAAAGGGCAAAAATGTCACTCTCTAGATATGCAAAGCTGGTAGAGACATACTCAAAAAGACTGGTTGTAACAAGACAAAATGTGGAAAATTTCAAGGGGTATGAATACTTTTTCAAGGCACTGTATATATACAGTATATATCTATATGTAGCAATAACTAACGGTGGAGCTGCTGGTTTAAGCTGGCCTGTCCTCTTTGCTCTACACCCTTCTTAACCTCCCTATGATTATTTCAGATTTTAGGTGCTGAAAGCGGTACAATTATTTTGCACAGAAATTTGGCGTTTTATATTGTGGGCCTGTAATTCTTAGAAATAACTCACTTAAATCTGTCCAAACAAGAGTCTAGTAGACATCCCGGGTATTATAAAGTTTGAAAAACGAAATAAAAAATTATAATATAATAAATAACTATAAATAATAACAAATAATAATATAATAATAATAAAAATTATTCAATATTGTAATCAAATCAAAAACACTGAAATTTGCTCAGTTGCAGAATTGTCGCTTTCGTTACTTTTAGTGTTTGATGACGGATTTTCCCACAAATCACTATCACTCAATTCTGCAAGTGATTCTAATTTATTATCGCTGTTTTCTAGCTGCTCTGAAGCCACTTTTGATGTAAAGGGACAGTTTTGGTTGCTATGGACAATCTCCAGTATCCAGGCAGAAAGAACAGTATTTATAATATAAAACTGCATGCAGCACACTGGACAGACCACTAGGGACAAAGGGGATGTGTAATTATTTGATACAGTACTGTAATCTGTAAGATTACAGTATACTGTATCTATACTGTGTGTTTCACTTTTTGAATTTGCCGCCGAACTCCGTCCCCGTGCGTCGCAACGCTCGCAGGGAACGGAGTTCGGCACTGTGAATCGAGCGAGACACGGCGGCTCGCCGATCACAGCGGAGAGACATCGCAGAATCCAGGGGACAAGGTAAGTAAACTCTTCCTGGATCCTGCGATGCGATCCCGAGTCTGGCTCGGGGATACCGCTTTTGGTATTGAAAATCCACCCCGAGCCAGACTCGGGAATACCGCCAGGGGGGTTAAATTGTTCACTCCCCTTGACACAACTGTAGTGCAGTGTTGAAATAATATGAGCATTAACTTTAACCCACAATATACACTTACAATAAGGATTACCTCTACCTGGGTACTGGTAGCTCCACCTGTAGGAGAAATGGCACACG
Organism: Aquarana catesbeiana; assembly: GCF_042186555.1. NCBI lineage: Eukaryota > Metazoa > Chordata > Amphibia > Anura > Ranidae > Aquarana > Aquarana catesbeiana. The sequence continues at coordinate 194,854,757 of NC_133328.1, read as the reverse complement.
AACTTCAATAATGACCAGAAATAACTTCTTTCTTTGAATAAGTAATATATTTATATAAAGAGCTATTTCAATAAATATACTATCACACCAACGTAGTGTGATAGTATAAGAAATTATATGACAATAAATAACAATCACAGAAATATATATATATATATTGGTATGAATCTATACCTGGGAGCTCCTCCTGCTCTAGACCTTAGAGTCGCTATACTAAAATGCAGGGCCCTGCAATGAAAAAGGTAGTCCAGACGTCTTCAGTCTTCGCTAGCTCTTATGATTGTAATCCGTATAGAGGGTTCCTCCTGGGTGTTGCGCAGTGTAGTATAACACACTAAAACAATTGTAATCCAAATGAGTGACTAGGTGTCTTTATATGAAGAAACAAAACATCTAACATCCGCTCTTGAACGCTGAAGTCTATTTGGATGTAATACTCTCAGACTTAACTTGTTCCGTGGGACTATCAGTCCCAGCAACACTCTGTACAGTTCTAAAGATGTGTGTGTAATACTCAATTAAACTTCTGGGTATCAACCCTCTCACCACACGGGATCCAGGCAGGTGGATGTCTCCGGTTCAGCAGTTCTCAGTTCCGTATTGAAGCACCACCACGCCGTCACACTGTTCCGTCCACAAACGTCCGGGAGTCCTCGGTTAACTCTCCACGGGTCCTCCGGAACAATCACGTCTCTTGTCCGGCTCACTGCGATGCGATGGCAGGATATTGCAGCTGCTCCGCTCCTTCGCAAGGTAGGCCGCAACCCTGTGGGACACACACACACACCCACAGAGACCTGCTGGCAGGCCACGCGTCCCAGGAACAAGAGACCTAAAATGGCCGCTGCTTACCCTTTTATATCCTCCCACAATGCAGTTCAGTTCTGACTTTGTCCAGGAGCATTGTGGGTGGGTCAAAGCTACAGTTCCGAAGTAAACAGTGAATCACTTCCATGTCACTTAATCCTGAGACGTAAACTTATTGTGCTTTATCAATTGTCCACAAGATGGCACTAACACAACTATTGTACTGAATAATACACATAGAGCTAGAAACAACAGTTGTCAGCGCTACATATATATAGATATATATATCTATATATAGATATATATATATATCTATATATATATCTATATATAGATATATATATATATCTATATATAGAAACACGGGGTAGTTGGCTCTTGATGCCTCTAGATGCCTTTTTACAGTGAACCTAGTAGCCCGCTTTTATTAATACTGCAGAAAGCAAAACAACAGTCCCAGGGATCTTCTCCAGCTTCAGCAGAATACAAAAACTGGAAAATGACAAGCCACCTGGCTCAGAAGCTCACTCAGCTTCAACTGCAATACCATGCTGCACCTCTTATCAGTCTCTCTGATTGTGCTGTCCAGGACTCCTGGATACTTGGCTCTCTAGCCTTTAGTCGCAGCATCCTGCTGCACAGCCCTCCTCTGGCCTATGAAATGGGGTTCTCCTGACACCCTGATAGGAGCCAACCTGACTCCTGGAACGAGACCTGGTGCCCCTGGCTGGGGCCCTCTCACCCCTCTGTGAGTCACTCGGTCTCTTGGCTTCTGGCCGGGCACCTCTGACCCCTCAGTGAGACCTTCTGTCTTTTGGCTTCTGGCTGGGCACCTCTGACCCCTCAGTGAGACCCTCTGTCTCTTGGCTCCTGGCTGGGGCCCTTTGACCCCTGGGTGAGACCTTCTGTCTGTTAGCAGGGTATTAAAATAATGCTTTGGAAGCTTCTTGTTTCCAGAGAAAACTTGACTTTCATGGAGAAATAGCTTAACATATCTTACAGCATATCTTTATCATGGATATCAAGGAAGAGAACACAAATGAGTGCATTGAGCATAGATAATGCAACGATAATGCAATGACAATACATCCTGTTATATCGTAAAATTCATACTATAACACTATAATGCTGTAGTTGGCGCTGTAGCGCCACCTGCTGCATAGATAAGTATAATGCATACAGTGTTTAGTTCACAGTACTTTACATTACATGCTGTTGTTCTTCCAACACCATCTCCCACACTGGAAGTGGTCTCCAAATTGGAAGCTCTGAGCTATCTTCAGAGTATATAACGACCCTGCACACCTGTGTACTCACACAGATTGCAAGCACCTGATAAACTCCAGACTTGGTATTTATTCTAGGTTCACACCTATGCGTTTTTGCATGCTGCTTTTTTGTGGGCTCCCATGCCTGAGTTTACGCAAAAAAAAAGGTGCATACACCTTTTCAAAAATACGGCAGCAGGAAAATCGCATGGTCTTTTTTGACCATGCATTTTCCCTGTGGTTCCCGCACATGCACTGTGATTTTACATGCGTAGGGGTGCCATTCAGAATGAATGGCAGCCCTGCACGTTTTTGCAGAGAGAATAGTGCGTTAGTTGAACTGTATAAAACAGGAAAGGGATATAAAAAGATATCCAAGGAACTGAGAATGCCAATCAATAAGGGGTTCTGTTGAAACCAAAACCACAGTCAGGTAGACCAACTAAAATTTCAGCCACAACTGCCAGGAAAATTGTTCGGGATGCAAAGAAAAACCCATAAATAACTTCAGGTGAAATACAGGACTCCCTGAAATCATGTGGCGTGGCTGCTTCAAGATGCACAATAAGGAGGTACTTGAAGAAAGATGGGCTGCATGGTCGAGTCACCAGAAGAAAGCCATTGCTACCCAAATGCCACAAAGTATCCTGCTTACAATCTTACAATAAGCCAAACAGCACAGAGACAAGCGTCAAACCTTCTAGCACAAAGTCATTTGGAGTGATAAGACCAAAATTGAGCTTTTTGGCCACAACCATAAACACTACATTTGGAGAGGAGTCAACAAGGCCTATGATGAAAGGTACACCATTCCTACTGTGAGACATGGAGGTGGATTGCTGATGTTTTGGGGATGTGCGAGCTACAAAGGCACAGGAAATTTGGTCAAAATTTATGGCAAGATGAATGCAGTATGTTATCAAAAAATATTGGAGGAAAATTTGCATTCATCAACCAGGAAGCTGCGCATGGGATGTACTTGGACATTCCAACATGACAATGATCCAAAACACCAGGCCAAGTCGACCTGTCATTGGCTATAGCAGAATAAATTGAAGGTTCTGGAGTGGCCATCTCAGTCTCCTGACCTCAATATCATTGAGCCCCTCTGGGGAGATCTCAAACGTGCAGTTCATGCAAGACAGTCCAAGAATTTACAGGAACTGGAGGCTTTTTGCCAAAAGGAATGGGCAGCTTTACCATCTGAGAAGATAAAGAGCCTCATCCACAAATACCACAAAAGACTTCAAGCTGTCATTGATGTTAAAGGGGGCAATACACGGTTTTAAGAACTGGGGTATGTAAACTTTTGATCAGGGTCATTTGAGTAGTTTGTGTTGTCATGATTTAAAAAGGGTAAACACAGTTGAATGATAATAAATGGCTTCATCCAAACACTAACCATGAGTGAAAGAAAAGTTTTTGTGTTATCATTCATATTCTCTGAAAAATGGCCAAGAAATCATAAATTCTGCCAGAGTATGTAAACTTATGAGCACAACTGTGTGTGTGTATATATATATATATATATATATATATATATATATAAAAACATGCAGTCTTATCAGTAGCATTCTGTAACTAGATATAATCCAGCTGTCTTCCTAATACCACTCTGCAGTCATTCAGTCTATAAGAGCCCTTTCACACTGAGCCGCCCCGGGCGTCGGTGGTATAGCGGTGCTTTACCGCCGTTTTTGTGGCGCTATTAAAGGGTGCCTGCAAAGCGCTACTAGAGTGGCGCTTTGCTGGCGGCGCTTTGCTGGCGGCGCTGCCCATTGATTTCAATAGGCAGGGGCGCTATATATATATATATATATATATATATATATATAATGTTATATATATATATATATATAATGTTATATATATAATGGTCCTTTTCTGACGCCCTGCCAGCGCACAGCTCCAGTGTCAAAGCCCTCGGGCTTTGACACTGGAGTGAATGGAGCCGCTGTTTCAGGGCGCTTTACAGGCGCTATTTTTAACGCTATAGCACCTGCAAAGCGCCTCAGTGTGAAAGGGGGGGTCTAAAGCATTTCAAATTATGAATTTAAACATTATGACATTGTTACAAAATGCTTCCTATCTACAGTATGTATGGTTCGGTTGCTATGTAATACATAAACTAAAATGATCTTACATTGCTGAGACGTGGTATAAACCTGTAACAACACAGGCACATGGGTGGCAGATGTTGCAACTGCTTCCATCGCCCCTAGTGGCCAGCTTGGAATCTGATTCAGGAATGTTTATTTCCCCCTCATTGCATCAATAAAACCATAATCGTGAGGTCTTTATTAGCTATATTAGACTTTCATGTTCACCAGTTTTTATTTGTATGAGGCATGTATAGCTGGTAGGCTAATAAAGGACCTGTAATAAGAGGACTATGTGGGCTGTCATTGCTGACTTCTGTAAATTCTAGCTGATCTGCCGCCATACTGGCCAGGGTCTGGCGTTAATACTTTCTTTGTCACTGAACCTTTTTCACTGAATTTTGTCACTGAACCTTTGTCACTGAATTTTTTTTTTTTAGCAGAGACCCTAGAGAATAAAATGGTGATAATTGCAATATTTTATGCCACATGGTTTTATGTCACACAATTTTTTGGGGAAAAAGATGCTTTCATGAATTAAAAAAAAACTAAGCAGTAAAGTTAGCCAAATTTTCTTGTAATGTGAAAGATGTTACGCCAAGTAAATAGATACCTACCTGTCATGCTTTGAAATTGTGCACACTCACACACTGCGCACAATTTTAATTTTTTTTTACATTGTCACTTTAAAAAAAATAATTATGATCACTTTTATTGCTGTCACAAGGAATGTAAACATTCCTTGTGACAGTAATAGGTGGTGACAGGTACTCTTTATGGAGGGATCGGGGGTCTAAAAGACCCCCACATCCCTCCTTTGCACTTCAAAGTATTCAGATCGCCGAAAACGACGATTCTGAATACTGTCATTTTTTTTTTAAATCAGCGCCATTGGCAGCCGAGTAAACCAGAAGTGGCGTTGTGATGTCCCTTCCGTATTTTTACATAGGAGACTGTAACGAAGCCGTTTCCGGCTTTGTTCCAGCCTCAGCCTAGCCGGCGGAAGTGCCGGATCGTGGATCGGGAGGGGGGGGGTGTCCTCTCCCGCTCCCTTAGGATAATAGCCAAGCGGCATCAGTTGTTATCCCTAAAGAGCCAACCACCTGCTCTAAAAAATGGTGCTGCAGGCATCACCCTGGTATAACCCCTTCAAGCTGAGGCCGCATATGTGCGTATGGTCGGCACTAAAGGGTTAATTTTTCAAAACAAATTCACCATCCATCCACATCTCCATGCTTTATTTTACTGAGAAATCACTTTGAAAAACACCCCCTAACATTTCCGGCAGTGGCCATCTTGAGTAAAGGCAAATGATTTATGTAGCATTTACTTCCAGGAATCCATCTGCTCTTAGCTCAGGCATGCAGGCAGAAGGCTGTGCTAAGCTGAGAAAACCGTTCCTCCCCTCCTGAAGACTCCTGGGATGTATGACATCATTTGCCTAGGCATGGAAACCAGGAAGTAACTGAAGAAATGTAAAAAAGTCTAAAACAAGCAAATATAATGTACTTTCCTATATATTTACTAATGCTAGCAGCATGAGTATTACAGATAGGCATTGTTGATTAAGAGAGTGAAGTTCCACTTTAGAGGGTTAGTCCACCTTTATTTACTTTTCCCAAAAACCTCCCTATGCATTACCGTGTCTATAATACATTAACATTCTGTGCTCCATTTTGTAAAAAAAAACAAAATGCTTGTATTTTTTGATACTCATATAACTGTCCTCCCCTCTCCATCCTGCAGATGACAGGACAAACCCAGCATTGGTTGCGCAATCCCAGAAACCCATGAACGAGCACTGAGCTTCGTTCCCTACCCATGCATGAACAGTCTGCTCTCTCTTAGCTCAGCAAGAATGCAGAAGCAAGAGTGAAAGAGAGTAGATTGCGCATGCGTAGGTAGGGAACAAAGCCAAATGCTTGTTCATGAGTTTTCTGTTTTTAATTCATTTACTATGTCAAATTCCCACTCATATCTTTACGGCTCATATTTTTACAACTCTTTTTATTCCCATTATGGTCATGATGATTTCAAGGGGCTCTTGCACCCATTCATATTCTCCTTTTTATATTTGATTTTTTTCTATTATACATTACTTTTTATGGTATAAACCTCCTGATTTCAATTCCTTTTGTTAAAATTTTCCATAATTTTATTGCCTATATTCTCCTCAGTTTTGTTTATTTCATCCTATACTCTGTAGCCTGTTTCTAATATACCCCTATATACATCAGCAACACGTTGATTACATGTTTCTGTCCACATCGGCTTTTCCTCCTAAATCAGACTCACACACGAGCACCAGAAAATCTATCCCAGGCCTCTTGCAACCCCGAGCATGCACAGCAGCTCTGAAATGCATGCTTTCCGAAAGTGGGCCAGCTGCTGGGATGTACATCGGGTATAGAGCAACCACGCCAGTGAAGACATCTTCATCGCAGAGTGGCCTGCATCCTTCTGTACACTTTCTTATGTATGACCTCAAGTGATTAAGTCCACAAGTGATTAAAGTAACCTTGTACTCAGGGCCACTGTTAGAAATCACAGGGTCCTGTACAGCCTACCTGACGAGGGCCCCTTCTACCCCCACCTCTGGCCCCGTATCTGACCCAATCCTGCTGACTACTGGTGTTTTCTTGGGACCAAGAGCTGTTTTCGTAGCTCAGTCTTTGTGCTGGGAGAGTGCTCCCAGTGCATAAACATGGCCTGACCAGCGACATATATGTGCATATGTGTGTGGCTGTTAAAGCCCAGCCTTTTGCCACTGCACATATGGGTTACTGGGGTGTAAAGGGGTTAAAGAGGAGTGGTTGGGGGCAGTAAAAAAGCATCTCAGCTGCACATTTGTACTACCCCCCCAAACACAAGTGTAAAGTAGTTTCTTATGCCGCGTACACACAATCGGAAATTCGGCCAGCAAAAGACCGATGAGAGCTTTTGGTCAGAAATTCTGACCGTGTGTATGCTCCATCAGACTTTTGCTGGCGGAATTCCCGCAGGAAAAGATCGAGAGCAGGTTCTCAATTTTTCGGTCGGAAAAAGTTCCTATCCGAAAATGCGATCGTCTGTACAAATTCCAACGCGCAAAATTCCTACACATGCTCGGAAACAATTCGACGCATGCTCGGAAGCAACTTAATTTTTATCGTAGTGTTGTACGTCACCGCGTTCTTAACGGTCGAAAGTTCAGAGAACTTTTGTGTGACCGTGTATATGCAAGGCAAGCTTGAGCGAAAATCCGCTCGTGTGTACGCGGCATTACTGTGTTTGTCATAAGCATAGCATTATGGTAATAGCACAGCACAGCAGGTGCTGTAAAGCTCTGTCACAGTGTCCATGGCAGTTGGGTGCTGACTGTGCTGTAACACACAGTACAACCATAAGTTAATAAAGTCAGAATACAACAGCCATGTGACACCATGACAGAGCCTTACAGCACCTGCTGTGTGATTACCATGATGATCATAAAATGAGCACAGTGAAGAATCTGGGAACTCTAAGCAGATATCAGTATAACTCACAGCGCAGCTACTCCATCTGCCACTGCTGCCGACATTAAACTTGCTGCTCCCTGCTGTTACCTGCTTCCCATCAGTCATGGCACCTGAGGTTGTGGAGCAGAGCATGTAAATAAAATCTTTCCGCCAGGGAAGGCAGTGGGCAGCCAGCCTGAAATACATCATGCAGCACAGAATTTTTTACCTGCGCCTCAAAATAGAAAAAAAAAAGTCCTCTGCTCTCACCACCTGGGTCCCTCTGTTGACCTGATGGGACCCAGAAGAATGTAATTATACACCTCCCAAGCAGAGAGGAAATTTAAAGCTGCCCAGGCTCCCTGATGGGGCCCGGGCTCGGTACAATAGGACTGGTTGTACTGCCTTATCAGCGGCCCTACTTGTACTAACCACTAACTGAGATAATGAGATTTGACAAACCCAAAACTGAATGGGAAGAGTGAAGTTCTACTTAACAGTGTGTTCCCCTCATTTCTCAAAAATCCAAAGGTCAGCCACAAAAACAGTCAGATTAAAAGCTTAAAGTACCATTGACAGGGCACAGGCAGCTAAAAGAATGCAGCAGTGGCATTAAACTCTATTAGCAAAATGTTGTAACCCCCCTCCATTAAGCCCCAGTCTTCTAATACAGTCATGTTGTAAGTGTCTGATATGTCACTCTGCAATACATGGATGGTTTTCTACACAGATTTAGGTTCCTGTTTTGATGGAATTAGACTCATAGAAAGTGATTATGCTAAGATGTAAGAAAATATCAAACTGGTAGACATCAAATAAACCTGTAATAACGGGTCCAGGAGCCTGATGGGGGACATTGGACCTCCTAGGAGAAACATACCTTTGGAATTTGTAGAGTTGTGTCCGGTTATGGATAAAGTTTAGCACCTTATCCCAAGAATTCGATTATTCAAAAAGGGGAAAGTTTGGGAAGAGATTATAACAGCACTTACAAATAATAATGGAAACCATACAAATATATATAAATAAAAATATAATGAAGTTTTACTAGAAACATAATTAAAACTGTTAACAAAACATGGCAGTTTGTTGAGTTTTGTTGAACATCTCCATTATGGTGGTCAAATATAGAGGGTTCCAGTTGAACAAAATTTGAGTAGTCGTATATTATCCCGACATGTTTCGACTCATGGCTTCATCAGGGGATATACGAATCAACCAAAAGTTACCAGAAGAACTATACAGAAACAAAAAATACTACATAAGAAAATACGTCAAAATAAACATATCACATTACACAGAGAGAACAAGAAATCCTTTGTCAAAAGTTCACCAAAAAACAGGAGCTTACCACCTCAGAGCCCCCAAGAGGGTCACCCACGAAGGAAGGACCACCATGGGGAGGAGGCACTGTGCAGCCACAGAGAGCACACAACGACCAGGCTGACGCGAAGAAAACAAGATGAATCCTAAATATGTGTGATTTATATCAGAATTGGAAAATCGCACCAAAATGCAGATAGCACAGAGGTGCATAAAGGATAAACCCTAATTAATATAGGGGAGATTCCAAAATAGGATACTCACTTAAAAGCACTAGTAATCAGAGCATAAGGGGGAGGGCGCCTGTATACAGAGAACCATAGGTCCAATAGAGACACGATACAAGATACTGAAATGAAGGAGGGGATGTTATTAAATGGAGTCAAAATCCTAGCATTTACCATAAAGGTAACTCAGTTAAAAATCTACATATACTTTTCATTTTAAAGGATTATGAAAACATTTTAAAAATGTCATATGATAATTAGTTATATTGCATGTAATAAATTCAAGGAATTTAGAATAGTCAGATATCCGTCAATTAATTGGATTTTAATGGATCAGTGCGGAAGGCACATATGACTAATGTCTCACTCTGTCATAAAGAACTGATATGAGGGATATCACAAAATGAATTATGTATTGACAAAAAAGTAAAAAGAAAAAAAAAAAGGTATTGGATAATACAAAAATGGATCTCAGATATGTAACCTGAAGATCAGGGCCCCCAGTGAGGGCAAGAGATGTCATAGTCCTGAAAAAATGTGGGACTAGTGACCACATATCGGTAACCCACAAAACATGGTGAACGAAGCAAATGAGTTCAAATTAGAAATAAAACAAACAAACATTTATAGAAATGTTTATATTATTTCTAATTTGAATTAATTTCCTTCGTTCACCATGTTTTGTGGGTTACCAATATGTGGTCACTGGTCCCACATTTCAGGGCTATGACATCTCTTGCCCTCATTGGGGGCCCTGAACTGTGGCATCCCCTGGGGTGATAGGCGCATTTGCGACCATATGGACGCCCAGGGTGCTGAGGGGGTCCAGTCCTCCAGTCAGCGCCTGTTCTGCGCTGCTGTGCTGCTCCTGTCTCCCTTCCCTCAAGATGTTTTTCATCACGTGGTGTCCATCTGATCTCGAGCACCACCAGTCTCTTTCCTTATGGTGTTGCTCCTTTCCTTCTCCTAAACCAGTGGGCCGCCTCGACTAACTTGTTGGATGAGTGGCAATCCAGGTGCGGTGATTGGTTGGATCCACCTTTCCTGTCCTTGTCGATGATCGTGCCCCCTCCCCTTGTGTTCGCTGCTTGGCCCTCTGGTTATTGTAGTTTGGGGAGCATCCGCATTTGGTCGGTGACGTCAGGCAAAGATTGAGTAGTCGTATATATTATCCCGACATGTTTCGCCTTATGGCTTCATCATACGAATCAACCAAAAGTTACCAGAAGAACTATACAGAAACAAAAAATACTACATAAGAAAATACATCAAAATAAACTACTCTGAAAATGAATTAATCTGCACTGGATCCAAGACCAAGCAAACTTTGCTTTACTTTTCACTTCTATAACCATTTATTTTGCTGCAGTTGTTGCCTGGTTTGTAATACTCTTTTTCTGTAAATATTTTCTCGCACAATTTTTCTTTTTTTTTAAACAATATTTTAAAATTGTTAAGCTAAATATCTGAATGATGGTCAGATTTAAAGAACCTTTGCCTCTGAAGGCTACCATATTTTAAATGTCTGTTACATTCCTGTCTGGACGTGGTGGCAAGTTTTAAATGAACCCTTTCACCGCTCACAGACCAGCCTTTATTCTCCTCGATACTGCAATCAGCTGGGTATTAAGGTCCTGGAGTCTGCTCTGTTTGCTCCACTATAATCCACCATCCAAATAATAGGCGGCACACCAAAGACATTAAAAGGGATTGTAAAGCCAGAAGGTTTTTTTTATCTTAATGCATTCTATGCATTAAGATAAAAAGCCTTCTGTGTGCAGCAGCACCCCCTAATACTTACCTGAGCCCCATCTCTATCCAGCGATGTCCATGAGTCCCTAGGCCATCCAGGACTCTTCCTCCTGATTGGCTGAGACACAGCATCGGCGCCACTGGCTCCCGCTGCTGTCAATCAAAGTCAGTTAGCCAATCAGGAGAGAGTGGGGGTGGCGGCAGAACCACAGCTCTGTGTCTGAATGTGTCTGACACATTGAGCTGCAGCAGGGCTCAGGTGCCCCCATAGCAAGCTCCTTGCTGTGGGGGCACTCAACAGGAGGGAGGGGCCAGGAGCACCAGAGTGGGACCAGAGAAGAGGAGGATTCAGGCTGCCGTGTGCAAATCCACTGCACAGAGCAGGTAAGTATAACATGTTTGTTATTTGAAAAAAAGCAAAAAAAAAAACTTTACAATCATTTTAACTTCAGCCAAGGTTTACTGGAATGACAGCACACTGTTCACTCCCACCCCAACCTATTTCACCCACAGCAGGGCTTAATCATAGGAATACATGATTAAGCCCTGCTGTGGGTGAAAAATGTTGGGGGCATGACTTTGAATGAAAGTGAGCAGTGGGCTGTCATTGCAATAAACCTTGGCTGGTGTTGAACATCTTCAGTGTGCGGCCCATTATTTGTATGGAAACATTTCATAAAAGTCAGAGTGTTGTCCAGCAAGCTGGAAATGTATGCACGTTGTGAGGCTGAGAGTGTATTATCACATTAACTAAGAAATGTAATGCTATTATTTTGCAGCAGGCACACTAAAGTGCCTGGTTCTTCCCAGACCCTACCTCCTGCCTCTTCAGTGCACTGCTTGAGCACCTTAAAAGCCAGAGTTTTCAGGTATCACTGTCTTACTAATGCAGGCATAAATGCCTGAATACCTTGTTGCCAAGTCCAGTCACTTTGGCATGGGAAGCAAGAGGTGAGCTGTCTAGGCCTAAGCAAATGTTGACTTTTGGAATGTTGATATTTTTATAGAAGTGCTAAAGGGTTCCAGCAGCAAACTGGGAAGCCGTTTTGCTCTCTGCAGGTAGAAACAGGCACATTTGGATTCCTGCTATAAGATTTCAGTGTTACTTAATGAGTAGTCACTACAGAGTTCGTTTTACATTTAGGACACTGCGGATGCAAAAACCTTCTTAAAGAAGCAAGGGACAGATTATTTTTATGCATTGGATCGATTTTTGTATTTATAAATCAAACAGCAGGCAGTAACATTGTTATATTGGGACCAAGTGGCAGATTTATCTAGAAATGAAATGGGTAAACCAAGTATATTTTTGCAAGAGCACTGGCAAACACAATAAACTAGTGACATTCTAAAATAAGAAAAATGATAGAACTGCCCAACAGCTTGTCGCTGGGCACTAGGGTGATCTATATAAAAGAGACAAAAGCCATAAAGCACGTGTTCTTTACAGAGCAAAATATACAACAGCATGCATAATATCAAACAAGAATGGGATTCTGTGACTTTCATTGCAGAGGAATTATTACCAGTTACTACCTACTTCAGGAGTTATATTCTGTAGCTGAGGTATACCGTAAAAGCAATTTTAAACCTGCCAAAGTCAGAGCACCCATAAGTTTATAATGATCAACGTTGCTAAAAATAAAGTGCCTTTGGACAAGTAAATATGTGCAGTGGTGTTACTAATTACCATATTAAAAGATTGTTGGTTGTAATGTAAAATTTCAATTAGAGCTGCACGATTCTGGCCAAAATGAGAATAACAATTTTTTTGCTTAGAATAAAAAGATCACGATTCTCACGTCGTAAAATCTTTCACATTATGAAAAAAAAATTGGGCTAACTTTACTGGTTATTTTTTATTTATTTAATTTATTAAAGTATTTTTTTTCCAAAAAATTGCATTTGAAAAAAATACAGTGAGACATAAAATGTTGCAACATCCACCATTTTATTCTCTAGGGAGTCTACTAAAAAAAATTATTTATATATATATATATATATATATATATATATATATATATATATATATATATATATATATATATATATATATATATAATATAATGTTTGGGGGTTCTAAGTAATTTTCTAGCAAAAAAAAAAAAAAGATTTTAACTTGAAACCAACAAATGTCAGAAAAAGGTTTAGTGTTTAAGTGGGTAAACTTTCCTTATTTACACACAAGTCTATTTCATTGACAAATTGTTACAAAGTTTCTAGTTAAGTTCAACTTATAAAGAATGAAAAAGAATTCTTGGCAGACTGCCCGGTTTTTTCCTTCCTTTCTTTTGAGGGCTGTGGCTTCAGAAGAGCAAGAATCATGAAACACTTTAGTCAAGAACAGGGAAAAAATCGCGATAACGATTCTTGACGATTAATCATGCAGCTCTAGTAAGAGGCCAATTATAGTTATATAGTTGGTAGGTTTGAAAAAAGAAACTAGTCCATCCAGTTCAACCTGTGGTGTGTGTGCGTGTGTTCATGTCAATAGTACATTGTATATCCCTGTATGTTGTGATCATTAAGGTGCTCATCTAATAATTTTTTTAAACTATCGACGCTCCCTGCTGATACCACTGCTTGTGTAAGAGGATTCCCCATCCTTACCGCTCTGACAGTAAAGAACCCTCTACACAGTTTAGGGTTAAACCGCTTCTCTTCCAACTTCACTGAAAGGCGTCATGTCTTTTTCAATTCTCTTTCACTGAAAAGTTTTTTTTCCCTATGCTAGGGTCACCTGTACGGTATTTGTACATTGCTAACAAGTGTCTCTTCTCCAGAGAGAATAAGTGCAATGCTTGTAGTCTTTCCCCATAGTTGAAATCCTCTAGTCCCTTTATTAGCTTTGTTGCCCTTCTCTGGACTCTCTCCAGTTCCAGCACATCCCTCCTGAGGACTGGTGCCTAGAACTGGATGGCATATTCCAGGTGCTGCCGGACCAGAGTCTTGTAGAGTGGGAGAATTATTGTTTTATCTCTGGAGAGAATCCCCTTTTTAATACATGCCAATATTCTCTTTGCTTTGCTTGCAGCATCTTGGCATTGCATGCCATTCCTGAGCCTATCATCTACTAGGACCCCCAGGTCCTTTTCTATCCTGGATTCCCCCAGAGGTTCTCCCCCCAGTGAGTAACCTGCGTTCATATTTTTAGCACCCAAATGCGTTTAGATTTTTCAACATTAAACCTCATTTGCCATGTAGTTGCCCACCCCATTATTTTATTTAGGTCTTCTTGTAAGGTTTCCACATTCCCCACAGAAGTTATTGCCCTGCTTACCTTTGTATCATCCGCAAATATTGAGATTGAGCTGTTTATCTCATTCTCTATATTGTTTATGAATAAATTAAACAGAATTGGTCCCAGGACAGATCCTTGGAGGATCACTTACCACACTGGACCATTCTGAGTATGTGCTATTTATCGCCACCCTTTAGACGTGACCCTGTAACCAGTTTTCAGTCCAGGTACTCACCCTATGGTCAATGCCGAAAGACCTCAGTTTGTAAAGTAAACGTTTGTGTGGAACTGTATCAAATGCCTTTGCAGAATCCAGATACATCACGTCTACGGGCCTTCCTTTATCTAGATGGTGGCTCACTTCTTCATAGAATGTTAATAGATTGTTCTGGCAAGAACAATTCTTCATGAATCTGTGCTGATTACTACTAATGATACTGTTTTCATTACTAAAATCTTGGATATAGAATATATAGAATCATGTCTGTCTTGGAGTGGGTCACTTTCAACACCAGTCCAGTTGCCCCAGTGACAAAGTTCATTAGAACGAAATGTACGTTGGGCGGTAAGTGTAGCAGGGACGTCAGCAGTTCCGCAGGAACGCCAGACGCTGTTCAGATCGATATGCCTGTTTTATCTTCCTCCTTGTGAGTATGTTTCTGTTTTAATAAAAATCATTTTTTTTGGGTGATGCCCCCTCCTTTTTCCATGTGTATTATACTTCATGTACTGAGCTGAGGAGTGAATACATGGTGCTGGCTTGAGGAGAAAGGTGGTGAGATCATCCACGTTAAGTGCCTGGATTTATCAAGAAGTCTCATTCTATGCCTGAGGGGGTTTGTTTGCTCAAAGGCTCTTTTTGACCTGCAAAGGTCAGTCTTTCTGGTAGGAGGCAAATCCTCTATTGCTTGTAGTGGAGCACATTGTGGTGATTCTGAGCGTGACCCTGTCTGGAATGAATCATACATTTAAATCCGAGTGGCTCTTGGGACTTTACCTTTGAGCACATTATATTGTTTTATGGGACTTTACACACTTTTTTCTACATTAGCACGGATTTACATTTATGCTATACATATGAACTTCTTTGCATAAGAGTTCTTGTTTAATATACTGTATTGGTATTACCTATAGAATATGTTTGCACTGAATTGCACTATTGCACTTTGATGAATTGATATTTCATTTATTATTTACTTTGTTTTTAGGATAAGCGCATCAATTTTCTATTTACCAATTAAAGATGTGCACGATTTAATCACTATTTTGATTTGAATACATTTTGGGATTTTTATACTTCTTCTTTGGACTTTTACACATTATCTTGCATGATTGCACGGAATTCCTGTTTTTGAGTATCTTTGAATGCTATAGAATTTTGCGTATTTATTTTCTTTTTCATGACACATTGTGGTGTAAGACACTTTGCCCCTGTTCACATTGGAGCGACTTGTCTTGCGATTTGACAGGTCAAATTGCATGACAAGTCGCAGCCTATTGCCAGCAATCGCTCTATTCAAATCGGTGCGACGTTGACTTTGTGGTTCCACACCGATTTAGGATGGTAGTTCCTGCACTACTTTTGCCGATTTCGGGTGCGACTTGAATGGACATCTGTGCTTGAAGCCGCACAGATGTCTTCCAAGTCGCGTCCGCAGTCACACTGACATGCTCTGATTTCAGATAAAGTCGCACGATTTCAAAGCCACAGTCAATGTGAACGGGGGCTTTATGCATATGATATTTATACAATAACTCTTATGCCGCGTACACACAGGCGGACTTTTCGACTGGACTGGTCCGACAGACTTTCCGGCGGACTTTTGATGGACTTCCGACTGACTTTTTAACGAACGGACTTGCCTACACACGATCACACCAAAGTCTGATGGATTTGTACGTGATGACGTACACCGGACTAAAATAAGGAAGTTGATAGCCAGTAGCCAATAGCTGCCCTAGTGCTGGTTTTTGTCCGTCGGACTAGCATACAGACGAGCGGATTTCTGGGTCCGGCGGAGTTACGACGTAAAGATTTGAAGCATGTTCCAAATCTAAAGTCCGTCACATTTTTGACTGGAAAAGTCTGCTGAAGGTCCGATGAAGCCCACACACGATCGGATTGTCCGCCGGACTCGGTCCGTCGGACCAGTCCAGTCAAAAAGTCCGCTCGTGTGTACGCTGCATTATTCTGATGACAGCACAACAAAACACTTTTTCTTTCTATTTCTTTGATAGGACATGAGTTATGCCGTGTACACAAAAGCGGACTTTCGACAGACTGAACTCTGAAGGGCTTTTTGACGGACTTTCGACGGAGTTCCGACGCAACGGACTTGCCTACACACGATCACACCAAAGTCTGACTGATTCGAGCGTGATGACGTACGACCGGACTAGAATAGGGAAGTTCATAGCCAGTAGCCAATAGCTGCCCTTGCGTCGTTGTTTGTCTGTCGGACCAGCATGCCTACGAACTGATTTTTCGACCCGACTCGAGCCCGTCGGAAAGATTTGAAACATGTTCTATTTCTGAAGTCCGTCAGATTTTTCAACAGCAAAGGTCTGATATAGCCCACACATGATCGAATTGTCCGGTGGATTCGTTCCGTCGGACCTTTTCTGACGAAATGTCCGGTCGTGTGTACACGGCATTAGTGTTGACTTACTGAGTATATAGGATCATTTTCTCCAGCTGCAGTCATTTGCAACAAGCTGACAGTTTCCATTCTTTCCGTGCTCTTTAAAAGCAGGCTACACATCCAAACTCTGTGTGGAATAAACAAAAGGGGTGAAGACACAGCACTGCATAGGAGAATGATGTTCTGTCTGGCAGCTTAGGGAGTGGAGGCTGTGCGGGCTCTGTGGGCACTGCCTGTCACGCTCCCTGTACTCCTGAGCTGTCACCCAGGGTGAGCAGACCTAGCTAACTAACTCCACAGCTCAGAAACCCCTGCTCAGATAGACACTGCATAGGAGAATGATGTTCTGTCTGGCAGCTTAGGGAGTGGAGGCTGTGCGGGCTCTGTGGGCACTGCCTGTCACGCTCCCTGTACTCCTGAGCTGTCACCCAGGGTGAGCAGATCTAGCTAACTAACTCCACAGCTCAGAAACCCCTGCTCAGATAGACACAGGGACACATGCTATGTACCCAGGGATCCCCCCCGGGATTTAAAAAGCTTTCTTTTATTCTAGTGGTAGTTCTGCTTTAAGTACTGTCACAATGCACATACAGTTGAGCTCATAAGATTACATACCCTGGCAGAATTTATGATTTCTTGGCCGTTTTTCAGAGAATATGAATGATAAAACACAAAACTTTTCTTTCACTCATGGTTAGTGTTTGGCTGAAGCCATTTATTATCAATCAACTGTGTTTACTCTTTTTAAATCATAATAACAACAGAAACTACCCAAATGACCCTGATCAAAAGTTTACATACCCCATGGGTTTTACTTCCTCTTTTGCGCCCTCCCCGCAAGGCCTGCAAATTCAAAGCATAATGGGCTAGTATGCACAGATCACAGGTGAGGATGGTTACCTTTAATAGCCATTTAAACCCTTTGTGTCAACTTGTGCGCATGTAATCAGACCAAAATCACCAGGGTACATAAACTTTTGATCAGGGTCATTTGGGTAGTTTCTGTTTTTATTGTGATTTTAAAAAGAGTAAATACAGTTTATTGATAATAAATGGCTTCAGCCAAACACTAACCATGAGTGAAAAATATTTTTGTGTTATCTTTCATATTCTCTGAAAAATGGCCAAGAAACCATAAATTCTACCAGGGTATGTAAATTTATGAGCACAACTGTGCTCAGTCTTATCATACATTGCACATTCAAAACGAACTTTTGCATAATCCGCAATGAACCTAATGAATCTTTCTCATCTTTCCTTATCTTCCCAGATTTAATTGCATATTGATTTATCAGATTCCTGTGGTGACTATTCTGATGTACAGTACTCTATGAATGCCTCTAAATAGCAAGTAAAGGGATAGGAAACCTTCAAACTGTTTTTGTAACATTTTGCACCCCTGCCTGAACAGGACTATCCCCTCCTCCTCTCTTAAAGCCGCATGCGTACCATGATCAGCTGCCAGGGCCTGTAGCAAAACATAAATAAAACACAATGTTTTAGGTGACCTGGGCTGCATATTAGCTACCCAACCAGGTAAAATAGATTAACTACTTGCCCTCCGGAAAGGTTTTACCTCCTTCATGATCAGGCCAGCTTTTGCTAATTGGCACTGCGCAACTCTGAAAAATGCACAGTCATGCAACACTGTATGCAAATTAAATTTATATCGTTTTTGTTTTCACACAAATAGAGCTTTCTTGTGATGATTTTTGCTCACCACTTGTTTTTTTATTTTTTATTATATAAACAAAAAATGTGGGAAGTGCAGAGAAATGGGACATACTCTTCCTGAAGCATCAGCTGGGTGTGAAACAAATGCAGACTTCTTCAGATTTTCCATAGACCACCTCTTTTCTGCACAGTGAACATCGAACATTGCTATTTATGTGGTTGTTGTACATTGTAATGTGAGGAAATAAAAGATGATCTCTAAGTAAATAAAAGTTTGAGCCCCTCCAAAAAACTTTTGCTTGGATATGTGCTACATAGGGTTGTTCAATTGTGCATGTTTTAAAAGTACTGATAACATCTGGATTTGTTGTCATCTGTGTAGTATATTCAGGAGATGTACACATATCTGTTTCATATTTGTGTTTAGATACTGTAGATTAATGGAGTTATATCAAACCCAAAGTAACAAAACCATTAGTCAAAAGATGTACCTAAAGTGGATGAATATTACAAGATGTCTGCCAATCAGGGCATTGCTGCGGCGACTGCCCCGATTGGCAGACATATTGTAATATTCAGTGATTGAGACACTAAGACGTAAGGTCGATCACTTGTTCTGAATAGTCCAGTGTCGGACAGATCGCCCCCTGCAATGTGGCTGAGGTTTTTGCAGATCCACGACTGTGATGTTCCTTCTGTTCCTCTGGAGCTGCAGCAATTGGTCACTTTCAGTGTACTGTTACAGATGATGGATATTAATATTCCCTGAGGAAACAGACCAACTCTGCGAAACGTGCTGGAATCAATATCCAGAATCTTCAGCTCTATGCGTGTTATCAACTGTGTTTTCTCTTATATGCACATTGTGACATTTTTAATGTTGTGTGGTCATTTTGGCCTGATACTTGTTTTTTACTCATTTGGAATAAAGCTTTACTTGATTTTAGTATATGATTTTCACTTTGTGACCTCTTAGGCGTTTTTTTCCTTTTGGAGAAAGCCAAAGGATGCCTTTAAAGCAGACCTAGACTCAGGAAGCCATATATTTTAAACAGTGTGAGACAAGTCAGCTGTAAATGATATTACACTTAGCCCCAGTTCACACTGCCGCAACTTTGAAGTCCTATAAATGTTAGTGGGAAGCTTTATGTCCCCTAATTTTCCCTTTATTTGCCTTGTAAGTTATTTTTGGATGTGGATGTAAGTTGTTATCTCCTAGCTGATATTATCCTATTTTTAACTTTATTCATACAAAATTAAAAGCAATTTTGTATGAATAAAGTTGTTATCAATTTTAATATTATTATACTCGTTTGATGCATTTAGGTTTTTACAAAAACTCAACAAGAAGGGCATCAGTACACACAAAGACTTGAGTACATCCAGTAACAATAAGTAAGCATATTATACTGTATATAGTATGAACATATAACAAAGAAGAAATACCACGCTAATACTTAAACAAAATAAAAAATAAAAAAACGAAAAATAAAAAAGCTGCAGCTCAATTTTGCATGATATGTGCAAACACAATGCATAAGAAAGGAAAAGGAAAGCTGCGCTACAAAAAATATATAAATGAAACAAACATATTGTGACAGACTGAGTGCCGTGTGATATAGTGGTGAGTCCCCACATAAAAAGGGATACCATCAAAAAAAAAAAAAAAAAAAGTCCCATAAAGAAATAACGTTCTGTGAAGTGAATCTTGATAAGCGATCCATTTGAGCAAAGAGAAATGATAAATGAAAACACCAGTGACAGTGAACCTCCACCTTAAAAAATGCAGGCTTACCAAAAGGCAAGCAATAGCAAGTCTGTGGATTGGGATAAAAAACCTGACATCAGACCAGCGCCAGCAGTGGATCACTTGATGGTAATAAGGATATGCCAGAGGATTGGGACTCACAGAATGAACCAGCGATCCGCATTATAGAGACAAAAAGAGAAACTCTCCATAGTGTAAATCTGCATGTAACATTTATTATAAAAAGGAAGTATTGCACTTACATCAAACAAGAGTAAAACAAGCTCATACGAGAATCCTGTTCCCCATGACTAAGTCAATCTTTGACAAAACGTACGTCGGGTGGTAGGTGTGCTGACGTCATCGCGGTGTACTGTGTACTGGTGGGCGGGTGTCTGCGAGCCGGCCGGCATTCTCCTATGAGCTTGTTTTACTCTTGTTTGATGTAAGTGCAATACTTCCTTTTTTTAATAAATGTTACATGCAGATTTACACTATGGAGAGTTTCTCTTTTTGTCCCTATAATGCGGATCGCTGGTGCATTCTGTGAGTCCCAATCCTCTGGCGCTGGTCTGATGTCAGGTTTTTGATCCCAATCCACAGACTTGCTATTGCTTGCCTTTTGGTAAGCCTGCATTTTTTAAGGTGGAGGTTCACTGTCACTGGTGTTTTCATTTACCATTTCTCTTTGCTCAAAAAGGATCGCTTATCAAGATTCACTTCACAGAACGTTATTTCTTTTTTTTTTTTTTTTTGATGGTATCCCTTATTATGTGGGGACTCTCCACTATATCACACGGCACTCAGACTGTCACAATATGTTTGTTTAATTTATATATATTTTGTAGCGCAGCTTTCTTTTTTCCTTTCTATAGTATGAACATACCCAGTGGTGTGATCTCAGCATTAGGTATTGTGCATATTGTGGTGGTGGAAAGTTGGTGACTACATTTTCTTGGTCCCGGGCTAAATAATTGTAGCTTTCCACTGACTGTTGAAAAGTGGTACAGGAGAAAGGCGTGCATGCCTAAAATGGGGTGGCACACCCTAGGATAAATAAACACAAGTCAAAACTTGGTTGTGAACCAGCTACGTGTAATAGAATGGGCTAGTAGTGATAAAGTAAGCTGAGAGGCAAAAGCAAAAAATGGGAGGGGGAGATGAGTGATTAAAAATGAGGGGATGGGGTGATGACTAGTCATCAAATAGGAAGTTAGACCCTCAGAAGTTCTAGTCTTCAAGTAATGCTCCTTGATTAGAAAAAGATTTCAGTGTACTTTAAGCTGGGTACACAAGGGCTGAAAATCAGCTGAAAACAAATGGTTCGGCAGGAACCGGACGTTTTTTTCATGTATGTACAGCTCCTCGTCCAACAGAAGCTGGGGGAGATCACTGCACTAAAATTGGATGTGTTAGTACAGTGATCTGTACATTTTTTTCGTTCAGCTCGCTGGGGTAAATAAGAAGAAACAAATTGTGTATACCCAGCTTGAGAATGCAAAGTCAATCCAGTAGAACCAAGTTTTCCAGAAGCTCTCCTCCTGCTGTATAAGCGAAGAAGTGAGGCCTTCCATAGTTTTGATCCTTGTGAATGATAACTTAACTAAAGGTGGGTCAGCCTGTTTTTAGTATATGGGGATACATGCTTTGGCATGAGATGAATCAAGAAAGATTTCTTGTTTTTTTAAACCTGAGTTGGACCTTCCGGTGTTATCTCCCAAGTGTATATAAGTACGTTTAAAAATACTTATTTGGACTGGGTCCCAGAAACCTCAAAGCCATGGACAGCTCCAGAAAACATGGATCATTGTCCCTTCATGGTCACCACATCTCCATCAGAGGGGGCAGCACTGTGGAAATATTTTGTACTGTTTCAAAGGCACATGATACCCTCTGGTGAGAATCTTATATCCTGTTTCCTGGAATTTTCCCACTCTGGCTGTTTATTATTAGATTATATTCAAGTGTGTTACCCCAACATTTCATATTCCTAATATGTGTCTGTGCTACAATATATTTGTATGATTGGTTGCTAGAGATTACTGTACATGAATACTGCTCACTGATTGGTTGCTAGAGGTTACTGGACATCCATGCCACCCACTAATGGGTTGCTAGAGGTTACTGCACACTATTACTGCTCACTGATTGGTTGCTAAAGGCTGCAGCACATCATCTCCTTACTGCCTGTACAACATGGACTGGGGAGGTGAGGTGACCCATCAATAGACAGAAAACTCCTGGGGATCCTAGGGCTCCTGGGATTAGTGGCAATGCAGGGGGAGGGGCGGGGGTGTGATCAGTGGCAATGCTGGGGGCTTGATGGGATCAGTGGCAGTAGTGGGGAGATGGCATTAGTTAGGCAGTACACTGTGGCAAATTCTGAATCATGTAGAGCAAAGCCGGAAATCTTTGGCATGTATATAGTGGAGGGTTCTACACTAACCACCAATGTAATGAGGAGTTTACAATGACCACCAATATGAGGGGGATTTACACTGACCACCAATGTGAAGGGGAATTTGCACTGACCACCATGTTACACCACCTACCAATATAAAGAGGGATTTCTACACTGACACCAATGTAATAGGAGCATTTACACCAACCACCACTTTTACACCGACCACCAATGTTAGGGGTGGTTTACACTGACCACCAATGTAAAGGGGGATTTCCACTGACCACCAGTATAAGGGCAATTCTGCACTTACCACCAATATAAAGGGAAATGTACACTGATCACCAAGGTAATGAAGAATTTATACTGACAACCAATGTAATGGGGGATTTTACATCAACAACCAATAAAGGGGGATTTCTACACTGGCCACCACTGTAAGGGGGGATTTATATTCACCACCAATTCAAAGAGGGCTTCTACATGGACCACCAATGTAAGGGAGGATTCAAAACTGACCACAAATGCATGTTTGGATTTTTTTTACTGATTACAGATATAAAGAGGAGTTTCTACACTGGCCACCCATGTAATGGGGATTTACACTGACCGCTAACGTAATGGGGTTTACACTGACCACTAATGTAATGGGGATTTACACTGACCACTAATGTAATAGGAACATTCACAGTAACCACCAATGTAAGGAGGGATTTACATTGACCACCAATGTAAGGGGGGCCTTCACACCGGCCACCAATGTAACTGAGACATTTAGCCTGCGTTCACATTTGCATGTGCTGGGAATGCATGCAAAATAACTTTCCTGACGCCACAGAAACATGCTGCCCTTAATTGTTAATGACACTCTCATGCATCTGCTGAGATGTGGGTATTCACATGCACCAAAATTCACGGTGCTGTGGCACCTAGTTCTTTTGAAAAAGGGTTCCACCTCCAATTTGCTTACCTTTGCAGAACAGGCTGATGTTAGGCTTAATGACCAAGGTTGTAGGCAAAACTTTCCAGCATGCCCCTTTACCTCCCCAGTGGGCAGCATTCAGCAGAAGTGATGGTGGATATGACCTCAGGGGGGCATGATATACATATGAATGCCCCCTCCATTTACATATCAATGAGGCCTGTCCACGGCTATTTAAATATTAATGCAGGTTATTTACAAAGGTTTGCAGGTGAGTCATCTGTACATGGCAATAGGGCTGGGTAGCATTAGTAACAGAACTTCACACTGAGATATGGGGAAACAGCACGGGACTAAAACTTCAAGGGACAAGGGAATTTAAAGTGGGATAGTTGGCAAGTATGAGGCAGCTGCTTTGGGCCCCACAACAATGGCCCTGAGGAGCTGCCCCTTTTGCCCTACCTTAAAGACGACCCTGATGCTGGCAGATATAAAAACTAGCTGAACAAAACTACAATTATATTGGAAATACAACACTTCAAATGTACATTTTTAGCTGTAAGTTTAGCTGCTTGCCTTGACGTCTACTTTAAACTCTTTTTTTTTTATGTGTTATTTCTATTTGTTCTGCAACCCCTCCCCAGTACATTTCCATCTCCAGTTATAAATTGGATATCAGTGATGCCCGAGTATTAGAGAAAAGCACAGATCGGAGTGAGGGAACCAGCTGTGGCAAGCTCCATAGTAACATCCTGGCAGTAAAGATCAATCTGAGTCACAACAGGAGAGTACGCTTCTCACATGTAGCAAGCTGATTGTCTGTCTGCAGACATAATAGCGCCTACCACAGCTGAACTTTATTTTCTCTTTGACATGGAGGCAGATCATTATACTTCCCCTTGCTTAGTTGCTAATTAGCATCCATTGGTGTGGGCGTTACTTGTAAAAAAGACTTCATACATTCCATGCCCGGGGCACGGCTCAAACTGAGCCTCTACCATGGAACAGAACAATCTGCCTGCTGTAGATATTAAAAGCAGACATAAATAAAAAATGTATTCAGTATTGTCTGATGGAATATATATATTTCACTATAGATTATTGCATGCATATAGATTACTTAATACTGTGCAGGTAATGAAGATGACAGTTCTGTTATGTATTGATTATATTTTTCAGTATGGTTATTTAACAAAACAAAAAATGGGATGTTAACTCTCTCAAATTTTGTCCAATGTGTATATCTTCATTTCAGGTGAATTGTGGCAGGTTTACCCATCATCGGATTGTTAGTGCTGTCCAGGCCCCTGGTGCCACCATAGCCTACTAATGCTATTTAGCAAACACTGCAGCTGTGCTAAAATCAGACCATTCACAATGTTCACCTTTGTCTAAGTTTTATGTAATTCTCAAGGGCCAGAATCCAGAGAGCACCTCACTGGGTCACTAAAATGTATTTCCTGAAGCTTGCACTATGTTGCGCCTTTCTTTTTATGCTTCCTGTACTGCCAAGCTTAGGGCTAGTTTACACTTGCTTCAAAATAAGGTTTCAGACAGACTTTGTTAAAGCTCTCTGATTGCAAGTCAAAGCCCCGTCACTAAATAAAATGGTTCGCTTACAGTCCTAAAATTATACCCCATGTAGCTTTAGTGGTGCTCAGAGGCGTATCTAATGAAAATGGCGCCTATGGCAAGCACTGAAACTGCACCCCCTCAGCCTCCTCCTCTCCCCCAACCGGATCTAGACAGTTCATTATTAAGTCAGTCAGATGGTCACATCCTGCATGGCATTTGGCAATGGCAATGAATCATTCATTATAACACTCAGCTTAGCTTACACACACTTTTTGGTAAACTTGCTGGATCCTCCTCGGCGGCTCCTCTTTTTTGCAGCTCTCCAAGCTTCTCCCATCCCACCTCCAGTCATGAGTGACGTCATGCCGCTGGGACGGGATTACTAAGTGCCTTAGGGGGAGTGAAGTGGCAGAGCTGACAGGGATGGCTGGTGCTTGTGCTGGGTGCAGGAGCGCACTGGGCACATTGTTACAGAGTAAGGTAGAGAGACTCAGACCACTAACTAGCGGCGGCTAGTGTGTACTGTGTGAAGCACTGCCGGCACTTCACCTGCGCCCCCCTCCCTCCAGCAAATTGTACCGCCCAGCCCAGGGCACCCTTCCTTGTGCTGGCCCAGCCCTGCTTATAGACAGTACAGCGGTGCAGTGCTCAAAGTAATGGCTGCGCGAGCCCCACACAGACTGGCTTTCTGATACAGAAACCGTCCCACTGAGCTATTGGCCCTCCCAGTAGTCCCGATGGCCAGTACATCCCTGCCGCCCAGCCACTCACGAGTGCCCCCTTCATATGGCACCCATGGCACTTGCCATATGTGCCATACCTTGGATACGCCAATGGTGGTGCTTCAAAGCATCTTCAAAGCCTCCATAGAAGTCTATGGCAATGCTCTCTTGAAGCAACTGCAGCTTTTGAGAGGCTTTAATTTAGCTTTAGCTTTGCTTTGTTTTGGAGAAATTGCAGGTATGAGATATATACACACACGCACACACACACGGGGCATCTGCCAAGCTTCACCAAAGCTTCAAAGGAGCATCACCGAAGCATCACTAAAGCTTACTCTAAGCAACACTGAAGCTTCATCGAAGCACCACCGAAGCTTCATCGAAGCACCACTGAAGCATCAAAAACACATCATAAAAGCATGTTGAAGCAGTAGGCGCTTTATTGTGTTTTGAACCCGAAGCAAGTGTAAATGAGCCCTAATTCTCACTTCTAAAGTGTGAATCTGATGGCTTTGAAAAGTATTGTATTACAAATAAAAAAGATAGAGCCTGCATTGGGTGTGTTTGGAAAATCCTCTGCAGCACTACATGCAGGGATTCTCTGATCACCAGATTACTGGGACTGGGGAGGACAGAGCAGGCACGTCAACCTCAGATTGAGAGGAGTAAATCTTCAAGTGGACAAAATTATGTCTACCATGGGCTGTATTAAGTCTACTGAGGGCTGCACTACTTATTTCAGAAAAAGATGACATTGCAAAACATAACACTATGCTGAAAATTGCAGTGTATCATAGTTAAAGCAATATGTGTAGGCTTACTATGGATTAAGTCCAGCGAGGTGCACACCACCTGTTGGACTTTTCTCTTTTATTTACAACTGACAGTTTTATGGAGCTAATTGTATACTACTGGAGCTTCTATGCTGGAACTTCTGGTCTTAGCTCCTGTAGCTGCAGAGTTGCTTGCAGCTGCTGTACCCCCTCCTGCCCAATCACAGAGCGCTTTGTGTTATGTGAACCAATTTACAGAATACAAAGCCTTCTGTGAATGTGCAGCAGAAGGGAAAAGGCAGCCAGAGCTGCTGTAAGGAGAAGGCAGCGTCTGTCCTCTCAGAGCCCCGGGAGTGTGTAATCCCAAGCTAAAATAAAACTGTCAGATGTAAATAAGAGATTCATCCTGGAGGTGACATGCACCTTGTTGGACTTAACCAATTGTATGCCTGCATATTACAAAGTGACTGAATTCCTGCTACTACTACTGATCACCCTGCTACTCTTCCCCGGCCTGTACCAGCAGAAATGGCCAGCTGTGAAGGGGATTGTATTGCGGGCACACTGTAGGGAGGATTGGAACTGTTCTGGATTCCCTGACTTTCCTGAATGAACCCAAGAGTACTCAGTACTAAGCACTCCAGTGTTTATTAATAACTGAAGAGATAGTAAACATGAATAACATAGTTACTATCTCTTCCATTTGTGAATGAATATGGCCCACCTGTTAAGGACTGAGCACTTCTGTGTTTAGTAATAAGTGCTGGGGGCAGTGGAAAAGGCAGTTGAAGGCTCTGTGCCCTCAATTTCCATTTTCTTCTGTAACACAAAAGTGAACCATCAGGGGCTTTAGAGGGTGCAATATGTTTCCACAGGGTGAGGATGGAGGCGCAGGCTGCATTTAGTAGGTGGATGATCGAGGAAGTCCTAAAGTATTTTTTTGGAACCTTGTTGAGGTGAAGTAGATAGCTAATGGGGTTCATCCCTAGATCTACCGATGTTAGATGGACATCAAACCAAAAAGGATGTAGTAGTGAGTAGTGCCAGAAAATAAAGTGTATCCTTCAGACTGACTTAGCAAGTTTATTTTTCTTGGTAACGTACATTGTTTTCTGCAGCTTTTTCCACTAGATTCACATTATTTCTAAAAACTGTATTTATGGCTTTTCTTGTTACTTTAATAAAATGGTATCACACAATCCCAGCGAGCAAGGGATCTTTTTTAAAAAGATAAAATAACACATCATTCTACTTATTTTAAGTGTCAAGTAAACTAGTAGTGGCATGTACTGTATAATTTATTTAAGAGCCTCTCAAAAGAGATATAAAATAACAGAAAGCTTGGTACAAGAGAATATACAGTATTACTAAGGAAAACCACAAAATACAGAAATTAGATAGATCATTATTGGTTGCAACAAACAGATAGAAAATGATCCAAATGGCTAATTATGTTCCATAAAATCCTTTATGCAATTCAGTGACTTATACTATATTATGGCAGCTATGAAAACAGATAGGTAGTATAAACATCTCTGAGTAGATGCTGCAAGTAATGGTAAAGTATACTTTATTCTACCATTCTGAAAAACATATATAAAAAAAGAAAAACTATTAAAATATATATTTGTTCGATTCTGAATAGTCTTAGGTTTTTATGCAATGTAATCATTTAATAATTTTATCATATTTTGTTTTTTTCTTCAGTGCACAGAAGCTAAAAAACATTGCTGGTACTTTGAAGGTTTATATCCATCATATTACATGTAAGTATTAATATGCGTTTCTCTTTCCCTAGTGTTTTTAAAATGGATGTTAACACTTTAAAAATGTCACTGCTACTAGTAATTTTTTTTTGTTTTTCTGCATCTCCCACCTTTGAATTACTATCCAGGAATGGGCAACTGCATCCCTCCAACTGTTGCTGAACTACTAGTCCTGTTATGCTTCTGTCAGTTTTGCAATGCCTCATGGGACATGTAGCTCCACAACAGCTAGAAAGCCACAGACGACCCATCTATACTATTTTTATATACACTATATCACCAAAAGTATTGGGACATATGCCTTTACATGCACATGACCTTCCCAGTCTTAGTCCGTAGAGTTCAATATTGAGTTGGCCCACCCTTTGCAGCTATAAGAGCTTCAACTCTTCCAAGGAAGGCTGTCCATAAGGTTAAGGAGTGTGTCTATGGCAAAGTTTGACCATTCTTCTAGAAGAGCATTTGTGAGGTCAGGCACTGATGTTGGAGAGAAGGCCTGGCTCACAGTCTCCGTTCTAATTCATCCCAAAGGTGTACTATTGGGTTGAGGTCAGGACTCAGGAATGATGCAGGCCATTCAAGTTTCTCCACCCCAAACTCTCTCATCCATGTCTTTATGGACCCTGCTTTGTGCACTGGTCCAAAATCATTTGCTGGAGGGGGATTATGATGTGGGGTTGTTTTTCAGAGGTGGGCTTGGCCCCTTAGTTCCAGTGAAGGGAAGATATTTTGGACAGTTTCATGCTCCCAACTTTGTGGGAAAAGTTTGGGGCTGGTCCCTTCCTGTTTCAACATGACTGCGCACCAGTGCACAAAACAAGGTCCATAAAGGAAGGGCCAACCCCAAACTTTTCCCACAAAGTTGGAAACATGAAATTGTCCAAAATGTCTTGGTATGCTGATTTGGACCAGTGCACAAAGTAAGGTCCATAAAGACATGGATGAGCGAGTTTGGGGTGGAGGAACTTGACTGGCCTCCACAGAGTACTGGCCTCAACCTGATAGAACACCCTAGGGATGAATTACAGCCGATATTGCAAGACAAGCCTACTCTTCCAACATCAGTGCCTGACCTCACAAATACGCTTCTGGAAGAATGGTCAAACATTCCCATAGACACACTCCTAAACCTTGTTGACAGCCTTCCCAGAAAAGTTGAAGCAGTTATAGCTGCAAAGGGTGGGCCAACTTAGTATTAAACCCTACGAACTAAGAGTGGGATGCCAATAAAAGTTCATGGGCTTGTAAAGATGGGTGTCCCAATACTTTTGACAATGTAGTATATGTATATACATATATATGTGTGAATAAAGTGTTTTCTTTTTCTTCTATTGCTGTAATAATCCAGCATTTTGTAAAAGGGGGCTGTCATAGCCGTATCGTGTATTTTAGTGTTTTTTTTCCAGCACATAAGGCAAAAACGGGTCATTTTTGTAAACGTATTCTTGGCTACATTCACTTTTACTTGTTACACTGAATTTATTCTGTTTAATTTTCTAAGACTGTCTTTGAGAATTATATTCAGATCTTGTGACTTTGTAGAAGTATGGTTGCTGAGCTGGCACTATTATTCTATTTCTCTGTAGGTACTGCCTGATTGTTTGGCAGATTATCAAGCTTCTTTTTTTTTTTGGTTGGCTGCATTCCTGGGCATCAGAAACATTTCTAAGCGGACATCCTGAATGTTATTCTAGTTATTTCATGAAACATATTGTGGTTCTATGAAGGAGACATAGGAATTCATTTACCAAAGGGAAATGTTGATTTTGAAAATTAAATGTTCAGTAAGCTATAAGAATTAAAGTGATTGTAAAGTCTCGTTTTTTTTTTTCTTCTATCAAAATAACAAACATGTCATACTTACCTACTCTGTGCAGTGGTTTTGCACGGAGCAGGCCAGAACCTCCTCTTCTCGGGTCCCTGGCTGGAGCTCCTAGCCCCTCCCTCCTGTCCAGAGCCGGACTGGGAATAAAAACCAGCCCTGGAAATAATTTCATACCAGCCCCAGGGACGTAGCGTGGGTTGTCAGCACCCAAGGTAGGCAAGTAAATTGCACCCCTAACCGGCGGACATTTAGCGCTCCCCGAGTCTCTTCCACTCAAACTGTATTAAACCCCTTATGGTACATTTTAGGATGTACCACTCCTCTTTGTTCTCCTTTCTTTCCCCTTTATTTCTCTCTATCATAATTTCTTGTTTTTTTCCCCCATCTCTCTCTCTCTATCCATCTTTCTTGTTCTCTCTCTTATTATGTCTCTCCCCCTCTTTTCCATGCATTCTCTCTTTTTTCCCCTCTCTCATTTCCTTTCTTGCCCCCTCTCCTCTCCCTCTTTCCGGAAAGTAAATGGCTACATGAACATTTATTGCATAAAATGATAGATATATATCTCTATATCTATATATATTATACACACACACACACACACACACACACACACACACACACACGATGTGAGTTCTGTATGTGTAAAAAAACAAAATCATACTTGGGGGGCACACCCTACAATGCGTTTACATTCAAGATGGTGCTGATAAGACCAACAAACAGTAAAAATATTACAGCGCACACATACAAAAAAGACATTAAAATCCTGCAAGGATATTTAAAAAAACCCGAACATATTCAAAAAAAAAATGGGGATTTGGTCACACTATATGGCAGCCCACTTACTGCATCAAAGTACCCCTTAATTAGTGGGTCCTACACTAATAAAAGAATGAAAGATCCTGCATCTCAACCATTGGAGATACACTCCTTTTTATGGGAGAACTCCACCCTCCCCCCCCCCCATTACCTCTTATTAGTGTCCACCAGTTCATAGGAGGAGTCCCTTCAGTTCTCCCATAAAAGAGGAGTGTATCGCCCATGGTTGAGACGCAGGACCTTTCATTCTTTTACTAGTGTAGGACCCACTAATAATGGGGTACTTTGACACAGTAAGTGGGCTGCCATATAGTGTGACCAAATCCCCACATTTTTTGAATATGTTCAGGTGTTTTTAAATAGCCTTGCAGGAATTAAATGTCATTTTTGTATGTGTGTAAGACACACTACAATAGATGGTCAGAGATTGTGAACATGATACAAGAGATGGTCAGAGACTGCAGACATGATGCAAGAGATGGTCAGAGACTGCAGACATGATGCAAGAGATGGTCAGAGACTGCAGACATGATGCAAGAGATGGTCAGAGACTGCAGACATGATGCAAGAGATGGTCAGAGACTGCAGACATGATGCAAGAGATGGTCAGAGACTGCAGACATGATACAGGAGATGGTCAGAGACTGCAGACATGGTACAGGAGATGGTCAGAGACTGCAGACATGATACAGGAGATGGTCAGAGACTGCAGACATGGTACAGGAGATGGTCAGAGACTGCAGACATGGTACAGGAGATGGTCAGAGACTGCAGACAAAGTACAGGAGATGGTCAGAGACTGCAGACATAGTACAGGAGATGGTCAGAGACTGCAGACATAGTACAGGAGATGGTCAGAGACTGCAGACATAGTACAGGAGATGGTCAGAGACTGCAGACATAGTACAGGAGATGGTCAGAGACTGCAGACATGGTACAGGAGATGGTCAGAGACTGCAGACATGGTACAGGAGATGGTCAGAGACTGCAGACATAGTACAGGAGATGGTCAGAGACTGTAGACATGATACAGGAGATGGTCAGAGACTGCAGACATGATACAGGAGATGGTCTGGGATTGCAGACACATTAGAGGAGATGGTCAGAGACTGCAGACTAAGGATGAGCTCCTGCGTGTTTGCAAAGCCCATGGGCAGAGCCGGCCAGGAAGTTGGCACTGTGCTGTGCTAATCACAGGCAGTGAGACATTTCCCGATCGCTGCAGCTGCGCACTGTGATTAGCGCAGCGCCGGCTTCCTGGTGGGCTCTGCACATGGGCTGTGCGAACACACCGGAGCTCATCCTTACTGCAGACATGATACAGGGGATGGTCAGAGACTTCAGACATGATACAAGAGAAGGTCAGAGACTGCAGACATGATACAGGGGATGGTCAGAGACTGCAGACATGATACAGGGGATGGTCAGAGACTGCAGACATGATACAGGGGATGGTCAGAGACTGCAGACATGATACAGGGGATGGTCAGAGACTGCAGACATGATACAAGAGATGGTCAGAGACTGGAGACATGATACAAGAGATGATCAGAGACTGCAGACATGATACAAGAGGTGGTCAGAGACTGCAGACATGTTACAAGAGATGGTCAGAGACTGCAGACATGTTACAAGAGATGGTCAGAGACTGCAGACATGATACAAGAGATGGTCAGAGACTGCAGACATGATACAAGAGATGGTCAGAGACTGCAGACATGATACAAGAGATGGTCAGAGACTGCAGACATGATAGAGGAGATGGTCAGAGAATGTGGACACATTAGAGGAGATGGTCAGAGACTGCAAACTAAGGATGAGCTCTGGCGTGTTTGCACAGCCCATGTGCAGAGCCCGCCAGGAAGTCGGCATTGCGCTGTGCTAATCACAGGCAGTGAGACATATCCCGATCTCTGCAGCCGCACACTGTGATTAGCGCAGTGCCGACTTTCTGGCGGGCTCTGCACGTGGGCTGTTCGAACACGCCGGAGCTCATCCTTACTGCAGACATGATACAGGGGATGGTTAGAGACTGCATACATAGTACAGGAGATGGGCAGGGAATGCATGTATGGCTGAACTCAATGTAAAAGCATATAGTAGGGCTGCGCCACTCTACTTAAACCAGCTCTTCAAGATCAAGTTAGTAATCCTCCTTTTAAAGTACAACTAAGTGCCAGAAGACAGCAACACATCCAATTTCCAAAATTCAAATTGTCTTACAATGAACTGGTCAGGATTAGTGGAGAACTTTAAACAGTTAATGAGTCTGTGAAGCTTCCAGCCTAAATCAGCAGTAAATCATCCAAAAAAAACATCAAACTGTGCAGAACACACAGAGCTCTGGCTAAATAGCTGAGCTGAAATGGTTAACAGATAGCCATGTGTGACCGGTCACTGGACACAGAATGCGGCTGGCTGCAGCGTCTCCCAGAGATCTTATCAGTGTGCAAGTTAGGAAGCTAAAACAAAAGAGTACAGAGCCAGACAGGAGGGAGGGGAGGTTGATAGTAACCTGCACACTGCCCGAAGGCAGAGATTTCTGGATGACACCGGCCAGCATTACATATGACATTGCTCCAGACGATCTTGTTTCCATTCAGCCAGAGCTCTTGTGTGCTGCAGGATTCGTTTGGCTGTGGTCATACCTTCCTCTATCTCCTCAGCTTTAGGTACTGTGTGTATCTCCCTCCCGACGACCCCATTCATCCCTGATCCAGCACCTGGGCACATTTAAATGTGGCGGGCTGGAGAGGGAGGGGGGTTACACTGCCTGCTGCACGATGGTTCCTCGCTCCTCCCCCCCTCCCTGCTACATATTTCCTCAGCCAGCCCCGCCTCCTGATCACAGCACAGCCGCTTCTCTCTCAGCTGTTCTTAAAAAAAAAAAAAAAAAGTTACAGAGCTCCTAGCTGACAGCGGCCTCGGAGCAGGCAGCCTACCGGGATATTTCCTGCTATCCCGGTAGGCCAGTCCAGCCCTGCTCCTGTCGAGTGCCCCCACAGCAAGCAGCTTGCTATGGGGGGCCCCCTGACCTGAGCCGCAGCTCCGTGTATTCATTCAGACACAGAGCTGCCATTTGCCCCCCCCTCTCTTTCCTCCTTGGCTAACTGCGTTTGACAGAAGCTGGAATCAATGGCGCCGCTGCTGTGTCTGAGCCAATGAGGAGGGAGAGTCCCAGACGACCGAGGCATTCGTGAAGATTGCTGGATCTAGATGGGGCTCAGGTAAGTATTAGGGGGGCTGCTGCACACAAAAGGCTTTTTATGTTAATACATAGAATGCATTAAGATTAAAAACCTTCTGCCTTTACAAATCACTTTAAATATATAAAGTGGTTATAAAACTTTTTTTAACTGAAAATAATAGCCGCGTTATACTTACCTACTCTGTGGAAACGTTTTGCACAGAGCAGCACTGAACCACCTCTTTTGGGGTCCCCCCTCCAATTGGCTCCTTCTTTTTCGAGTGCCCCCACAGCAAGTGGCTTGCTATGGGGGCACACATGTGAGCTTCATTCTGAGCCAGGCTTTGTGCGTCCATAGGCACACACAGCCCAGCTCAGCCCCATCCAGTGCAGGATGGAGATCGGGCACAAGTAAGTATTTAAGGGGGAGCTGGAAGGAGCAGCTTTTGAAAGGTATTTTACCTTAACCATTTCGATGTCAGGTCCTGTGCTCCATTTTACACTCAGGTGGCTAGGCCATTTTTGCAATTTTTCCATTGCTTTTTTATTTTTCCCTTACAGCTTTCAGAGTTTGTTAAAGACCCCCCCAAACGATATATTTTCTGAAAGCACATGACCAGTAGAATACAAATAAGGTGCTATTGATTTTTAGGGCACAATGATATTTGCGCAAATGTTTATCAAAACAATATTTTCGTTAAAAATACACTAAAATCATTATTAGCAGATAAAAACATAGTACATTTTACAAAAATTCCTACTAAATATAAAAGCTTAACCTGCATTGAGTTATTAACCACTACCCATACCAGCCATTGTCAAATGACTTCCGCAGGAGTGATCCCCCACCCTGGGCGGGCGTCATATGACGTCCTTGGCTTCCCGGCCGTCTAAGGGGTGCGTGCCCGCCGTATCACTCGGTAGCGTATGCACGTGCCCAGCAGCTGCGATGTCTGCTGGGCACCCGCAAATGCCTGATAACAGAGCAGGACCATGGATCTGTGTGTGTAAACACACAGATCCACATCCTGTCAGGTGAGAGGAGACTGATGGTGTGTTCCCAGTACAGAGGAACACCAATCGGTCTCCTCCCCTTGTGAGTCCCCCCCCCCCTACAGTTAGAATAACTCCCTAGGTAACACATTTAACCCCTTGATCACCCCTAGTGTTAACCCCTTCCCTGCCAGTGACATTTATACAGTAATCAGTGCATTTTTATAGCACTGATTGCTGTATAAATGTGAATGGTCCCAAAATAGTGTCAAGAGTGTCCGATATTTTCGCCGCAATGTCACAGTCACGATAAAAATCACAGATTGCCGCCATTACTAGTTAAAAAAAAAAAATAATAAAAATGCCAATAATCTATCCCCTATTTTGTAGACCCTATAACTTTTGCACAAACCAGTAGTCAATATACGCGTTTTGAGATTTTTCTTTTTTTTACCAAAAATATGTAGAAGAATACATATCGGCCTAAACTGAGGAAAAAATGTGTTTTTTTTTTTTTTTTAAATTGGGATATTTATTATAGCAAAAAGTAAAAAAATATTGTGTTTTTTTCAAACGTGTCACTCTTTTGTTTATAGTGCAAGAGATAAAAACCGCAGAAGTGATCAAATACCACCAAAGCTCTATTTGTGGGGAAAAAAATGATAACAATTAATTTGGGTACAGTGTTGCATGACCGCGCAATTGTCATTCAAAGTATTACAGCGAACACTTTCACAAAATTCCTGCTAAATTTATAATTAAATAATAAAAGCTTAACCTATATTGAGGTAATAAATAACAAATATTTGTAATTTTTAAATTTCTCCTTTTTGGTGCTACTGATTTTTAAGGCCCCCACGATATTTGCGCAAATGTTTACCAAAGCAATATTTTTTGCTATAAACACACTAAAATCATTATTAGCAGATACAAACACAGCAAATTTTACTAAATTCCTGTTAAATTCCTACTAAATATAAAAGCTTACATGTATTGAGTTAATAAATAACAAATGTTTGTAAAGTTTAAATTGCTCCTTTTTTGAGAAATAGTGAAAATTGGACATATGCAAACATTTCTTTAAAAATCTGGAGGTTTTCCTTTTTCACTCACAGCAGTGGTTCTCAACCTTTCTAGGGCTGTGACCCCTTGATAAAATATCCCAAGTTGTGGGGACCCCTAACAGTAAAATTATTTTCATAGCATGTCAGCACACAAGGCAAGACAAGTAATTTGCGCCCCTAACCCACAGACATTTAGCGCTCCCTGAGTCCCTTCCACTCGTACGGTATTAAAACCCCTTATGGTACATTTTAGGATGTACTACTCTTTCTCTTTGTTCTCCTATCTTTCCCTTTTATATCTCTCAATCCTATTCTCTTGTTTTTTTTTCCCCCATCCCTCTCTCTAGCCGTCTTTCTTGTTCTTTCTCTTATTTTTTCTCTCCCCTTTTCTTTGTTCCTCCCCCTCTTTTCCTCTCCCTTCCATGTATTCTCTATTTTTATTCCTTCCCTTACTCCTTGGTGGTGAGTGGGATCAGTGGCAGTGCTAGGGGGAGTTCTGATCAGCCAACTTAGGTGCTGTTGTTTAAGGTCATCTGCTGATCTGAGAACTGTAGTGGGGACTTTTAATGGCAACTATAATCACAGGTAGTGTTACTCACTGTGTCTCCGGCTTTGTGGTGTCTTGCATCAGTGACACCTATGCCGAAATCAGGAGATAGGGTCTCCTCCAGCCCCTCCCACTTCACTTTCCTCACCAATCAGCTGACCTCTAGTCTCTGCCCCCCCCAGCCATGCCGTGAACTGCTCCCCAGCCATGCCACCACAGGCTCCAGGAACAGCCCAGGATTCGGTGACCCCTGGCAAATCGTCATTCGACCCCCGAGGGGGTCCCGACCCCCAGGCTGAGAACCACTGACTTACAGCTTTCAGGATTTGTAAAAGACCCCTCAAACTATACATTTTCTGAAAGGACATTGCCAGTAGAATAAAAAGAGGGTGCTACTGATTTTTAAGGCTCCGCAATATTTGCACAAATGTTTATCAAAACAATATTTTCGATAAAAATACACTAAAATCATTAATAGTGGATCCATACATGACAAAATGTACAAAATTCCTGCTAAATTCCTAGTAAATATAAAAGTTAAAACTGTATTGAGTTGTTATAAATAACAAATATTTGCACATTAAATTGCACCTTTTTGTGAAATGGTGAAAACTTAAGATACGCAAAACTGTAAATAAAAACAATTTACTTAAATAATCCAGAAGTTACCATTTTTCACTTACAGCTTTCAGAATTTGAAAAGACCCCTCAAACTAGACATTTTCTGAAAGCACATGACATGTAGAAAAAAAAAAAAGTGCTACAGATTTTTTGGGCCCTGCAATAATTGCGCAAATGTTCATCATATCTCTATTTTCACTAATGATACACTAAAATCATTAATAGTGCACATAAACGCAACATAACTTACAAAATTCCTGCTAAATTACTACTAAAGCATTGTTCACATGTGGCATACTAAAGTGTACGCCCATGGAGGGCCATCTTTACCCACACAGGGATGCACAGGTGTTCCATGCATCCTCATGCGAACAGTCCCATTTATGTATATTGGGATGCAATGGCTGCACAGGCATAGCTGCTGTTCCCAATCTGGCATCCATGTGGGTGTGGGTGTGGGTACATGACCCCGAACACAGACCGTCTGAGCTCAGGGGCATGCATGCAGATCTACATGGATTTAAAATTGGCCTCCTTGCACCTCTCTCCTCCCATACCCTGTTACAGCACTGGACACAGAGGGATCCATCTGGTATCAAATACCACAGGTGTTGCAATTAGGGCGATGGTTGCTTGAACCGATCAGACCTTGGCGCTGAGGACTGAAAAATAGTTTAAAGGCATTGGTCAGCCGGCCACCTTCTCCACCACTCTTCCTCTGACTGGACTAAGCCTCAGCAACACGTTGTCCAGCACCAGGAAATGGTAACCTCCCATGGTCTAGAAATGCGTTACACAAACCTTTCTTCAAGGCCTCCTGAAGATGTTTCATCCTCTGCTCCCTCTGTGAAGACAGGATGACTTCTGCAACTTTACACTTGTAACGTGGCTCATGAAGCGTTGCCAGCCAGTAATGATCCCTCTCCTTGTTACCACGAATCCTAGGTTCCTTTTGCAGGCTTTGCAGAATCAGGGAGGCCATGCAGCATAAGTTTGCAGAGGCATTTGATTCTAGTCCCCTGGGTGACTAAGGATCACATTATTCGTAACTACCTCCTCCCAGCCACGTACAACTCCTTGGGTTTCTGGGGACTGAAAACCATGCCTTGAAGACTGCTGCTGAGTGTTATCCTCTACATCCATGCTGACACAATCCTCCTCCTCTTCTTCCTGTGTGTTTGGCGTGCCGGCAGGAATGATATCTGGATAAAGGAGGCCTTGAGAGGAAAGGAAGTCCTCCTCTTCCTCCCGCTGTTCTACCTCTAGTGCCCTTACCATGATTCCACGAAGCGTGTGCTCCAGCAGGAAGACTAGAGGGACAGTGTCACTGGGGCATGCATTGTCGTTGCTCACCATCCTTGTGGCCTCCTAAAATGGTGACAGGACAGTCTAAACACAAAACTACAGCTCAATAGCGTTGTTTTATTTGCAACAAGTACAAAACACAAACGAAAATTTTGTACTGTACTGTACAATACAATTATGTATAGCGTGTCGTTCGGGTGGGGAGAGCTAGTCGTAAATCCGAGTGGTCGTTAAACAGGTAAGTCATTAAATGAGGAGTATCTGTATTGTTATTATATTTTAGATGAACATACAGTCGGGTCCAAAAATATTGGGACATCGACAAAATTCTAATCTTTTTGGCTCCATACACCACCACAATGAATTTGAAATGAAACAAACAAGATGTGCTTTAACTGCAGACTTTCAGCTTTAATTTGAGGGTATTTACATCCAAATCAGGTGAACGGTGTAGGAATTACAACAGTTTGTATATGTGCCTCCCACTTTTTAAGGGACCAAAAGTAACGGGACAGATTAACCGGTTCCCGACCGGCTCCTGTACTTTTACGTCGGCAGAATGGCACCGTACGTTACTTTGAATTTGCCGCCGCCGGCGCGTGCGCACGCCTGCCGCAATCTCTGTGAGTCGGGTCGCGGG
Organism: Aquarana catesbeiana; assembly: GCF_042186555.1. Lineage (NCBI taxonomy): Eukaryota > Metazoa > Chordata > Amphibia > Anura > Ranidae > Aquarana > Aquarana catesbeiana. The sequence goes on along the minus strand of NC_133328.1, from coordinate 194,815,341 downwards.
TCCCTCGGACTCGATCGCCACGGGCATACCCGCGATCGCCTCACGGAGAGGACGAACGGGGAGATGCCGTTGTAAACAGCATCTCCCCGTTCTGCCTAGTGACAAGTGTCATTCGATCTCTGCTCCCTGTCATCGGAGCAGAGATCAGTGACGTCACACACCAGCCCATCCTCCTGACAGTTAGAAATCACTCCCCTAGGACACACTTAACCCCTCCTCGCCCCCTAGTGGTTAACCCCTTCACTGCCAGTGTCATTTATACAGGAATCAATGCATTTTTATAGCACTGATTGCTGTATAAATGACAATGGTCCCAAAAATGTGTAAAAAATGTCCGACATATCCGCCCATAACATCGCAGTCACAAAAATCGCTGATCGCCGCCATTACTAGTAAAAAAAAAATTATTAATAAAAATGCCATAAAACTATCCCCTATTTTGTAAACGCTATAACTTTTGCGCAAACAAATCAATAAATGCTTATTGCGATTTTTTTTTACCAAAAATATGTAGAAGAATATGTATCGGCCTAAACTGAGGAAAAAAAATGTTTTTTTATATATTTTTTGGGGATAATTATTATAGCAAAATGTAAAAAATAATGCGTTTTTTTTCAAAATTGTCGCTCTTATTTTGTTTATGGCGCAAAAAATAAAAATTGCAGAGATGATCAAATACCACCAAAAGAAAGCACTATTTGTGGGAAAAAAAGGACGTCAATTTTGTTTCGGAGCCACGTCGCACGACCGCGCAATTGTCAATTAAAGCGACGCAGTACCGAATCGCAAAAAACGCTCTGGTCAGGAAGGGGGTAAATCCTTCCGGGGCTGAAGTGGTTAACAATCATCCATTAAACTTTCACTTTTTAATACTTGGTTGCAAATCCTTTGCAGTCAATTACAGCCTGAAGTCTGGAACGCATAGACATCACCAGACGCTGGATTTCATCCCTGGTGATGCTCTGCCAGGCCTCTAATGCAACTGTCTTCAGTTCCTGCTTGTTCTTCAGTTTTGTCTTCAGCAAGTGAAATGCATGCTCAATCGGATTCAGGTCAGGTGATTAACTTGGCCATTGCATAACATTCCACTTATTTCCCTTAAAAAACACTTTGGTTGCTTTCGCAGTATGCTTTGTTTCATTGTCCATTTGCACTGTGAAGCATCGTCCAATGAGTTCTGAAGCATTTTGCTGAATATGAGCCCAAAACACTTCAGAATTCATCCTGCTGCTTTTGTCAGCAGTCACATCATCAACAATTACAGGAGAACCAGTTCCATTGGCAGCCATACATGCCCACGCCATGACACTACCACCACCATGCTTCACTGATGAGGTGGTATGCTTTGGATCATGAGCAGTTCCTTTCCTTCTCCATACTCTTCTCTTCCCATCACTCCGGTACAAGTTGATCTTGCTCTCATCTGTCCATAGGATGTTGTTCCAGAACTGTGAAGGCTTTTTTTAGATGTTGTTTGGCAAACTCTAATCTGGCCTTCCTGTTTTTGAGGCTCACCAATGGTTTACATCTTGTGGTGAACCCTTTGTATTCACTCTGGTGAAGTCTTCTCTTGATTGTTGACTTTGACACACATACACCTACCTCCTGGAGAGTGTTCTTGATCTGGCCAACTGTTGTGAAGGGTGTTTTCTTCACCAGGGAAAGAATTCTTCGGTCATCCACCACAGTTGTTTTCCGTGGTCTTCTGGGTCTTTTGGTGTTGCTGAGCTAGTGTTGAGCTAGAGCTAATGTTTTTGCTATCCCTCTGATGGGTTTGTTTTGTTTTTTCAACCTAATGATGGCTTGCTTCACTGATAGTGACAGCTCTTTGGATCTCATATTGAGAGTTGACAGCAACAGATTCCACATGCAAATAGCACACTCGAAATGAACTCTGGACCTTTTATCTGGTGGCGAAGTCTCCCTGCGGTCAGAAAAGTATAGCTCAGCAGGGAGGACTTCCCCATCCACACAGTTCAACACCGCTGGTTGAATGAAAAAAAAAATGGACTCATCTATGGGCTGCCCTAAACCACCTCACAGTTCTCTATATCTCTTGGGACTTGTTGGTGAGATATCTGCACTTGAGTTCCTGGGTCTGTTCACCCAATTTGGCCATTATAAGGGGGTGCCACTCTGTCTGTTGGATTTATCATTTATGTTATAACACGGACAATGCAACAAGTGGTGCTGAAATGTCAAGCATTATAACAGGGGCATCTTGCTGTAGGAGTTTCCAAGTTGTTTTAGAAGTCAGGGTCTGACTCAGACTCCACCTATGATTAAAATAGCACATTTTTGTTACTGGTTCAATATTTGCACAGACATTTATTAAACGCACATTTTCAGGAAAAAAGACACTAAAATTAATTTTAGGGCACACAAATACAATATAATACCTAATTTTTGGTAAAATATGAAATATGAAATAGTTTGAGTGTAGGACTTTATATATACCTCCGAAAGTAATAAAACCTTATTTATAATTTTCAATTTGTATTGTATACAAAAAGACATAAAAAAACATGGTCATTCCATGCATTATAAAATAATTACATATCATGTGCATAGTCGGCCAATGATATCAGAAAAACATCTCTTAGGCATCCAGCTTTAAATGCCACAGATATGTAGAAGCATGGTTGATGCATTTCACAGAAATACCGCTTCCTCAGGACTTCGGGCTGAAATCAGACCTGAAACAGTGAACGGGGACACACTGGATCCCTGCTGTGAGCTCCTGCATGCGGCAGTGTGAACCCAGCCTTAAGGAATGTTCAAAAAAGGTGCCCACATTATGATGTAGGTAAGATAGGGGAGCATACATGCCCCATCAGATGTACAGTATATCTCACCCCAGCATATTCGAAAGGTGCCAAGATATTAAGGTGGAATGAGAAAGGGATTGCTCCCAAACCAATAGATATATGGCTCTTCACTGTGTATGCACAGAGGAAAGGTCCAACACTGCATGTATCTGTCTCATGGTAAATCCAAGGATGAAAGATGATGTTGCATTAAGTAAATAGATGCCAGACATGTCATGACTCAAAATTGCACGAGCCTGTAAAATGGCAACAAACTATTATTACCTTTCACAGGTGATGCTTTAAAAGGCTTAACAGGTTATCAATGTAGAGTTAATTGTGAATGATGATACTAGAATTATCGCTCTCACTCTGGCATTTGTGGCAATACCTCACATAATCGCTTGTACATACAGTGGATATACCTGTAAAAAGCCTACACATCCCTGTTAAAATGTCAGGTTTCTGTGATGTAAAAAGTGAGACAAAGATAAATAATTTCAGAACATTTTCCACCTTTAATGTGACCTATAAACTGTACAACTCAATTGGAAAACAAACTGAAATATTTTAGGGGGAGGGGAAGTAAAAATAAAAAACTAAAATAATGCGCTTGCATAAGTGTTCACACCCTCTTATAACTGGGGATGTAGCTGTGTTCAGAATTAAGCAATCACATTCAAAATGTTATTAAATAGGTGTCAGTACACCTGCCATAATTTAAAGTGCCTCTGATTAACCCCAAATAAAGTTCAGCTGTTCTGGTCTTTCTTTCCTGACGTTTTCTTAGTCGCATCCTACAGCAAAAGCCATGGTCCTCAGAGAGCTTCCAAAGCAACAGAGGAATCTCATTTTTAAAATGTAGCAGTCAGGAGAAAGGTACAAAAGAATTTCCAAGGCATTAGATATACCATGGAACACAGTGAAGACAGTCATCATCAAGTGGAGAAAATATGGCACAACAGTGACATTACCAAGAACTGGACGTCCTTCCAAAGTTGATGAAAAGACGAGAAGAAAACTGGTCAGGGAGGCTGCCAAGAGGCCTACAGAAACACTAAAGGAGCTGCAGGAATATCTGGCAAATACTGGCTATGTGGTACAACATTCTCCTGTATTTCCTGTATTCTTCATATGTCTGGGCTATGGGGTAGAGTGGCAAGACGGAAGCCTTTTCTTACAAAAAAAAACATCCAAGCCCAGCTAAAGTTTGCAAAAACTGATCTGAAATCTCCCAAAAGCATTTGGGAAAATGTGTTATGGTCTGATGAAACCAAGGTTGAACTTTTTGACCATAATTCCAAAAGATATGTTTGGTGCAAAAACAACACTGCACATCACCAAAAGAACACCATACCCACAGTGAAGCATGGTGGTGGCAGCATCATGCTTTGGAGCTGTTTTTCTTCAGCTGGAACAGGGGCCTTAGTCAAGGTAGATGGAATTTTGAAGAGTTCCAAATACCAATCAATATTGAAACAAAACCTTCAGGCTTCTGCTAGAAAGCTGAACATGAAGAGGAGCTTCATCTTTCAGTACGACAATGACCCAAAGCATACATCCAAATCAACAAAGGAATGGCTTCACCAGAAGAAGATTAAAATTTTGGAATGGCCCAGCCAGAACCTAGACCTGAATCCGATTGAAAATCTATGGGGTGATCTGAAGAGGGCTGTGCACAGGAGATGCCCTCGCAATCTGACAGATTTGGAGTGTTTTTCAAAGAAAAGTGGGCAATTATTGTATTGTGAGTTGTACAGTTTATAGGTCACATTAAAGGTGGTAAAAAGTTTTATATCCACTGTACATGTGCGGGTCCTCCAAGCAGGTTTGTATTTGCTTCTATGCTCGGCGAGTGGGTGGGTGTGGCGAAGGTGTGTTTAATTTATATTTTATTATTTTTATCTATTTTAGTAAAAAAAACACTTTTTTAAATTTAAATATTACTAACTATCACAAGGGGGATAACAAGGGGCCTTCTCCCCACTGTAGAGTCACCCAGATCACTATTACTGAACAGCTGATCACTGGCTGTAAAAAAAATGATACCAAGCTGCAGCTTGTTATAACCACTTACTTGCTGACAGGATGCTTTTCTACGTTTGACGGTCAGCAAGTGGTTAACCATGCAACAGCAAACTTAGTTAAGAATTTTGTGCTGATACAGGATATACAGTACAGCCGCAGTACGCCTGATTCATCCATGCTGGAAGAAATTGACGTAGGACTGGATTTTCCAATCATTATGTGGCTACCAGCCAGAGCTTTAAAGGGCTATGCTGACTTTTAAAATGAATATTTAATCAGATTCACTAGATGCCTTTTCTATGTAGAATATAGAATGCAGCATGCATAATGCAAAAAGGGATTTAAAAAATGCATTGCTTTGTTACCAGCACTTTGCATGATTTTCACATTTTCTCAGACCACATCTGTCAGGGCTAAACTGTGCAGCAGTGAAAAGACCAGCTAAGGAGTGAATACACATTGTTTTAAAACCAGCCACCCCATAACTCTTTCCCGCAAGCTTGTAAGCATAGTTATCACCAGGGCTAGGAGATAAAATAACATACTGTAAATAAAAGGGATCTAAAACCATAACTACAGTGGCCTAAAAGAAATATGGTATATTGATAATCTGAGTATAATTAATATGAAAATGTATCAAAATAAATTGTAAAATGGTTTGCATGATTTAATCCCTGTCATAATAATATAAATTAATTCTCTATGTAATAATAAGAAGTATGCTGTGCTACTAATAAGTAACTAAGATCTTGCAAATCTTACAGTGGGGAAATTATTATTTGATCCCCTACAGATTTTGAAAGTTTGCCCACTTACAAAGAAATAAAGGGTCTATAATTTTTTTATCATAGGTGTATCTTTTTTTTTTTTTTCAAATAACATTTTTTTATTTTCAAACACATGTGCAATACATTGTTTAAAAGAAAACAGTATGTGCAATGGCATTACATAAACTTAAGTTAACATATAATTTGCTGATGCTGAACTTCTATACTTATGAGCAAGAGCATTACTAGATGCCTTCGGTAGTCCAATGTTTGTCGTTTATCATAGGTGTATCTTAAATGATAGAGACAGAATATCAGCCAAAAATCCAGAAAAATCACATAAAACAAATGCTATAAATTAAGTTCAGTGAGTAAAAAAAGGATTTGATCCCTAAGCAAAACATGACTTAATACTTGGTGGAGAAACCCTTGTTGGCAAGCACAGAGGTAAGACGTTTCTTGTAGTTGGTTACCAGGTTTGCACACATCTCAGGAGAGATTTTAGTCCACTCTTTTTTTACAGATCTTCTCTAAATCCTTTTAAGGTTTCTTGGGTGTCTCTTGGCAACTCAAAGTTTCAGCTCACGCTATAGATTTTCTATAGGATTAAGGTCTGGGGACTGACTAGGCCACTCCATGACCTTAATGTGCTTCTTCTTGAGCCACTCCTTTGTTTCCTTGGCGGTATGGGTCATTGTCATGCTGAAAGATCCATCGATGACCCATCTTCAGTGTTATGGCTAAGGGAAGAAGGTTATCATCCAAGATTTTACAATACATGGCCCCATCCATTGGCCCCTCAATGCGGCAAAGTCGGCCTGTACCTTTAGCAGAGAAACAGCCCCAAATCATCATGTTTTCACCTCCGTTCTTGACTGTAGGAATGGTGTTCTTAGGGTCACCAGCATTTTCTTCCCCCAAACACGGCGTGTCGAGTTAATGCCAAAGAGCTAATTTTTGGTCTCATCTGACCACAGCACTTTCTCCCAATCCTTCTCTGAATCATTTAGATGTTCATTAGCATGAGTGTACATGTGCCTTCTTGAGGAGGGGATTCATTGCAGGGGATCAAATTATTATTTTCCTCACTGTAGATATAATACTAGTAGACTACGAAATGACATGCAAATAGGTAAAAAGATGTAAAAACTATCTTTGTTTACTAATTTTAACATATTTATATGTCATTTTTTAGTCTATTGGTATTCTATTTGTATGCGCAACTTTCTTCCTATTATTATGTAGCGCACCCCCACAGAAGCCGCTAGTTTGGTAATCCCTCTGGAGTTATTTTTCTTTCACTGAACTGAGTGGTGTAATGCCTTGACCACTCTATCACACCCTTTACACAAAAAACAAACAAACATGTTTAAAATAACCTTGAGTATATTGAAGGTATGTGAGTCAACAAAGACAAGGTTATACAACTATAATCACAACCTTGTAATAATTTACAAATATGCAATGCAGTCACAAATCAGACTGGATATTTATGGAGATTTTATTTTACTAATGATGACTTGGCCCAGATCCCACTATGTTTAAAACTTGACCTGTAACAGGACCACCAGACTCCAAACAGAGTAGCTAAAAGAATGCAATAAATTCAAGGAGCTAAGCTACCTTGGCGACGCAGGGATGGCCTGGCTAAATCCCCAAAATATAATCTTTCTTTCCTTTTTGTTTTTGGTAGCTTAGCTGGGGCCCTTCTTTGATGGTGCACATGTGGTGAATCTTAGGTCCATCAATCCCTCTAAAGATGTTTGTAAGGCGATGCTTTAGAAAAGAACGAAAGATAATTTGAAAAAAGCTCCAAGAGGAGTTGCGAATAGGATGAATTCTATTTCTATTGAGTGTCCTAAAACCTGTGATATAGCAGTATCTGTTTGTTTTTGTAATCTGTGTAAAATTGGTTTGACAACCCTCTCTTACCACCTCTCTTACCAATCCTTGTTCACTGGTCTTAATGGTAGAGGGACCCCTTTCAGCTTTATAGCTCAGATAGACTGACCTGATGTCTGAGGTATGATGAGGGACCACCAGGTCTGTACTGAGATGTATAGACTGTAAACAATATTTGGCAAGCTTTGACTCACTGAGAAGTCAATATAATTGGCTGGAGTCAAAAATGGCCCTAGATCGGACTTTAGAGGCAAAATGGACAAGAGTATAATAAAAATATATTTTATTGGTAACAATTAATTGCAAACAGAGTATCTCTCTCTCTCTCTCTCTCTCTCTCTCTCTCTCTCTCTCTCTCTCTCTATATATATATATATATATATATATATATATATATATATATATATATATATATTTGTTTCTATCCACATATTGAGCATGGCTTGGCTTTGATGGTAATATGTATTATTATGTTAATTGTTCCAGCTCATCATATGGTTACTAGTATTGGGAGATTATGACTCCTTATCTACACAGTGATTTTTGACGTTCATTTGGGAAATTTCCATTTGCGGATATTTTTATGCTGACAAGATAGTTGTGTGTGTTGTATATATGTCACTTGGATATGACAGTGGCTAATGTTTTTATTTATACATGTTACTATTACACAATGTCTGATTGATGTGCTTTATTATAGATAGTGAGACCTGTTCCTTCCAATAACCCTTGAGTGTGTCCTGACGAAGCAAAACTGCGAAATGCGTTGACGCACAGGGGCTCACTGCTTTCTATATGGTGTCATTATTTTTTTTCACGCCATACATTTATGTCTATTGTGTGTTACTTGTGTGTTTTTTTAATTCTTCTGATAATTGCTCTGTTTGCAATATATTGTTCTCAATAAAATATATTTTTATTACACTCTTGTCCATTTTGCCTCTAAAGTCCGATCTAATATTTACCCCCAAATATGGATGTGGCTTTAGGAGTGTTTTTCTAATTCTTGCAATTGGCTGGAGTCCTCACCTTAAATCACTGAGAGGCATATACAAAAATATACTATCTAACTCCCTTCAAGAAATGACCACTGGCCTGACCTCGTGTAATGGTATCCGCGAGTGAAGCTGACAACTCACCCTAGGATTGTTGCTGACTATTGAAGATGGTCGCCGTTCTTTTTTCTTCTGAGGTGATGGTGGCCGGAAGTGAAACTGACAGCTTTGCTGATTGTTAAGAAGTGGAACTTTATTCAGAAAATTAAGTCCTGCTGGATCACTTCATGTTGGCCCCTTTTTCAGGTATAGCTATGTAATACATTTAACCACTTCAGCCCCGGAAGGATTTGCCCCCTTCCTGACCAGAGCACTTTTTGCGATTCGGCACTATGTCGCTTTAACTGACAATTGCGCGGTCGTGCGAGGTGACTCCCAAACAAAATTGACATCCTTTTTTGCCCACAAATAGAACTTTCTTTTGGTGGTATTTGATCACCTCTGTGGTTTTTATTTTTTGCACTATAAACAAAAAAGTGCAACAATTTTGACTTTTTTTACTTTTTGCTATAATATATATCCCCAAAAAATATATATAAAAAAAAATTTTTCCTCAGTTTAGGCCGATACGTATTCTTCTACATATTTTTGGTAAAAAAAATCGGAATAAGCTTTTATTGATTGGTTTGCGCAAAAGTTATAGCGTCTACAAAATATGGGAATAGGGCATTTTTATTAATAATTTTTTTTTACTAGTAATGGCGGCGATCAGCAATTTTTATTATGACTGCAACATTATGGCGGACAGATCAGACACTTTTGGTGCTATTTTGGGACCATTCACATTTATACAGCGATCAGTGCAATTAAAAATGCGCTGATTACTGTGTAAATGTGACTGGCAGTGAAGGAGTTAACCAGGAGGGGGCGCTGTAGGCGTTAAGTGTGTCCTAGGAAGTGATTCTAACGGTGGGGGGGGATTGGCTATGTGTGACACGACACTGATCACCGCTCCCGATTACAGGGAGCGGTGATCAGTGTCCTGTCACTAGGCAGAATGGGGAAATGCTTGTTTACATCAGCATTTCCCCATTCTTCCTCTCCGTGAGATGATGCGGCGGCTGGTACGCAAGCGGTTAAGTGCCTTATCTTTGCGGGTCAGAAAACACTTCCTCCTTCATCATTGCTACATTTTTAAATATATTGTGTTTCGTTGTAGCCCCCCCCGTTGGTGCATTTTTTTTGGTAACCTGCGCTGGCTACCCACTGAAAGGCATTCCCGTCTATTTTGAGCAGACTATTTTTTTTAACAAGAAAAAGAATCTGCGTATTTGGTCTTAAATTATCATTAATGTGACGGGTTATAAAAGATTTATATTTCCCTTTTATGTTATAGTTACTGCTGTGCCAGCTACGTTACTTGATGCTAACACACTCTGGACCAGTGGTTCTCGACCTGGGGTGGGGACCACCTCGGGGGTCGAATGACGATTTGCCAGGGGTCACCAAATCCTGGGCTGTTCCTGAAGCCCACACCACTCTCCCAGCCTTTTCACAGCCGCCCATTCAGTTCACTGCATGGCTGGGCGGGTGGAGAGACTAGAGGTCAGCTGATTGGTGAGGAATGTGAAGTGGGAGAGGCTGGAGGAGACCCTATCTCCTGATTTCGGCATAGGTGTCACTGCTGCGAGACACCACAAAGTTGGAGACACAGTGAGTAACACTACCTGTGATTAGAGTTGCCAATAAAAGTCTGCACTACATTTCTCAGATCAGCAGGAGCACCTAAGTTGGCTGATCAAAACTCCTTCCAGCACTGCCACTGATCCCACCCCCCACCAGCACTGCCCCTCATCCCAACTCTCCGCCAGCACTGCCACTCATCCCATCTCCCCCCCCCCCACCAAGGAGTAAGAGAAGGAATAAACATAGAGAATACATGGAAGGGAGAGGAAAAGAGGAGGAGGAACAAAGAAAAGGGGAGAGAAAGAATAAGAGAAAGAACAAGAAAGATGACTAGAGGGAGGGATGGGGAAAAAAAACAAGAAATTACGATAGAGAGATATAAAAGACAAAGAAAGGAGAACAAAGAGAGTGGTACATCCTAAAATGTACCATAAGGGGTCTTAATATTGTACGAGTGGAAGGGACTCTGGGAGCGCTAAATGTCCGTGGGGTCCCCACAACTTGGGAAATGTTATCAATTGGTCACAGCACTGGAGGGGTTGAGAACCACTGCTCTAGACTAACTTCATAAAAGCAAAATGCATGAGATTTTTAGGTATTTGACTAAAAAATGTTTTACAGGTAGTTTCCAAAATGAATGTCGATGATTCAACAAAAAAAATTCTATCCTTGTACTTGGATTTTTTTTCTCAATCTGGTCAAAACCAATTGTATATAAGCAAAATGAAGACAAGTTGCAGCACAGGCATCTTTAAAGAGGAAAACCAATTTGTTACATAATAACATCAAATTGGCAAGAATTTCAAGGCACAAAGACAAACCACTCTTTGGTAGGCTAGATAGAAACATACAAATACATACTGTAGTATTAATGGTGTCCGGAATACCTCAGCTAATTGGAATTAGAATAATTTCAAATTCAATAACTACATAGGCACCAAATACAGTAACACATAACCCCAATCCATATACCATAAGGACTGGTTCACAGCTTGAATCACACAAGAATGCGCTGTGCGTTCCTGTGCAATTCACATGCGATCCCAGTGCAGTGCGATTTCAGCCCATTTATTTGAATAGGCTGAAATTGCACCGGACCAAACCAAAAGTAGTGCATGCATTGCTTTTAAAAACACATTGCAACCAGATCGCATGGTACTACTGTATCATGTTATCTGGTACAGGAAAATGCAGTGAGTTTGCAACCAGCTTTTGGGGTGTCATTAAGTTAACACTGTCAATTCAATATTCCAGTCGCACACGTTCCCGGGTAAACGGCATAGAGCATTAACGGGTGCTGTAACGATTACCAGTTGGGTTCTGGAAGCATCAAACAGAAGTACATCTTCGCCAGCACACCATGGATCAGCAGACAAGGTTGTCCAAAAAAGGTTTTTTAATCGAAAATGGTCACATCACCAACCCCCCACCCCTCCTTTTTGCACCTTCTCTGCACTCCCCCCCTTTCTTCTTAGTCCCTCCCCCCCCCCCTTTTTGGTTATTTCCCTTATCCTTCTTTCCCTTTTTTTCCCCCTTTTTTTCCCTTTTTTTTCCTTTTTTTCCTTTTTTTCCTTTCTTTTTTTCCTTTTTTTCTCTCTTCCTTTTTCTTTCTGCTTTTTTCCTTTTTTCCTTCTCTCCCTCTTTCCTTTTTCTTCCCTTTCTCCTTTTCTTTTCCCTTTTTATTGTTAATATTGTTCCCTGCCCTACGCACTGTTACTTGTCCTATATTCCCTTGCACACTGTGCTTTATTCACTATATTCCATCTATTTGATTTTATTTTGTTTTTTTCCTCTCTTTTCTCCCCCCCCCCCTTTTTTCCCCCACTTTTTTTTCCCCTTCTTCTTTTTTTTCCCCTTCTTGTTTCCTTCCCCCCTTGTATGTTTTTTTTCCTCTTTTACCCTGACATGTTTGCTTTGACATGTCGCCCTCATACGCTCTATTCCGTTCTATTTTACTTTTCTTTCCTTTTTGCTTTATTCCTTTGTTCTTGTCATGGCATCTCTTTCCTTCACTCCTCACCTACACGCTATTTCTTTCAGCACCTATACTTGCTCTTCCCCGCTTTATCGCTTTTCCTTTTCCCTCTCTCCTCTCCCCGTTCGCTCCCTCCTCCCCTTGGTTACCATACGTGGCGTCGGCCGTACGTCACGGGTTTCCGTGACGACGGCGGCCCCGCTGCCAGGCGTCCTTCGTATCCAGTGGTTGCCAGCGAGCCGGGTGCATGCGCTACACACGCGGCGCCATGCTATTGGCTTCCTGGACCTCCAGCTGACTGACAGTCGCTGGGTCATAGACAACAGTGTACCCCGAGCGGGCGGAATCGGCAATCCTTGCCGATCGCACACGATTTATGATAGTTACTTACGCCACTTGGTATTATATCATTGTAGGCTTGCCAGTATTGTTATGATTATACAGTATCTATACAAACTATTATTTTTAAATGATCCTGGCGGGATTCTGACGTCAGATTGACGTCAATGGGAGGGGACTATTTCTCTCACTCTGCACTTGTTGTTCTCATTATTGGTGACCACTATATATATGTTGTATTTCACTGTGCACCCCATCACTTGCCTGACGAAGGGGTCCTGCGCGGCCCGAAACGTTAAAAGCACCCCCCTTGTGATGTGACCATTTTCGATTAAAAAACCTTTTTTGGACAACCTTGTCTGCTGATCCATGGTGTGCTGGCGAAGATGTACTTCTATTAAGTTAACACTGACACCTGCTGCAGATTGCAAGTGCAGTACGTTTTGAATGCGGTGTGAGAAATGCGCAGGGACTGCTGGTTTCCCACACGGCGTTCAGTTGTTAACTGGCCCTTGGACATATACAACAAAGGTGATGAGGACTGTAGAAGAATTTTCGCCCATCCAGAATTAATGAGCCATTACCTGTGAAAAATCACAACAAAAATAATAAGAAATATAAAATAGGAAAAATAAAAATATATAATTATTTAATCATTTATAATATCCAAAAAATCATAACGATTCTAAGACAACATGTAAAAAAATAAACAGCAACAAACAAATATGGTAAAAAAAATGATAAATACCATAATAAAAAATAAAAAAAATAAAATACTGATGCATTAATCATAACAAAAATAAATGCAAATCAAAAGCGCTATTCAGTCCTTTTGGATACAAAGTGTTAAGTCATTGTGGATCCATCCAACCTATTCATATTTAAAATTAAATTCTGGGTCACCTCCCCAATGCAAAGATGGGACAGATTCAATGGACATGAACCTAAACTGAGCTGCAGAATGTCCCACAAACATAACATGTGAACAAGTGGCAACTCAACGTGTTTGTCCCTGATGAAATACTTATTACTAGCAGTCCCACCTTTAAGCTTCTAAGTAGTCTTACCAATATAATAAAGGCCACAAGGACATTTAATCAAATACATCACATAGGAGCTCTGACATGTCAGATATTGTTTACTACCGATTGAATACCCTTGATGTGGTTGATTAGAACACAAACCTTTGATCATGCTAGTACAGTGTATTCAAGACAGGCAAAAAACAGAACCTGTTCTTTTAGAACCCATTAGGTTCATATATACTGTATACTTATGAGCAGTTACCTACTAATAGATTTGTATTTCTGTTCAGCTAGTCGTCTGGTGCAAAAGCTCCAAGGAGACAGCACAGCCAGGACCTGAGGCCTTTCTGCAGATTATACACCAAATGAGAAATAGAGCCTGGTTTAGGATCAGCCCCGGCCTAGGATTGGACAAGAAGAGAACCTGATTGTCCCACGGTGTTCCCTCCCTTTGTCAGCCTGGGTGCTGCTCTGCAGAAACCTTAAGGGAGGTTGAAATTAACCCATTATTTTGCCGCCTATATGTAATCATTTAAAGATGAATTCCAGGCTTGGTATATTTTTACATAGTTACATTGGTCCAGCTTGGACCTGGAACAAGTGGAGATCACTGGAGAAGCGGTGTCTACGTCAGTGATTTCCAGCTTCCAGGGGCATCGGCCAGGTATGGTAAATAACTGTATAGATATATACTGCCAGAATTGCACAGATGGGCAACAACATCCTCTGAATAACAAACAATGAAAATACCATAACAGATTGGCGCTGCTCTAAGCCTGCAGTATCAGTCTCCCAGGTTTGCATTCTGTATTCAGGTGCTGGCAGAGATAGAAAATAGAGTATATCTTGCTCCAAAATATAATATGGCTATATATGTTATATCATATTATAAATTTATTTCATTTTATAACCCAATGTTATGATTTTTTGGTGACAGATTCTCTTTATTGAGACATCCAGGGTCTAAAAGACCCTAGATGTCTCCCCTCTGCTCCACTGAATCCAATGCAGTACAGATTGCACTACATTAGATTCTTTCCCAGCCATGGTGGCCAGGGACACTGACAGACAGACCTGGAAGTGACATATACTCCCCGTCAAGTCTGAATGATGTAGGGACTCGGCAGCGAAAGGGTGAAGTCTCAAATATCATGGAATTTCTCCTAATATCTGTGAGGTCTTTAGGAATAGATGTACAGTGCCTTGAAAAAGCATTCATACCCCTTGAAATTTTCCACATTTTGTCATGTTACAACCAAAATGTAAATGTATTATATTGGGATTTTATGTGATAGACCAACACAAAGTGGTACATAATTGTGAAGTGAAAGGAAAATGATAAAAATGGTTTTCAAAGTTTTTTATAAATACATATCTGAAAAGTGTGGCGTGCATTTGTATTCAGGCCCCCGAGTCAATACATTGTAGAACCACATTTCACTGCAACTACAGCTGCAAGTCTTTTTGGGTCTCTACCAGCTTTGCACATCTAGAGAGTGAAATTTTTGCCCATTCTTCTTTGCAAAATAGCTCAAGCTCAGATTAGATGAAGAGTGTCTGTAAACAGTAATTATCAAGTCTTGCCACAGATTCTCAATTAGATTTAGATTTGGACTTTGACTGGGCAATTCTAACACATGACTTTGCTTTAATGTAAAACCATTCCATGGTAGCATGGTAGGGTCGTTATCCTCCTGGAAGGTGAACCTCTGTCCCAGTCTCAAGTCTTTTGCAGACTCTAACAAGTTTTCTTCTGAGATTGCCCTGTATTTGGCTCCATCCATCTTCCCATTAACTCTGACCAGCTTCTCTGTCCCTGCTGAAGAAAAGCATTCCCACAACATGCTGCCACCACCATGTTCCACAGTGGGGATGGTGTGTTCAGGGTAATGCGCAGTGTTAGTTTTCCGCCACACATAGTGTTTTGCTTTTAGGCCAAAAAGTTTAATTTTGGTCTCATCTGATCAGAGCACCTTCTTCCACCTGTTTGCTGTGTCCCCCACATGGCTTCTCGCAAACTGCAAACGGGATTTTTTATGACTTTCTTTCAACAATGGCTTTCTTCTTGCCACTCTTCCATAAAGGCCAGATTTGAGGAGTGCACATCTAATAGTTGTTATGTGGACAGATTCTCCCACCTGAGCTGTGGACCTCTGCAGCTTCTCCAGAGTCACCATGGGCCTCTTGGCTGCTTCTCTGATTAATACTCTCCTTGCCCGGCCTGTCAGTTTAGGTGGACAGCCATGTATTGGTAGGTTTGCAGTTGTGCCATTCTCTGTCCATTTTCGGATGATGGATTGAACAGTGCTTCGTGAAATGTTCAAAGCTTGGGATATTTTTTTATAACCTAACCCTGCTTTAAACATCTCCACAACTTTATCCCTGACCTGTCTGGTGTGCTCCTTGGCTTCCATGATGCTGTTTGTTCACTAAGGTTCTCTAACAAACCTCTGAGCGCTTCATAAAACAGCTGTATTTATATTGAGAATAAATTACACACAGGTGGACTCTATTTACTAATTAGATGACTTCTGAAGGCAGTTGGTTCCACTAGATTTTAATTTGGGTTATCAGAGTAAAGGAGGCTGAATACAAATGCACGCCACACTTTTCAGATATTTATTTGTAAAACATGTGGAAAACCATTTCATCATTTTCCTTCCACTTCACAATTATGTGCCACTTTGTGTTGGTCTATCACAAGTAACAAGTCACCACATGGTCACCACCACTGATCAAATAATGCTTTCACCTCAGCTTTTGACCTACCTGTAGGTTGACATGTGCCTTCCCCACTCAGGGGCGGGTCTTATAAATGTTTTTATGCAAATTCACTTTTCAGCCAATATCACCTCCCAGGCAGACTAAACAAGGTAATGTTCGGTCCGGCGGGATGATGTCACAAGCCCTTCCACTTCATTGTGATGTGCTTTTATGTCTATTTTCATCTCTGTAATAGATATAACATTTCAATATAAAATTTAGATATTTTTGTTGACCGTGGTATCTGTTTTTTTTTTTTTCATATTGTTTTACATATGATATATAAGTGTAGAAATATGTAACTCTTTTTTATGACTGCATGTATATCTATCTATATTTGTATTTTGGTAAAAATTACTTTTTTTTCCGATTGGATGTGTATGTTTTCATGTTGGTCTCCAATTCCTGTCACATAAAATGTAAAAATATAGTTTGGATCAGTATATGAAAGCCCTTAAAATAACAGCAGTTATGTGTTATATAAGAGGCATTAGCAAGTCCTGTTTATGGAGCTTTTTGACTCCTAACGTCTTCATGCATTAATGAATAAGGGTGATGGTGGTATTCACACTTCGTAATTGACTGATTTATACAGTTACCGTTGTCTCTGTTAGATGGTGTTAGCAAATATTAAACGGGTCTACAAGTTATGAACAAAAGCCTGCTGGTAATGTGTAATTGAATTATAAATTGTATTCATTGTGCCTCTGAAACAGAAATGTCAGCACCAGTGGTTAAGATAAAATGTTGGTTTCCAAGCCTGGAGTACATGTACTGTTTATGCATGATTGAATCCTATTATTTATTATTCTTCAACAATCAGGTGACTCAAAATTAATTTTTCTGATTTGGATAGATGCTGCAGGCTTGAATTACCCATAAGCTTCTTACACCATGCTAGAATTCTGCTGGTAATATAGAGGTCCTTGGGTTACCCTATTGAAACCTTCATTAATTGTACATGAGTGAATGCGGCTAAAAGAGTGTGAAGCCATATTGGGTGGCGGCAGAGCTGAAATCCCTGTCAGGGATTACTTTTGATTCCCTAGAGATATCGTATAAAAAGCCAATGAGTGATTCAATTTGTTGGATTCTCTTCATTAAAAAAACGGGGATAAACTAAGCAGACATTTTAATCCCTGGCTATAAATTCTGGGAGGAAATGCAAGAGGCAATTTGTTTATTTTCAAGAACAGCTTAAATTAAGGCTAATTTTCTATGCTTTGAGAAGAAATGAGAAGGATTGGATTCCACATCATGTGTTTACCTTCTTGGAATCATGGTGATGCTATATTCTCAAATGCACATAATCCTTTAACAGATTTGGTAATGTCAGGTTGGTATTTCAGCTAATCTATTGTTGTTACCAATATGAGCTGCTATGTATTCCTGTGGGGAGGACACACAGTAGGGTGGATTTACTTAAGGCAAATGGACTATACACTTTGCAAAGTGCAATTGCTCAAGAGCTTAGTAAATGGGGTAAAGCTTCACTTTGCAAAAAATACCCAATTATATGCAAGGAAAATACAAAGAACAGCATTTTTGCTTGCGTATGATTGGATGATGGAAGTCAGCAGAGCTTCTGCTCATTTACCAAGCTCTAGAGCAACTGCTCTTGCACAGTGTATTTGCCTTTAGTAAATCAATCCCCAATATGTTTTCATGTACCAAACAGTAGATCCCATGTCGGAACTTATACATCATTTTAGGGACCTCAGGCTGCCAGGTTTTTTAAAATGTTGAAAATCAGGCATCTGCAAAGACAACATGTTAGGTACTTATACCAGAAATACTATTCCATTTCTGCCAGTTTCACCATACATAATTTTAATAAAATAAGACAAAGGGGTGGGTTTACTAAAGGCAAAAAACTGTGCACTTTGCAGTTGCTCCAGAGCTTAGTAAATAAGGGGGAGCACTGCTGACTTCCATCATCCAATCATGTGCAAGCAAAAATGCAGTTTTTTTTTTCATTGCACGTGAATGGGTATTCTTTACAGAGTGAAGATTTACCTAATTTACTAAGCTCTGGAGCAACTGCTCTTGCAGAGTGCAACTGCACAGTTTATTTGCCTTTAGTAAATCAACCCCACAGTGATTTCACCCATTGCAACCAGCCACTGACTTTTCTCATCTAATGAAAGGAAGTTGCTAAAGTTTGTACATTGCACTGCCTTAATTGTCAATAAAGTGAACTTGTGGATGTGAACTCTTACATTGTAAATTATGCCATATAGTTTACCAGTAATACAAAGCAAAATGTTTTCATCAATATAAAAAACATTGCAAATTGCTTTTTAACAATGGAGAAAAAAAAAGGTGTCACATGATGGCTATTCTCTGCTGTATACTGGGCTTAGATCAATATGGGTGGAACCACATTTTGATAATCAGCCAATCTAAAACTGTCACATATCCCAGCTGCTGTCAATCAAACAGTGTAAGGCTGGGTGGGCATGGTAGCAGCAGTCCAATCAGAGTGCAGGCATGCCATGCCTTTGTAAAAGGCAGATACTTTACAGGATTCTGCACCCTGGTCCTCATTTGTGACGAGTTGGCGGGGGAGGGGAAGATGGGATGGCAGCAGAAGTCTGACCACGGGGGTGCAAGCATGCTGTACGTGTGTACAGTGTCCTGTAGCTCCCAAGTAGAAGGCACAGACGCAAACTGACCATGCTAGGATATATGTGCTTCTGTGCCTGGCATGGTCAGTTTGAAAAAAGAATGCAAGGGGACTGGCAGGGTTACCAAGTATTTGGCAGCCAAGTAAGCAATGCAGTGAGAACAGGCTGCATTTTAATAGAATTACACAAAAGGTCATCATTCACACAGCCTGAAAACATGCGGGCCCCATGCAGGGCTGCATTTTACCAGCAGGTGTTGCATGCATCCCTGTGCTGGCAGTCTCATTGTTATCTATTGGGGCACAGCAGCTGTATCCCAATATGACATTCATGTGGGTGCGGGTCCCCAAACTCACCCTGTGTGCGTTCGGAGATTCCTACTTGCACCCGCACAGATGTCATGTTGGGACACAGTGGCTGTATCTTTGCAGCCACTGTGTCCTAATAGACGACAATTGGATTGCAGGCATGGGGATGCATACAACGCCTGTGCATCCCCATGCCAGTAAAACACGGCCCTGCATGAGGCACACATGGAATCGCCCCATGTGAACAAGAACTAATACACTCATATCTGAAATTTTACTTTTTGGGGTAACATATACTATAACCTGGCCTAAAAGTGCGGAAGTCTACAAATACCATAGCTTCTACTAGTCAGATAAATGTCAGGGACAGAACATAGTAATGAATGGGTATGGTTAAATTGTAACTTGAAGGGAAATCAGGACCCAGGCTTATTTGGAAGACTTAAAGCGGTAAAAAACCCAAAAGCAAACATTTACTGTATTGCAGCTTACCAATTATTAGAGGTGACGAATGCAGTTAGTCAAACATTTTTAGACTTTCTTTTCTTTATTTTCACATGATGATCCAGCCAGGAAGTCTGATGTTTTTCAACAGAAGAAACTGTCCTGCAGATGTAGCAGCTAGAGCAGTGTTTCTCAACCTGGGGGTCGGGACCCCCTCGGGGGTCGAATGACGATTTGCCAGGGGTCACCAAATCCTGGGCTGTTCCTGAATCCCGCACCATTCTCCCAGCTATCTCGCGGCCGCCCAGCTGTGCTGTTCCTGGAGCCCGCGGCCGTCCATTTAGCCTCCTCACAGCCGCCCATTCAGTTCACGGCACGGCTGGGGGGCAGAGACTAGAGGTCAGCTGACTGGTGAGGAATGTGAAGTGGGAGGGGCTTGAGGAGACTATCTCCTGATTTCGGCATAGATGTCACTGCTGCAAGACACCACAAAGTCGGAGACACAGTGAAGCCGGAGACACAGTGAGTAACACTTCCTGTGATTATAATTATAGCCATTAAAAGTCCCCACTACAGTTCTCAGATCAGCAAATGACCTTCATCAAGAGCACCTAAGTTGGCTGATCAGAACTCCCCCCAGCACTGCCACTGATCCCACCCACCACCAGCAATGCCACTCATCCCATTCCCCCCACCAAGGAGTAAGAGAAGGCATAAAATTAGAGAATACATGGAAGGGAGAGGAAAAGAGGGGGGGGGAGGAAAAGAGGGGGGGGGGGGGGAGAAAAAGGGAGAGAAAGAACAAGAAAGACGGCTAGAGAGAGAGATGGTGAAAAAAACACAAGAAATTAGGATTGAGAGAGATAAAAGGGAAAGAAAGGAGAGCAAAGAGAAAGAGTGGTACATGCTAAAATGTACCATAGGGGGTTTTAATACTGTACGAGTGGAAGGGACTCAGGGAGCGCCTAAATGTCCATGGGTTAGGGGCGCAAATTACTTGTCTTGCCTTGGGTGCCGACAACCCACGCTACGAAAATAATTTTACTGTTAGGGGTCCCAACAACTTGGGAAATGTTATCAAGGGGTCACGGCACTAGAAAGGTTGAGAACCACTGAGCTAGAGGGTTGGGAAAAACTATTTACCACATTAGGGGTGCTTGCAGTGATCAGCTTTTATTTATTTATGTAAAACCTTTATCCCCAAAGCAACAAAAAACATTTGCTGTAACTGCTTAGCAGGAGTTTGGCTTCGATTTGTTATTGTATTTAAATCTGCTTGTGCATTTAACCCTCCCCTTCCCCTAGACTGACAATGCTGCTGTCCAAAAGTTTCTGTTGCTCCTTCATCCAGAGTGGGGGCACTCTAATACAGGAGGTGTGTTACTGGCCAGATCACCAGGTGCAAACAGAGAGAAAAAAGCCCAAAAAAGAAAAGTAATGCAGCCACTACATATAACGATTGTTAAGCTGCAATATATTACATTTTTGGTTTTTGGTTTTGGGGTTTAATACCGCTTTAACACAAACACTTTCAGGAACCTTAAGGTAACTGCAGTTTTAACACTGTTGTTAAAGTGGTTGTACAGCCTGTAAAAAATTAATAAAAGTCAGCAGCTACAAATGCTGTAGTTACTGACTTTTAATAAATGGACACTTACCTGTCCAACGATCCAGCAACGTCCTCACCCGGGCTAGTTCTTCACTTCCCAGCACAGCATCCTAGCTGTTGGCAGCCAGCTTTGTGACTTTTGGCTTCACAGCCAGCTGCCACAGTTCGAGTCCCACTTAGCTTTGTGCATGGTGCCGTAGTCTTCTGGGACCTATGACGTGTCCCAGAAGACTAAGGGGAGGCGAGGGGGGGGGGCGGAAGGAGAACGTATCTCCTAATGGAAGTGGGTACCTGTCAAAACTAGGTACCCGCTCCCCCACCTCCAAAACCACAGTTAGGCAGAGGATGGGGGGGGGGGGATATCTTAAAGTGGAACCTTTGGGTGGAGTTTAGGCCAGTGCTGGTTTACTTTACTGAGGAACTTAACTCTAGAAGCTGTGTCCAAAAATAGGTCAGGCAGAGAACAAAACTAGCTGCTAGCATTGCCTGTGGTCTTGCTCAGCCTTTCTTAATCTTTTCAACATGGAGGAACCATTGAAATAACTTTCCAGTCTCAGGGAGCCCCTACTAATAATGACTATATCTACAACTCATGATACATTTGTGTAATGGTCAGTGGGAAGAATGTTCCTTACACTTGTGGTCATTAGGAAGAATTACCTCCTTACAAATAGGTAAAACGATCAATGGTGTCAGTGGGAATTTTAATTGAGAGGCATAAATTGCTCATTGCTCAAGGAACCCCTAGCAACCTCTGGAGGAAGCCTTGGGTTCCATTGAACCCTGGTTGAGAAACCCTGCCTTGTTCTGTACTGTGTCTCTTTGTGAGGTGGGCATCATGGTGGAGGAGGGAGCTTGCTTCCTCCAGAGCCTCCAGCGAAGAGAACAGTGAACAGTACAATGGTGACATTGCTGAATCTCCTGAGCTTAGCAGACAGAGGCAGCAGTGCCTTAGAGCTCACACTGCAGATCTACAATTATGGGCACTGCAGTGCCTAGGCACACTCCAATACAAAGAAATGCCCTGCTAGTTATCAAGAGAACTGCCAAAAAAAGGATAGATATTTTAGTGTACTGCTTAGGCACAGTTAAAGCAATAGTAAACCGCCACAAGACCGCCACCCCCCTGCAGGTTTGAAGAGTAACTGTACTTTTGTTGAGAAAAAAACATTCCTCTCTGGGTGATCTATGTACATTCCAATGATTTTAACAAACCTTGTTGCAGAGTCCTACTTTTTGTTATACTGAGGAAACCCCTGTGTGTTTGTGTCCATGTGGTAAGTGAATCTGTATGGGAGTGGTTTCATAATTATCAGCCAGATGCTGCAACTGCGGGGCTCTAATGAGGAAAATTGCAGGGTCTGCATCCCTTTAGACATGCTTTCCTATTGGGAGTATCTCACCAAAAATGACATTTTTGTTGCAGGGAATGTCTGATATCTGACTTGTATCTTAGGGCAGACTTCTGGGAAAATCAATGTGCCAATTACATATTCATGAAAGTATGTTTCTGGGGGGTATATTGTACACATTCTGTGTATAGAACACCTCCAGGTAGCCATATTGCATTGCATTTTACAGAAATTTACAGAGCTGCTGATTGAAAAGGAAAGATAATGTTTAATAACATTCAAATACAATGTGACTTGAGTTGCAATTGTATATGCTATATATTTCTTTATTTTCTTTTTTTTTCCCCCTTGAAAGTGGAGTTACCCTTTAAATCATAATAGACTTATATGCTAGCACTAGAAATGTGCAGAATGAAAAAAAAATGTTTAGTTTTTTTTAATTCGTTATTTGAATAAATTTGTTTAGTTGAATTAGTTGAATTAGTTTCATTCGTTTAATTTGTTTTTGGAATTTGTTTCGTTTATTCATTTTCAAATCCGGATCAATTCGAAAAGTTTTCAAATCAACTTTGAATAGTTTTCGAATTCGAACAGTTTTCCAATTTCCAAAGAAAATAAAATAGAATAGAAAATAAAGGAACAGAATAGAAAAAAATATTTTTTTCGTTTTTTTCTATTCTATTCCTTTATTCTCTATTGTATGAAAATCTCTTTGGAAATTTGAAAACTATTCGAGTTCGAAAAGTTGCCTTTAGTTAATCAAATTTCGAATTTGAATTTAAAAAATATTCTAAAACGATTTGAAAATGATTAGAATTTGTAGGAATTTTTTTTTTGTTATTTCGGATTCGTTTAAATTCGGTGCTATTCTACGAAAAACAAAAAATAATGACAGGCTTACCTGCACACGGAACCCTCCAGTGCAGCACTGTCACAGCTCCCCAGTGCGTCCATCTTCACCCAGTCTTTCTTTTGGGTACGTGGGCTCCGGTTGGCCAGTTGGGGCTGCGATGATGTCACGCCCGCACATGTGCATGGGAGCCCTGGCCATGGCATGGCATTCTATATTCTACAGTACACTGTGTGCCCTGAATGCAGAGTGTCACTGCTCATGCGTGGGTGATGTCATTGGCTATTGCAATGTGAATACTGTATCTCCTCTGTTTAGGAGATATTCATTGTACCCAGTGGCGGCTCGTGGTCTTTTGTTTGGGGGGGGGGCGGAAAACAATCAACTCCCCCGATCGCTGTCTGACGGTCGGTCCATTTACCCCATCTAGGCGGTGGGCATCGGGCGGTGGGCATCGGGCAGTGGCGGGGATCGGGCAGCGGCGGACATCATGCTGCCACAGGCATCGGGGCACTGGGTAGTGGCTCCTGTGTCTTCTCCTCCTCCTCGCTTCCACCAGGTGTTTCCTCCCCTTCTCCAATAGGGTCGTCTGTCCTTTCAGCCAATCGGGTGAGGGGTATCAGACCCGCTTCCCAATTGGCCGGGAGGAGGATCAGTGTTGCAACAGCGAATTTTCATTCGCTGTTGTAACACCTGGGTGGGCTCGTAGCGCAATGCTCTGCGCCCCAAGCCCACCCTAATTTGAAGCCTATTAGAGCATCTGGCTCTAATCAGGTGCTTCAAAAAAACACCCTCGCCACTGTAATTCAGGTGCCCGGTGTCCTGAAAGGGGCCGGACGCATGAATAGGGGGTGGCGGCGGCGATGGATAGAGCATCGCATTGCCGCATCGATAAAAGGTGGAGGGGGTGGCGGCCGTGGATAGAGGGGGTGGAGCTCGGGCGCCCCTAATGGACGGGCCGCCACTGATTGTACCTACAGGTAAGCCTGATTGTAATTTTACCTGTAGGTACAACTTAAAAATAGAGTTTACTTCCACTTTAACATTTCTAGATGTTACCTATCCTATACCATAGCAAATCTTTCTTTTTTTAGTTCAGGGCCACTTAGCTGTCTGTAGATGACTTATTTGTATGCTTCCCTTCATGCTATACATATTTATATGTAGAGTAGTACTCTTACTGATCACATTTTATCTCAGTAATTGAGTAGAAGATTGTATGATAAAAAGCCTGGCATGCTGGAAGTGTATTGTTATGTATTAATGCTGACACTATTTGGAGGAAAGGCACTGATAGCAGATGAAGTTGAATGTATGAGAGGCATAAAAAAGGTCATGTTAACTCCTCTTTACAGCACCAATTCTTAATTATCTTTCTGAAGAAGTCCTTAAGCTAGTGGGTCACCGTCATGCATGCATGTAAGAATACAATAAAAGTAAACCTAGTTTCATTTGCCTTCTTTGATTCAGCATTCATTCATTTTCCCTGCTCATTCGGTAACGTTATAAACTACGGTGCATGGAGCATGTTTATGGAGCCAACACATTTTAATTAAATGAGCCTTTTGTCATTTAACAATCTTATAACTTGTTCTCAACGCTACACCAAAGGGTGTGAAAAAAAATTTGTAGGCACCAATCGTAAAATTAAGTACAAATATTTTATTATACAAAAAAAAAAAAAAAAATCGAGCAACATACATATTTTAAAACATTGCAGTGTATTGCAGAACAATGATTAATACTCTCTCACATATACATCAAAGCATATAGAGGGGTAACCCTTGAAACAGAGGGGAGAAAAATGAGATTACCACCCTCTATTAGGCATAAGAGACATCAATCTAGTGTAACTCTCTACATGTTTCGCAATTGAATGCTTCTTCAGGAGCCTGTGATGACTCAAACACCAAAGTACATAAAATTACTATACATTTGAAACCATATTAGTAATTCGTGAGCACCACTAGGGGGGCAGCCAATGAACCCAGCAACCAGCCAGCATACGGTGACAAGCAATCACTTGCGGGGACGTGTCTGGTAACAAGATACTAACAACAGTAACTCACAGTAAGATGATAAAGTGAAGAGTCCCGGCTGCCAAGAGGAAATTAGATACTACCAAGTGAGACTACACGGGTGGTAAAATTCAGGCCAAATTCACTGTGTGTAGCAGAGTGTTGGAAAAAGGGGGGGGGGAAAGGGAAAAGAAAGAAAGGGAACAGAACGGAAGCAGAAAGGGTAGTAATAGGAGATAAGAGGAGGGGGGGGGGTGGAAGAGAAAGAGGGAGAAAAGGAAGGGAAGGAAAAGGAAAGGATAAGATGAGAGGGTAAATAAGCATTAGAAGGAGTGTAGACACTAATATTGCTGGGTAAGCCTGTCTAGTTAAGCATACCTCAAAACGAACTAGAGATTGCAGATAAATGGAAAACATATGCGATCACACTCGGCTTAAAAGAGCCGAGTTGTATAGGGTAGTCAGTGGTCTCAATTCTAAGGGATACAAACAATATGAATTAGGATACAGTTTACCGTATCTATATAAATGATCTCAAATAAAATCACTGCAGAAAACTGCAGCATAAAAAGAGATGACATTAAACAGCTGTTCAAACAGGTTTTAATGCAGCCGTGTATATATATATATGCAACCAGGATCTCCCCTTGTAAAAGATAATGTTGGCTGAGCAGAACCTGTGGACAGCGGTTACAAGCTATTCCCTTATAGGATTCCCTTATAGGCCAACCACAGATACCAATCTAGCAGGCAGAGTTAGACTGGGATTGTATAAGTATTCAACCAAGCAGTATTGCAGTGGTAAGGCACAGGCCATCTATACGGGCAAACACAGAACTCAGTGTGGCCAGTCATCAGGTTGTAACAAAGCTACAGATAAAGCCAGGGAAAAACAGGGGTGGGGGGGGGGTAAAGATCTTACCAGACAGCTTATCATACTGTACACGGCACCTCAAGCATCAGATCGCCCTGAGCGGGGGTGGCGTGATAGAAGGCTAGACTGGTAGCCTTAAATACACGCCCCAATCAGGTGTGCATTGGATGCAACACCTGACTCGGCCGAGTCAGGCTGCACGCGCATCCACCACGCTCCGCGCATGCGCAGTAGCCAGCGGGCCGACTGCCATAGACACGGGCGTGTGGAAGGAGCGCAGTCCTGGGAGGTAACAGAGCTGGAAGCTCCCCCTAGTGGTGCCTCCAAGGTGGCAGCGTAAAACGCTATAGGAGATAGATGAAACTAGCCCACAGATGTTTAAACCCACATCCAGAAGATCCATGACAACCAGAGGGAAAAACCACACTCTGAACCTAACGCTGCAAAATCCAACCCCTGAGCGGGGCGGAATGCGGCTACCCAGCCGCACATATGACTGAGTTCACCTACAGGCCAGCGGGTCCACAGACTGACAAACCCCCAGGTCCTCATTATAGGCCCGAAACGCAGGGCCAAATAAACACACATACAGAGTAAAAGTAATCGTGAGAGGGAGTGATGCCCTTTCACAGTGCATAAATACTGAGAAACAGACATGTTAGTAATATGTAATGAATCTACAGACAATCTATGACAGACAGTATGACTATAACTAGAAATTCAGAACATTGCAGGTCAATATAAAAATAAATGACATCCGGACATCCGAGATTATCTCGATTAGAGCGTATTCGGTAGTGCTTACCAAATACGACCCACAGGGATATGAGCAGGGGCAGGAGCAGGGGCAGGAGGACAATCCAACTACAAAAGAGAGCAAAGTGGGTTGATAGTGTATCTCCATACTAAAGATTCACTATAATGATACAGAGGTTTGTATTATGTAAAGATCTCTTTTAAGACCGACATAGAGTCGTTATCAAAAGAAGGATTTATAGGATTGTACTTCATTAATACCTGGCCAACATGTGGCATTCAAACGTTCAATCCACTTTGCCTCATGTTGGAGTATCCTCCTATCCCAGTCTCCACCCCTAGAGTCCTGTGGAATTACTGCCAAAGCAATAAAAGTCGCAACAGAGGTGTCAAATCTATGGCATAGATCAAGGTGTCTACTAATAGGGCTGAGCATCTTGCCATTAGTTGAGTAATAGACGTGATCTCGTATCCTTTGCCAAAAATGGCGGATCGTCTTGCCAACATAAAAGACCCCACATTTACAGGTCATCAAGTATACTATTCCCTGGGTATTGCAATCAGCCCAAAAATGTGGGCGAAACATCTCTCCATTCGGTAGTTGGAATTTCTGACCTGTAGACACCCAAGGACAGAAGGAGCACTGACCACATATGTACATACCCATTTGATTGGTCGTATGGTCCTGTGAAGGGACAAAATGACTTCTAGTTAGTTTATCACGTAGGGAAGGGGCCCTTTTGAACACAATCTCAGGGTGGTCACTGACATATTTGCCCACAATCGGGTCATCATATAAAATATGCCAGTGTTGTTGTAACACGTTGCGTAGTTGGTACTGTTGGTGCGAATATTGTGTGATAAATTTAACCGTCGAGTACTCTTCTACTTTATTTTTATTCTTATAGAGCAGTGTGTTTCGAGGTTGGTCACAGGCTTTGTTAAAAGCCTTCCAAAGAAGTGACTTAGAATACCCCTGTTGAAGGAGTCGTTTCCTAAGTAAGTCCGCATGATGTTTGAAGTCACTGTCAACAGTACAGTTCCTTCTAAGGCGGATATACTGTGCGTAGGGAATGCTCCGTACCAGTGTGGAGGGATGCGCACTGGAAGCGTGCAAGATCGTGTTTCCCGCCGCTTCCTTGCGGTAGAGTGTAGTGGCCAAACAGTTGTTGGAGTCTTTGTAGATTACCAAGTCAAGAAAGGAAATTTTTTGTACGTCACTACTGACAGTAAACTTCAAATTGAAAGTATTATTGTTCAGGTGATCAACAAAAGAAGATAATGCTTGTTGGGAACCGACCCAAATAATAAAAATATCGTCAATATATCTTAACCACAACAGTACTTCACTTGTGTAGTTGCTGAGTTGTTCATTTGAGAAAATATCACGTTCCCATCCCCCCAGGTACAGATTGGCGTAGGCCAGGGCACAACAAGTGCCTATGGCCACGCCCTGCACCTGGAGGTAGTGGGAACCGTGAAACGTAAAACAATTGTGTGTCAAAATAAAAAACAGCAGTTTCAATAGAAATTCATTAAAGGGCCATTCATGATGGTCTTCCTCCATGAGGAAGGAGCGGGGGGGGCGTGACCGGATGTGGAGGTGAACGGAGGTGTGTGAGTCCTCTCCACTCTCCAGCTCCCTGCTGCTGCTCATGTTATCTATGACGGTTTGATCCGACTTTGAACGCACCATTGCCCGTGTTTTCTGGTCTCTTCCTTGCTATTCTGTTAGCTCTGTTATACTGCTAATCTAACCCTGTGGCGCATCCCTACCTGGCGGATCCCGGCAAAGAAGGGGGAAGCGGCTGGCAGTAGCGGTACTCGATCGGCCCAGCTGTAGAGCCAAGCAGTGGCTGACTGTTTACATCAGGCTTGAGCGGTCGCCCGGAAACGTTCTACGCTCTCGCGGGAGTTGGCGCTCCACGTGACTTGTCAGGGAAGAGAGGCAAACGGCGAACAGCGTACAGCTCGACCTGCTCGGGAAGCCGAAAGAACGCAGGACGGAGTCTTGGATAACAGGGGGGTCCCGTCGGACGGGCTTGATTGCGCTGAGTACTGGCTGGCTTCGCTCCTGAGAAGCATTGAGGTAACAATCCAGAACGGCTTCCTTTCTTGGTATAGCGGTATATTAAGGCGAGGAGTTGTTGATAAGCACCAGAGAACTTACTGATGGATGTTATTTTTAGATCAAGTTGTATTGGTCTTTGAACAGTATTTTGGCTTATTAAGGAACAGAGGAATTCATACTGGGCACCCTCCCCGGTATAGCTTATCGGGATAACTGACAGATACACTGGGATAAGCAAAAATGACCAAAAAAAAGGGAGAGGAGCACCCTCAACACCCTCATGAGGGCTCCCTTGCGCAGGCTACCCGGGCAGCTAAGGAGAAGGGGAACCTTCCAGCGTCTGCATCAGCCGCGGCATCCAAGCTGGAGAAATACGCCCATACTCCCTCGCACTCCCCAGCCCCAAGAGAAGATGGGTAGTACAGGGGACAGAAAGAGTTTAAGTAAAACTACATCAGCATTATTAACAACTACGAAAGCGGTGAATAAAAAAGCCCTGAAAGGGACCCCCTGGGAAAAATGATTGAAGTTAATCCTGATACTGAAGTACTCAGTGAACCCGAACCTACATTGAAAGAGGTTCTGAGTGCAGTTAACGCTTGCAGGGGATCACTGAGTCATTTATGTGACCAGTTAAGAGGCCTTAAAGAAAAACTGTGCTCTATGAGTCAAGAATTACAGAATACCGTGGAAAGGACTTCTAATTTAGAGGAGAGGCTAAGCCAAGTAGAGGATATTTTACATCCCATGAGGCAAGAGTTTAGATTGATGCAGACCCAGCTGGACACCTATAAATACAAAATGGATGAAATGGAGAATCGCCTCCGCAGACAGAATGTGAGGGTCCTAGGCCTCCCAGAAGGAAGCGAGGGGTCCTGTCCAGAAATATTCCTGGAAAGGTGGCTTAGGGAGATTTTTGGGGCGGAGACTTTTTCTCATTTTTTTGCCATTGAGAGGGCTCATAGGGTGCCCACCAGGTTATTGCAAAACATAAATAAAGAGTGCTGCGCTGGTCCAATACGGTGTAAGAGAGAGGGTGTCTATCCTCTTCGTGCTCAAACACACACAGATGGGTAGTGGCCCCTTACCTTGCGGCAATGGGACAACTGCATAGAAGGTAAATGGAGGAGATGGTCTCTCCTTGGGGTCCACACATATTTATGACTATATTTTATTGATACGGGTTGCACAGTGACACAACAGCACTTTAAGGTTTATTTGCACAAGCTACATTAGCACTAGGTGTGTATGAGGACTATTCTTACTGGTTCCCTGCACACGTTGTGCCGTTATAGTCCTGACATTAGATACAGGATAGTTATTCACTTCTATACACTGTTGGATTTTATCACAGGATACTGTGCGGACAGACACACTACCCGTATACCCCTCCTATTTTTATATATTTTTTATTATATTTTTTTTACCACACACTACCACATAGTTACACTGTATTGGACCAGCGCAGCACTCTTTATTTATGTTTTGCACTACCTATGGGCCTTGTTTGATCCCACTCAGTGTTTGCAGCTGTCCATGTGCACCACTGTTTCCAAGGTAGCGCAGGAATAATTTATACAAATGCCCACCAGGTTAAACTCTCCAGGCTCCCGCCCTAGACCATTGATCATGAAGCTGTTTAGCTACAGGGATAAGTCAGTACTAATGCAGAAAGCTAGGGAAAAGGGGGACATTTTCTACAAAGACACTAGAATTTCAATATACCCGGATTACTCCCCAGATCTGCAAAAGAAAAGGGCAGGATTTGTTGAAATTAAGCGCAGTTTGAGGAACATGAAAATATCTTATGCATTGCTTTATCCGGCGCGACTACGTATCGATGCTCCAGGAGGGACACAATTTTTTGACTCAGCTGATAGGGCCACAAAATGGCTGGAAGAAAATAAAAAGAACTTTTAGGGTCGGAGTATTATAAGCTGATTGATGTTTGTTTTTTTGTTTTTTTTTTGGCAGCAGGGACTGGAGGGGGAGGGAGGGCGATTGATGTGTTGGAGAAAAATATTCATGAGAGTTTACAAAAGGTGGAGGATGATTGTTTTGTGGTTAATAGTGCTACTGGTGATTGAGGTGGGGGGGGAGGGCAGTGTGAGAGGGGTGGAAAAGTCAAACAGGGGAAAGTCTTTTCTCTTTGCCCCTGGTTGGCTGAGGAAGAGGGGAAAAGAGTTGGGGAATGAGTTGGTTGGGAGGGTTAAACGGGTCACAAGGAATGCTCCTAGGGTAGGCCAAGAAAGGCAGGGGGGGAGGGGGATGGACGGGCACAAGGGTAAAGAAATATGTAAGATTCAATTAAAATCAAAGGGTTGTTATGCACTAGTACTAAAAGCACATAGGGTAAAGATAAAACCATCACATAGGTTGTTGAAACACTTATTCACATTTTAAATTAGTACAAGAAAATCTGGTAGGATTAAAAGGGATGGGAAACTTTGTATATGAGTTTGTAGATAAATATTTGATACTGGCGGGTTTAACCAAGGGAGGGCTTAGTGTTCACTATTATAAGAGGTCTTTGTCCCTGTTGGTTCTTCTTTTCTTCTTTTTTTTTTTTTTTTCTTTAGTAGAGATGTATATTTATTTATCTGTATATATGCTTATAATTTAAAGGAAGGTTAGAATGGTAGGCATAACCTCATGGAATATCCGGGGTATGGGAGACCCCATTAAAAGAGCCACTGTATTCTCAGAGCTGGAATCACAGGGTGCGGACCTGGTGTGCTTACAGGAGACACACCTCACCAATGAGTCTAAATCTTTAATTCGGAATAAAAAATTTCAAGCACAATTTCACTCAGTGCACACCTCCTATTCGAGAGGAGTGTGTATACTGGTTAAAAAGGGGATGGTGTTCTCCTGTAAGGATGTTAGGACAGATCCGCTTGGCTGTTATGTTTTCTTATTCTGTACAATAGAGGGTAAACCTTTTGTTATAGCTAATGTGTATATTCCCCCTCCCTTCAAGATGGAGATTTTATATCGCCTCCTAAAATATGTTGAGGACAAAGGGGATACCCCACTTATAGTGGTGGGCAACTTCAACATGGTTCTTAACGGTAAAATCGATAGGTTCCCTCCAAGAGCAAGGGAGGATAGGGCAACTGAGGGACGGCTTACTCAGCTTGAAGAGATTGGGTGGTGCGACCTCTGGAGAATCCGTAACCCAGTAGTACCCAGTACTCTTGCTTCTCGGAGTCGCATCGCACTCTCTCTCTCGCATAGATATGGCAGTGGGAAACAGGGGGGTGCTTCCCCTTCTAGGAAAAATAGAGTATAGGCCGAGAGGGGTATCGGACCATTCTCCTTTGACGCTGATGATAAACATCCGTAATAGACGTACTGAGAGAGTATGGGCATTAAACTCTATATGGTTGGAGATTATAGGAAAAACAGAAGATATATCGGAAAAAATAAAAAGAATTTGTGGTAATTAACTCAGGGTCAGCGCCGCAGGGGATGGTCTGGGACTCTCTGAAAGCGTTTCTGAGGGGTATCCTCCTACCGAATATAAGACAGGTTAAGAGACAATCAAGAGAAAAGGGGGACCAGATTAAGAAAGAGGTGCTAGATCTAGAAAAACAATACGTGGCGGACCCAAGCCCAGGAAAACAGGAGCTTTGGGTAAAAAAGCAGCAGGAGTATAAGATGGATATACTTAAAAATGCTGAAAATAAGAGACTATTCCAGAGGCAGAGACACTTTGGGGAGGGGGAAAAAGTGGGCCGCATGTTGGCATTATAAGCT
Source organism: Aquarana catesbeiana (assembly GCF_042186555.1). NCBI lineage: Eukaryota > Metazoa > Chordata > Amphibia > Anura > Ranidae > Aquarana > Aquarana catesbeiana. The sequence continues at coordinate 194,782,386 of NC_133328.1, read as the reverse complement.
GAAAGTAACTCACCCTCTTCAACGATTGCTGCGATTCGGACCTCTAGCGGGGCAACTTCTTCAGACCCCTTGATGGTTAAAAAGGTATTCTTTGAATATTATAGTAATCTATATAAATCGCAACAACAACTAGAAGTAAGAGAGATAGAGAACTTTTTAGAGGGTGTCAGCCTGCCACACCTCTCTGAAAGTGAAAGGACTAGTCTGGATTCCCCCATAACCCTTGAGGAAGTACAGCAAGCAGTATTAGATATGCCTAATCAGAAAGCCCCAGGTCCTGATGGCCTGCCTGTGGAAATTTATAAGTATTTTGGGGAGGTGCTAATCCCAGAATTCTTGAAGACATTGAATTGGGCGATTACTGATGGCAGTCTGCCCTCCTCAATGACTGAAACCAACATAGTCCTGATAAAGAAAGAGGGGAAAGACCACCTCGAAGCAGCATCATACAGACCCATTTCGCTACTATGCTCCGACATAAAAATATTGGCAAAGGTAATGGCTACTAGGCTAAAGAAATATATGGTAGAGCTAGTGCACCCGGACCAGTCAGGGTTTATCCCAAATAGATCTACTAGTATTAACATTAGAAGGGCATACCTGAACCTCCAGTCACCGGCAGGGACCAGGAGCTCCAGAGCGGTCCTCGCTTTGGATATTGCTAAGGCGTTCGATAGCCTGGAGTGGGAGTATCTCTGGTGGGTACTGGAGAAGTTTGGGTTTGGCCCGAAGTTTATCAAATGGGTGAAGACCCTGTATTTCCATCCAAAAGCCAGGTTAAAGATCAATAGCGAATATACGGAGTGGCTATCCCTTGAGAGAGGGACGAGGCAGGGGTGTCCACTCTCACCCCTGTTATTCGCGGTAGCAATGGAGCCATTAGCAGTGGTAATAAGACACTCGCCTGGAATACAAGGATTCGGAGAGAGGAATAGGCCAGAAAAAGCACTTTATGCTGATGATGTGCTGGTTTTTCTTGGACACACCGGACCATCCCTTGAAAAGGCAATACAATTAGTGGAAAGATTTGGGAGGTCATCGGGCCTGGTGGTTAATTGGGAAAAACCAACACTGCTCCCACTAGACTCAACACGTAATAGTCGAAGGGGAGGTATGCCGAGACTGAGGGTTGTGGAGAAGATGCGCTATCTGGGTATAGTCATTTCAACTGACCCGGCACAATATATAGGGGATAATCTAGTCCCTCTATTGGAAAAATTTAGAAGGAAAAGTGCTATTTGGTGCCAACTCCCGTTATCCCTGGCAGGTAGAGTTAATTTGATCAAGATGGTCTGGATGCCACAATTATTATATGTACTCCACAACTCCCCAGTCTGGATTGGGAAGAGCTGGTTTCTAAAAATAAACACCTTACTTAGAGAATTAATATGGAAGAAAGGGCAGGCAAGGATCAAATTACAAACGCTTCAGCGCCCTGTCGGGGAAGGGGGACTGGCAGTACCACATCCCTATAGCTACTTCCTGGCGGCACAACTACAACATCTAGGAGGCTGCGAATATCAGGGCCTGTTGAATACTAATGCAAAACTTATGATGCATGATACCCCATACGGGTCCCTGGCAGAGGCACTAGAGGCTGGGACATTTCAGGAGGGACCTCCAACATATAAACTGATCATTAAAGTCTAGCAAGCTACTAAGAGGATTATGGGTTATGGAGGTCATACTGAATTCTCACCCATATGGAACAATAGGGGTCTGGGGGAGTTGTTAACTTTGGAAAAAAAACTGGATATGGGTCCGCCACGGAATACGTAGACTGGTGCAGTTATATGAAGGTAAAAACCTGAAACCTTTTATTGAGCTAAGGCGTGAATATGGGATTCCAAATAATACTTTTTACACTTATTTACAGATCAGGCACGCACTTAACAGTCAATTCAGGAACTGCCCTTTAGAATGGTGCAATGTACCTCTCCTCAATAAAATCATTAGAGCAAATACCACTAAGGGTCTGATAGCAATAATAAGCGGACAAATTTCTGGAAGACTGCTTGATCTGCAAACGACTCTGGATATCAGGGAAAGGTGGACGGGGGAGGTGGGGAAGATTACGGACAGCCAGTGGAAGGGAACAGGCGTTGCACCTTTTTCTGATACACAGGGCTTATTATACCCCTAAGAGATTATTTAGGTTTGGTCGCAGACTGGATGATAAATGTCCTAGATGCCTGGATACTGGCGACCTAATACACATGGTATGGAGATGCCCAAGGCTGGCGAGATATTGGTCAGGGATAATTAGGATTATAGAAATTAGGTTTAAAACTAAGTTGAAGCAGGAGGCCAGGGTATGTATCCTTGGCCTGCTAGGGGAAAGTGTGGGGTGCAATAATAAGAAAATCGCTATAGGAAGGTGCCTTTATCAAGCCAGGAAATTAATAGCACAGTCTTGGCTATCCATCACGCCCCCAACTATAGAAGACTGGCTTAGGACAGTGGACAAGCTAGTATGGACAGAAAAAACAGTCTATATCAGGAGAAGTAGCTATGATAAATTTACAAAAATTTGGAGTCCCTGGCTACAATGGTCAGGTACAGCCCCCTGACCTGGACTCAACCTGAAAAGAGCCTAAGGTATTGGATTACCCGTTAGTATAGTACAGAGGCAAAGGAGAACCAGTGAAATGAGGTTTAACAGCTGATGTGATGTTAGCATAAAATGATGTTCATGCAACCTTTTAATATAGGTTAGTGATAGGGAAGGATGGGAGGGAGTGGGTTGGGGGTAGGGGGAGGGGAAGGGGTATAGGAGGTTTAGAGTGCAAAGTATCTTTGTATAACTTGTTTTGACTTGATAATCTCCATAAGTTGATGTTAAATTATAAGTTTTCTATTTTCCTTTGTAACAAGAAAAAACTAATAAAGAATATTGAATTGAAAAAAAAAAGGAAGGAGCGGACCGTCCCGACGCCCCGCTTGTGAGGTATGCTGGAGTACAAGGCCTCAACATCCAAAGTCACAAGCAGGGCATCGGGAGGGACCGCAACTCCCTCAATATGTTTAAGGAGGTCTAGGGTGTCCCGTACGTAAGAGGGTAAGCGTACAACGTGAGGGGTCAAGAAGAAGTCAACAAATCTACTCGTGTTTTCAGTCAGTGAGCCTATTGCAGAAATGATCGGCCGACCCGAAGGGGCCTCTAAGTTCTTATGAACTTTTGGTAACGCATAGAATGTAGCCATACGAGGAAATTTATTATCTAGATACGCATGTGTGTCTTGGTCGATCAGATCTAAAAGATAGGCCTCTCCTATAAGTGATTTATATTCATTAACAAAGCGATGAGCAACACTCTCTGCAATTTTACAGTACCAGGACCTGTTGTTGAGGATATTCATGCACATTTTTATGTATTGTTGGTTAGTCATTAGTACAATGTTGCCCCCTTTGATTGTTTTATGACCAGATCAGGGTGGCTTCGTAATTTGGTCAGAGATTGTAATTGATCAGATCGTAAATTCCTTGGCATAGGATCTAGTGTGAGTCGCCTCAGATCTCCAATAGTGGCTGTCAGAAAGGCCCAAATGTGAGAATTGCTTGCCAGATCCGGCAATTTTTTAGACTTGGATTTGAATTTTTTACCAGATTTGGGTGGTAAGGGAGTGGGTGTGTGTGTAGTGTCTGTGGTAAGCACTGAGTACTCAGACATCTCACTCTCCTCCAACAGGAGAATAAGGTCTCTGAAACCCTAAATTCCTCCATAGTGAAGTGTTTAATACTTTCAGAGAGTTCTTTATCACGTTTAGAACGTATACATTGGTCATGAAAAAAGATATTTGTAAGTTAACTTTCTACAGAAAAGATAAAAATCTTTAATAGTGTCATATTTGTCCATCTGTGGTGTGGGGCAGAAACTCAATCCATATCTCAAGAGATCAAAATCTACTTGAGAAAAGACATAGGGAGTGAGATTGATAACATCAAGTTCTACGTGGGAAGGGGCAGGGTCAGGGGTGAGGGAAAATTTGTGGAAGGTGGTATCAGAGAAGTTACATGGGCATCCAAAGTGCTCTGTTTAGTAGGAAATGGTGCAGGTGCTGTTGAGCTCGGTGGAAAAGGTGTCGTGTTCATGACAGGCCGTGTCGTGGTATTTGAAAAGGTGGAGCCAATGCTGGAAGTGGAATTTGCATTGGGTGCAGGTGTATTCTGCAGTATAGTAAGTGCCTGTGTAGCTAAATGACCCAAATGCGTGGTTGTGTGACTACCCCCTGTAGTACCCATATTCAAACCCGAGGCAGCACCTTGGGGGTATGTTTTAGGTGTGGGTGGGTGGTGTTTATTGGTCTCATCAGGTCGTTTTTTGGGATGCGGGGTGTATGGTTGGTTTCCTATCAAGCCTCTTTTACGTGGACCGGAATTGGGATTGGGGAGCGTATTGGTAGATTGGGAGAAGGGCCGTGTGGAGGAGGAGGCAAAGGAAGAGTCGGATTCGGTGTCCTCCTCCCTAGAAGAGTAACTCGTGCGGTTATTACTAGGTTTAGAACTTTGTCTGGTTCTTTTGTTTTGTGGCATCAAGTGCCAACGATATGAATACCCCTCCACGAAAGCCATCTTGTCTCTAAACATTTTAGTTTGTTTCTTCGATGTAATGTCCTTATTCAATCTGTTCAAATATTCCTTTAATTCCTGCCATTTCTTATCAAATTGTGCATGACTTTTGACCGAGTCTTGTTGTGCCTGTAAAGAGATAAGTTCCTGATCTAGTGCCGTTAAATCAGTTCTATATTGGGCAACTAGCAACTTAATTAGTTCTATGCTACATTTAGTAAGTTCTTGTTATTATTATTATTATTATTATACAGGATTTATATAGCGCCGACAGTTTACGCAGCGCTTTACAACATTAGGGCAGACAATACAAGTACAATACAATTCAATACAGGAGGAATCAGAGGGCCCTGCTCGTTAGAGCTTGTTCCCAAACGAGCTTAAGTTCGGGTGTCACGTTTTAAAAGAGGGGAACAGTTGTATTCTAAGTCCAGTTGGGCAGATGTTATCATGTATATATTGTTGAAAAAATTTGATATGCCAGTATAAATTTGACTTCTTTTAAGGAGTCTTCTGGCTTTCGCAAGGTACTGGTTAAGCGCTAGATCATCTCTGGTAGAAGTATTACAGTTATTGTGTAATTCATTCATGTAACCAGACCAGGCATCTCCTACAAAGTCCATTTTAACCTAATTAAGAGGGTCCAATCTGACAACACGTAGCTGGCAGGGGCCGTATTCCAAATAGAAGGGACCAGTAGGTCAATCAGTTAGGGGAATTTCCAGTGTCACAATGAGCACTGCACATAAAGTGCCATGGTATACAGTTAACTCAAATTTAGCAATATTGAAAAAAATCCATCATGGGACAGCAAGCGGGTGCTACCACCCAATCAATATTTAAAACAGGGTGCCAAATCTCATCACAGGATGGTCTGTGGAGACTTCATGGGTAGAGCAGTGCCAATGTCCTATATCTACAAATTCTCAACGATACACCAAAGGGTGTGAAAAAAAATGGACTTTGTAGGCACCAATCATAAAATTAAGTGCAAATATTTTGTTATACAAAAAATACAAAAAAAAAAAATCGAGCAACATACATATTTTAAAACATTGCAGTGTATTGCAGAACAGTATATCCGCCTTAGAAGGAACTGTGCTGTTGACAGTATCCTGTGATGAGATTTGGCACCCTGTTTTAAATCTTATAACATGGATCAGCGACTGCTCAAGCCCCCAATTATAAGATCCTTATAACTTACTCCTTTGTTGTTGTGAGCTTATCCTGTTACTGTTGTTTTTATTTTTTTATTTTTTTGCTGGTTATTCTATGTTGTTGAAGCTCTGGGTGTCTCTAATTTGCAGTTTTTTCTTTTCATATTCATTTCTTCCCTTTTTTGGCTCAGATATTTTTCTGGAACTTTTCAGCATAATCAAAAAAGGACAAGGTGAGACACCTATACTATGTATAGGTTGCTGTATGGCTTTATTCATTTGAACATTTTGCTGGATACACTTGGAGTAGACCTGAAATCAGATAGTGGAGAGGTTATAGAGAGGTTTGCTGTTTCCTCCACTAATGGGATTCAAGTTCACCGAGTCTCTGTTCAATGAGAGCATTGATGCGTAGTACAATCCTACCTCAATACAAAAAATATAAAAATAAATATAAAATAAAATAAAAATTGTGAATTGACCAAAAATTAATCAATATTGTGGGGTGATAAATCCTTAATGGAATTGCAAATAATTATAATCCCATACATTAAGCAAACTCAATCCTAATATTGTCTAAATTGTGAAACATTTGTTAACAAGATCCACTAAAAATGCAAAGTGACAAGTATCGAATCTAAAAAAGTTTGGTTGTCAGACCACAGTGCAACCCACACAGTGCAATAATGTGCAAATACCGCTGAGAATCGAAACCAATCTATTATATATGAAAATGTGTATCAAAAAATGTATCATAAAAAAATATTAAAAAAATATTAAAAAAATATATATGTATATAGTCCCAACAGCTATATAATACAAAAGTTCATGATGGTGATACAATTGCAGTGCAATAAATTGTGTAGCGTGTTTCCCAGAAGTTTCTTCTTTAGCAATGGAGATCCATGCAATAATTTTTAACAATTTCCCCCAATCTGATTGCACTCACCGGAGCTCCCTGCCCCTGCAGGGGTATGAGCGTGTGATGTTAATCCTTAGCCTATAATCGCTCCGATCTCACCGGTGCCAGTATTCTTCCACTCAGCCCAATCCAGGAGAACCACTCATTGAGGAGAGGAGGGAGACTCACTGCCCTTTGCTGTAGCACAGATCCCAGCCAGGCATCCACTTTCATATGTTTAGATAAAAGAAAAAGATTCCTTCATAGCGTAACTTTGTTTCTAATTAATATTTTATTTGTGTAATACAGTCCAACGACTGAATCCACTCAAACCAAATATAAAACGTTTAAAATTGGCATTAAATCCACAGAGAGGGAGCTCACAGGCTCATTCGGTCCGGGGACGCAGCGCTGCTGCAAAAACTACCGCTTGCGTTCCACCGGCCTAGTTTCCGGAACCACAATTTATTGTTTATTATTTATCACATTACTTCCATCTTGGCACCCCCAACGTCTTTTATTCAAGGTGTAGTCATCGCTGCGGCCAATCACCTCCCGGATGTTGCAATCACAATCCAGCGGTGTAAATTAGCATCTCTGTTGCTAGGTAGAATTAAATATAGACCAAATGGGTGAACGGGGGGGGGGGGGACATCCCAAAAACATGTTAATTCCCCTAAGGGCCCTCTAGTGGTATAAAAAAGAAGCTGTTTTATGCAGCAGCAGCAGCAACGACAAACCCCTTACAATCCAACTAATAACAACAATTAATATCATAATATCTACTTCAATTGCAATAAAATGACTGTAAAAAAATCTTTCCTATGAACAATGTATATATTAATAATCCCAAGAGAGATGGAATAAATATATATGCAAATAAATGACAACCAAACTTTTTTAGATTCGATACTTGTCACTTTGCATTTTTAGTGGATCTTGTTAACACATGTTTCACAATTTAGACAATATTAGGATTGAGTTTGCTTAATGTATGGGATTATAATTATTTGCAATTCCATTAAGGATTTATCACCCCACAATATTGATTAATTTTTGGTCAATTCACAATTTTTATTTTATTTTATATTTATTTTTATTTTTATATTTTTTGTATTGAGGTAGGATTGTACTACGCATCAAAGCACTTGGCACTTTAAACACTCACATTTACACAGCGCCATCCCCTATATTCTGTTTTTAACCTTTTTGGGGTATCACTGAGGTGTTCCCTACTTGCATAGGGGGGCAGCAGTGTTTTAAAAGTCTGAAGTGCGGACCCATTGATAGATTACTCTGTTCAATGAGATCAGCTTCAGATCCCTAATGTTTTGACATTGAGAAATAGTATATATAAACTGTATGTCATTTAGTGGGGACTAACTACATAGCTCCCAACTGTCCCTGATTTCGAGGGACTGTCCCTGATTTGGAGCAATGTCCCTCTGTCCCTCTTTCCTCCTCGTTTGTCCCTCATTTTGGTCTGATCTATATAGTTCAGGGATATGCAATTAGCGGACCTCCAGCTGTTGCAGAACTACAAGTCCCATGAGGCATAGCAAGACTCTGACAGCCACAAGCATAACACCCAGAGGCAGAGGCATGATGGGACTTGTAGTTTTGCAACAGCTGGAGGTCCACTAATTGCATATCCCTGATATAGTTGTATATAAAATGTACTTTTTTATCTTTCAAAAAGTGTTTCCCAGTGCTAAACCTTTCATCCAAATTCTAAATTGCTGCATTTGTAAATTTTAAAAGCCAATATAAAGGAATAGTAGTGGTAAAAAAAAAAGCCCTTGTGGATTTAATTAACCTTTTTTTTTGGTTAATTCTCCTTTAATAGGGTGTGGCAGGAGGCATGTACATATGTTTGCTAATAGGCGTCCCCGTTGGGAGGTATGCTAACTATATGCAGACTAACCATATAGTGGTGACCTCACTAATCTAGAGTACTCATTACATATGCCGTGTTGCAGTAGAGGGCCTGACATGAGGCACAGATATCATCAGTTTTTAGCTGGGTATACACATATCAAAATTCTCCGGTTCACTGTGCTTCTGTCAAATGGTCCTGCTGGAAAACCAGCATTTGATCAGCTGCTGCAGCCATTGGTTGCTGTTCTGTGTATTCTGACAGGTTGGACGCTCTCAGATCACAGTAATGCAAAGGGGGAGATTCACATTGCTTGTATGGATGCAGGGAGGTTTTTTTTTTTTTCGTTCAACCACTGGTTGAAAAAACTCTATATATACCCAGGTTTAAAGAATAAGCGCACTCTGATAAAATGTACTTATTCAATACCACCCCCCAGATGAATACTCACCAAGACCAGTGGTGAATAGCTCCATCTCTTGGCTGCGTCTACTCGGTGCAGCTACATAGACTTCTATGGAGTTTGACTATTTCTGTCTCCCAGTCATCTGTGGGACTGTATTGTGCAGGTGCAGGTATGAGAGGGAGCTTTTCCACGATGTATGTACACAAACAACGGAGGCCGTGGTCATCGTATCTAAGTAAGTATACATCTGTAGAGGAGGGTGGGATTGTTTAGGCCAGGGTAAGGGCAAAAAGAATAAGTGTACTTGGTCTGAAAATACACTTATTCTTTAAAGCGTTTGTTACCCCAACATTTCATTTTTCTGATATGTGCCTGCTGTATCGTGTACTTGTATGAGAAAGTATCCTGTTCTCGTTGTATTGCTTCCTTTGTGTGAAATCCCTGGAGTTCCTGACAGTCCCTTTGCTTTCCTATTAAAAACTGACCACACTAAGCAGGAGAACAAATCGTGGTCAGTTCTCTAGCTGGGAACTCGGCCTGCTCTCCTCCAATGATCAGGCTTGTCCTGACACGCCTCCTCTGCACAGCCATTCGCTGAGCTCAGTGTACTGTTGCTTCTCCTCCCCAGCTCTTATGCTGCTGAGAACAGAGGGAATATGATCAGTTATAAAAAAGGGAAAAAAAGGTATTTATAATTTTTTTTTATATCTATACACAAATGCTTTGCCTTTCATTCCTATTTTAAACTAAATGGGTTGTTTTACAAAGTAATCACTTTACAATCACTTTAAGCTCTAATAGGTCACTAGGTTGAGTGATTTCAGACAAGAAATAACTGTATGGTTTATAATATTACCAGAAAACCCCAACTGTAGAAAACCATCTCATAGATGTTTTTCTACTTCTGCTGGTCTTGGGTCCTTCACATGTATCCCATTACCATTCCCTGTTCTTGAGGGGGGTCCTTTGCTTTTCTGCCTGCTTATACAATATATACAGTCCATAAATGTATATATGCGGTTTGCATCTCCTGACGAAGCAGGCGCAGTAGTCTGAGAAATGTGTGCAATCGACCCCCTCTCAAAACCTATTTTCAATCAACATAATTAGAAATCTATATACTGTATATCAAGAAAAATACTTGAAACTGCCAAACAATGATATATTTTCTGAAAGCAGGAGCTCTAGAATAAAAAGACTGGCAGTTGGTGCTGTGAAACACAGACATTATTTTATTAGTTGCATTATGTTTTTCTTCGACTTCTTGAATTTATTTCACATTACTTCTCTTGGTATTGATTGAGTGGAAGCATTCGTTCTGTACATAGACATACATGATTCTACTCAATGTTTTCATAAAGTAATAACATTCAGCCATTGTAATTAAACCATCCATCAATGTACCAATGTGATTGGGATTTGTACTCTGGGCTGTTACCTACAGATATATTAGTTTATGTTACAGTAGAATGGTTGCCCTAACAAAAGTAGCCCATTGGATATTATGAAGGATTATAGATTATAGCAGTGTTAATTTCGTTAATGAAATTTATTTTCAGCATCGAAATTTATTTTCAGCATCGAAATAAACACTATTTTAGTCGACTAAAATACGATTTAAAAGAAAGCAATTCAGATGACTAAAATACGACTAAAACTAAAATTTAGTCAAAAGACTATACCTAAAACACATCTCCCCTGATACCTTCCCCTTTTCTTTGGTTAAGGGGGGTCCTTTGCTTTTCTGCCTGCTTATACAGTCCATAAACTTATATATGCTGTTTACATCTCCTGACAAAGCAGATGCAATAGTCTAAGAAACGTGAGCAGCGTCACCACCCTGCCCCCCCAAGCTATTTTCAACATAATTAAAATAATACATTATATATAATATATATATCTATATATAGAGATATATATAGATATATATCTATATATATATATATAGATACAAATATATAGATATATATCTATATATATATATAGATATATATCTATATATGTATCTATATGAACTTAAATGATTACAAATTAACTTAGATGATTTTTAGCAAATGGCTGCAATATAACAAAGAGTGAAAAATTTAAGGGGGTCTGAATACTTTCCATCCCCACTGTAGATATATATATCTATAGATATATATAGATATATATATATCTGCAGTGGGGACGGAAAGTATTCAGACCCCCTTAAATTTTTCACTCTTTGTTATATTGCAGCCATTTGCTAAAAATCATTTAGGGCTCTTTCACACAGGACGGATCCATGATGATCCGCCCCGTGAATATCCGCTTGCTCAGCGGGGATCGCTCCTTGGATCCCCGCTGAGCAGGCAGATGACAGGTCTGTCTCTGCACACTGTGCAGGAACGGACCTGTCAGAGCGCCGCTCTCCCCTATGGGGGATCGGATGACGACGGACCCTAGTGTCCATCGTCACCCAATCCGATCCGAAAATGGATGGAAAAGTAGGTTTTTCCTCCGTTACACTTTTTCGGATCAGAGCGGGTCGGATGTCAGCGGACATGTCACCGCTGACATCCGACACTCCGTAGAGGTCTATGGAGGGTCCGTTCAGGTCCACCTAAAAAACTGACAGGTGGACCTGAATGGATCGCTCGTGTGAAAGAGGCCTTAAGTTCATTTTTTCCCTCATTAATGTACACACAGCACCCCATACTGACAGAAAAACACAGAATTGTTGACATTTTTGCAGATTTATTAAAAAAGAAAAACTGAAATATCACATAGTTCTAAGTATTCAGACCCTTTGCTGTGATATCCATATATTTAACTCAGGTGCTGTCCATTTCTTCTGATCATCCTTGAGATGGTTCTACACCTTCATGTGAGTCCAGCTGTGTTTGATTTTCTGTCAATATGGGGTGCTGTGTGTACATTAATGAGGAAAAAAATGAACGTAAATGATTTTAGCAAATGGCTGCAATATAAGAAAAAAAAAAATGTAAGGGGGTCTGAATACTTTCCACCCCCACTGTATATTACATTGTCCCTCATCACTAATGGTATTCGCTGTTTTACACAGCAAATTGTATTCTTACATGGAAAGTATACATCATAGCTGTGACAAAAATGCATCAAATGTCTTTAGATTATGATATTATCACCTTCAGGAGAGTTTTCATCGCCTATTGAATATATCTAAAACTACTTTGCTATGTTTACAGTATATATGATTAATTTGTCAGGGTGATGTTAAAGTCATGACACATTTTTCTTGCTTGAAAAAAGTTAGCTATACTAGATACATCATAAGGTTGCTATGGTGGAAACTAGTTTGTTTCTACAGCCCGGCTAATTGGTTATGTATCCAGGCTACAGTCACCTTCGGGAGGTTATCAGAATGAAATGATGCTATAGATTTATTTCAAGTCATAGGAAACCATAATCTCTTGTCTCAACCTTGGCTCCAATCCAGTGCTGGAGGATAGAGCATTGGCTTTTGTCCTCCAACCCCAGAACTGGGGCCTAGTATACTTTACAGTGTAGTGTTCTATAACAGGCAATACACCAAACTGACCCTTACTTAAGATGGCCACGGCCAGAAACGCCAGGAGGCTGTTTTTCAAAGTGTTTTCTCAACAAAATAAAGTATGAAGACATGGAGTTTTCTTTGAATATTACACATGAATTAAATAGTGTTTTTGGTTTGTGGTGCTCAGATGCAGTGAAGATCCACTTTAACCACTTAACATCCTGTAGATTTATCCCCCTTCGTGACCAGGCCATTTTTTGCTATATGGCACTGCGTTGCTTTAAATGACAATTGCGCGGTCATGTGACGCTGTACCCAAATAAAATTGATGTACTTTTTTCCCCCCACAGAGCTTTCTTTGGGTGGTATTTGATCGCCTTTGCGGTTTTTATTTTTTTGCGCTATAAAAAAAAAGGCCGACAATTTTGAAAAAAAACAATATTTTTTACTTTCTGCTATAAAACATATCCAATAAAAAATTGAAAAAAAATCAAAATTTGGTTATAAATTTAGGCCAATATGTATTCTGCTACATATTTTTGGTAAAAAAAAAAAAAAAAAAAAATCCCAATAAGCATACATTGATTGGTTTGCGCAAAAATTATAGCGCCTACAAACTATGGGACATTTATATCAAATTTTTTTTTACTAGTAATGGCAGCGAGCAGCAATTTATAGCGGGAATGTTATATTGCAGCGGACGTTCAGACACTAACTGACACTTTTAACACTTTTTGGGGACCAGTGACACTAATACAATGTTCAGTGCTAAAAAAAATATGCACTGTCAATGTACTAATGACACTGGATGGGAAGGGGTTAACATCAGGGGCTATGAAAGAATAACTGTGTGCCTAGCCTGTGTTTTTGTAAACTGTGAGGTGCTTTTATGAGGGGAAGACATGGATCCTAGTCCCTGCTTTGCAGAGACACAGGATCCATGCCTTCCCTCCTGTCAGAACGGTGATCTGCCTTGTTTACATAGACAGACTGCCGTTCTGCCTCTCTACTCGATCATTGGCGGGTGCCGGCGGACATCCAATCCAATCTGTGTGCCTAGCCTGTGTTTTTGTAAACTGTGAGGTGCTTTTATGAGGGGAAGACATGGATCCTAGTCCCTGCTTTGCAGAGACACAGGATCCATGCCTTCCCTCCTGTCAGAACAGTGATCTGCCTTGTTTACATAGACAGACCGCCGTTCTGCCTCTCTACTCGATCATTGGCGGGTGCCGGCGGACATCCAATCCACGGTACCCGCCGCTGGGCTCCTGTGATCATGCGCGCCCCCTAACCTTAAGAGCCGGATCATATATATATATATATATATATATATATATATATCGTGATCTGGTGCACAATTGCTGTCCTGTAGCAGTAAAACTGCTATGGGGCGGACCTGAAGTGGTTAATTTTGTTACTCTGTATCTTACATAAAATAGGTTTCAAATGTGTGTTTGTGAGTTAAAAAAAAAAGTGAGGAGCAGTGGCGGATGGTGTGTTTTTTTTGGGGGGTGGGGCGGCAAACAAAAAGCTTCCAGCTCCTCCTCCTAAGCGTTCGATAGGATTGCCTGTACTTTCAGCCAATCAGGTGACCGGTGTCAAAACCCGCTTCCTGATTGGCCGGGAGGAGGATCATTGTTACAACAGCGAACACCTGGGTGGGCTCAGAGCGCACTCTCTGTGACCCGATCCCTCCCTATATTGAAGCCTAGTAGAGTCTCTGGCTCTAATCGGTGCTTCAAAAAAACACCCACCCCTCATTGGAATCCATGCGCCAGTGTTTTGAAGGGGGGCTGGACGCATGGGTAGGGGAGGTGGCGATGGACAGGGGGGGGGGGGGGGGTGGCGCCCGTAATGGACGGGCCGCCCCTGGTGAGGGGGTCATTTGAAGGATTTCTCAACATATATTTTTTATGGCATATACAAGGTTTATATAGAAGGAGCTGAACGTTAGTAATTGATCAGTCCACCTCTGCTCTTTCCATCTGCCTTCCTTCTGTGAAGCAGCACGATAAAATGAACATGTTTTATAACGCTAAAAATAACCTGTTTTCGATGCTTTGAAACAGACAATATTTCATTAGTTGCATTATGTTTTTCTTCAGCTTCTTGAATTTATTTCATATTACTTCTCTTGGTATTGAGTGGAAGCATTCGTTCTGTAGACACACATGATTCTATTCAATGTTTTCATGTAACGTAAAACATAACAGTCAGCCGTTGTAATCAAACCATCCATCAACTTACCGCTGTGGTTGGGATTTGTACTCTGGGCTGTTACCTACGGATATACAGTATTAGTTTGTGTTACAATAGACTGGTTGCTTTAATAAAAGGGACCCATTGGATGATATGAAGGATTATAGATTATAGATCAAGGCAAACATAAACAGAAAAGGATCCAACAGTATAACATTTTTTTGGCTTGAAAATTGAAACACATTATTATCACTTTACATCTGTGGCCTCCAAACTGCTGCTCGGGGGTCGGATGCTTCCCTTTGTTAGCCTTTTTCCATCCCTTGGGGCAGTTTTCCTCCCACTGATGCAAGACACTAATCCTTCCATTATGCCCCACATTCCTGTTATCAACATTAACAACTAGGCACCAGTTCTCCCATTCACACCAATGTAGGAGCCCTATTCCTCCCACTGACAACAATGATGGGGCACTATTCCTCCCACTGACACTAACAGTGGGGTATAATTCCTCCCACTGACACCAATAATGGGGCACTATTACTTCCACTGATAACAATGATGGGACACTATTCCTCCCACTAACAATAAAGATGGGGCACTATTTATCCCACAATCACCAATAATGGGGCACTATTCCCCCCACTGACAACAATGGGGCACTATTCTTCCCACTGACACCAACGATGAGGCAATATTCCTCCCACTGACACCAACAATGGGGCACTGCTACTTCCACTGATAACAATGATGGGGCACTATTATTTCCACTGATAACAATGATGGGGCACTATTCCTCCCACTGACACCAATGATAGGGCACTATTACTTCCACTGATAACAATGATGGGGCACTATTCCTCCCACTAACAATAACGATGGGGCACTATTTATCCCACAATCACCAATGATGGGGCACTATTCCTCCCACTGACAACAATGGGGTTCTGTTCCTCCCACTGACACTGATGGGGCACTATTCCTCCCACTGACACCAACGATGGGGCACTGCTACTTCCACTGATAACAATGATGGGGCACTATTTCTCCCACTGACAACAAATATGGGGCACTCTTACTCCCACTGATAACAATGAATGGGTGCTATTCCTTCAACTAATACCAATGATGGGGCGCTATTCATCATACTGGCACCAATGATGGCGTACTATTCCTCCCCCTAATGCCAAAGGTGCATTGTTTACTCCCAGTGACAATTTCTACTCCCATTGGCCACAATCCAGCCCCCCTGAAGTCTGAAGGACAGTAAACTGGCCCTTTGTTTAGAAGGTTTGGAGATCCCTGCTTTACATAAATACATAAATGCTAGCCCTAATGCCAGCATGCTACGAGGCTGAGATCAATGTATAAAACTCTGATTCCTCTGCTGGGGAAAGACTAAGGATCACAATGAGTTAGCAGCAGCTAAACATAACAGTAAGCCTCAATGGTCAAGTCAAGTTGGTTGGTATTTTAAAGTAATGTTTCTCTTTTTAGATGTCAAGCATATGAAGACTGCTGTGGATCCAGGTGCTGTGTACGAGCCCTTTCCATTCAGAGACTATGGTATTTCTGGTAGGTAACGTCCCGTCCAGATATAGGGTTGGAGTTGACACGTAAAACCATCTTGTGAAGGGCACTTATCAAGAGTGGCAACTATGTCCACCCTTTCCACTCCCCCTCCCCCATTCATTAAAACTGTACAATCATTTCTATGAATGAAAAGCAATCTATAAATGGAAGGGGAAGACCTTTTATTCAGCCCCCTGTCCTCCATTAATAGATTGCTAATAAATTGCTTTTCATTAATGGAAGCTTCTATGAATGGAGTAGGGGGGTGTAAAGGGCGGGCATAGTCAGCACTATTGATGAGTGCCTGTCACGGGTATTAACCCCCCCACAGCACCAGAAGATCATTGTTGTGGGGAATGGGGGGGGGGGGTTGTATTGCATTGAATGTAAGTAATGTCCCTTGTGTTGTTTTTTTATTACATTTTTTACTAAACTTATGCTTTAACCACTTCAGCCCTGAAAGAATTTACCACCTTCCTGACCAGAGCACTGGTGCTATACGGCACTGCGTCGCTTTAACTTACAATTGCGCAGTCATGCGACATTGCACCCAAACAAATTTGACGTCCTTTTTTTCCCACAAATAGAGCTTTCTTTTGGTGGTATTTGACCACCTCTGCGGGTTTTATTTTTTGTGCTATAAACAAAAAAAGAGTGCCAATTTTGAAAAAAATTGCTATAATAAATGTCCCCAAAAAATACATAAAAATAATTTTTTTTCTCAGTTTAGACCAATATGTATTCTTCTACATATTTTTGGTAAAAAAAAAAAAAATCACAATAAGCGTATAGTGATTGGTTTGCGGAAAAGTTATAGCGTCTACAAAATAGGGGATAGATTTATGGCATTTTTAAAAAAAATTTTTTTAATTAGTAATGGCGGCGATCTGCGATTTTTATTATGACTGCAACATTGCGGCGCACACATCGGACACTTTTGACATTATTTTGGGACCATTGGCATTTATATATGCTAAAAAAATGCACTGATTACTGTGTAAATGACACTGGCAGGGAAGAGGTTAAACACTAGGGGGGCGATCAAGGGGTTAAGTGTGTCCTAGGGAGTGATTCTAACTGTAGGGGGGATGGGTTCACTACAACATGACAGAGATCACTGCTCCCGATGACAGGGAGCAGTAGATCCCTGTCATGTTGCTAGGCAGAACAGGGAAATGCCTTGTTTACATAGTGTCACGATCGCGGGCCTCCGGTGGACATCGAGTCCGCGGGCACACTCACAGAGTACGTGGCAGGTGCGCGGCCACTAAGCCGCGTCTTAAAGGGGACGTACAGCTACGCCCATTTGCCTAGCCGTGCCATTGTGCTGACGTACATCGTCGTGCGCTGGTCGGCAAGCAGTTAAAGCAGAGCTCCACCCAAAAGAGGAAGCTCCACTTGTCTGCCTCCTCCGCTGCCACATTTGGCACCTTTTGGAGGGGAGCGGGTACCTGGTTTTCACCTGGTTTGCCGTGGCGAACTGAGCTGGAACATCAGTTCCCCCTCCTTCCCTTGGTTAACATGGCGGCGCCAGCACCTGAGCCGGTTGAAGAATCGGTTTGGGTGAGGACACCGCTGAATGCCTGGGGGGAAGCCTGAAGCTCCTCTTTACGTTAGCCAAAAAAGGCCAAACTTTCTTCAATAAGCAATGGCAGCGTACTATTGATCCAATATATTTGTTTAACCTACATATAGTATATTGTGTATTGATATTAAAAATAAATGCATTTATTTTACAAAGATGACATAAATGTTTTCCCTGTGTTCCTCTAGGTTCCTGTTGATGATGGGAGTTCTGTTTTGCTGTGGAGCAGGGTTCTTCATACGAAGGAGAATGTACCCTCCCCTGCTTGTTGAAGAACCAACATTTAATGTATCGTACACAAGGCAAACTCCTGGGCCCCCACCAGGTCAGCTATTTACATTCCCTTTTTTTATTTTTAACATGTGGTTAAGAAATTAAAAAAAAAATTGTCTGAAACCTTAATAATATAATTGCATAACATTTTTTTATTTATCACAACGGTCTGTACATGTTAAAAAATCACGTTTTACCGGAAAGCAGAAATTAGAAACTGTAAAATGACTAAATAACCAATTATCTGAAACCATTTGTTTCATGGTAATCCTTTGTTTTGGTACTTACTGAATTAGTGCTCCATAACAAGCATGCAGCAAGTGATATGAGTAAAGTCAAAACTTCTCATCTGAATACTTGTTTCAGGTCATTGACTACACCTAATTTCATAAGCGAGTCCAGGACACTAGCAGCATGATAGCCAGGAAGCTAGCCATTGTCTACACATTTTCTTCTTATTTCTTTCATGACGGATGTACTTGAAATCTTTTCCTTGCGGTTGGTAAAAACCTAATAAACAATACTCTATCTGATATGTAGAAGAATGTTGTATGTGCCCAACTTTTCCGCTACATCATGCCAAGGGACATCACAGCTTACATAAAGTACAATCAGGAAATTCCTATTGTGTTATGGAGCAGAGTTTTTTCCTGTTTAGTTTTGAAATAAACCTATACTGAGATATAAAAGGTAAGCTGCCACTGAAATTCCTTGTTATTTGCCTGGCTGTCATGCTGATCTAAAGGGTTCAATACATTCTGCATCACCAACCAGTCACAATTACTCATATCTGGTGTTCTGACTACACTTATACTGTAGCAGCTGCTTATTCCAGGTCAGTGACCCAGGAAGTACTGAAGCAACGGGAGCCATTGCTGTCAATCAAATTCTGTGAGGAGGGAGAGGGGCAGGGCCTAGCCACAGCCCGACTCAAGAGGTGTATGTAGATGCATACACCAAGGCTCAGGATCAAGCCAGTCCAGTAGGCACCAGAGTCTGATTGCGCTGTCCAGTGCACTCTATTTGACTTGCTCAGACAAACCCCCTCCCTCTAACTCAATGGTCTCCAAACTGTGGCCCATGGGCCAGATGTGTCCCCTTTTTTCCCTTTATCTGACCCTTGGGGCACAATGCCATTCAATGACACCAATGATGGGGCACCATTCCTCCCACTGATTCCAACAATAGGGCACTATTTCTCCTTCACTAAAACCAATGATGGGCCACTGTTTACTCTCACTGACACCAGGGTGTTTTTTAAACCCACTGGCCCTAGTCTGGTCCCCATAAAGCCTAGGCCTTTGTTCATAAAGTGGCAAAATGTGGTGTAAACATTGTGGTGGCTGATAGGGATGAACTTCGAGTTCGAGTCGAACTCATGTTCGACTCGAACATCGGCTGTTCGCAAGTTCGCCGAACAGTGAACAATTTGGGGTGTTCGCGGCAAATTTGAATGCCGCGGAACACCCTTTAAAAGTCTATGGGAGAAATCAAAAGTGCTAATTTTAAAGGCTTATGTGCATGGTATTGTCATAAAAAGTGTTTGGGGACCTGGGTCCTGCCCCAGGGGACATGGATCAATGCAAAAAAAGTTTTAAAAACGGCCGTTTTTTCGGGAGCAGCGATTTTAATAATGCTTAATGTGAAACAATAAAAGTGTAATATCCCTTTAAATTTCGTAACTGGGGGGTGTCTATAGTATGCCTGTAAAGGGGCGCATGTTTCCCGTGTTTAGAACAGTCTGACAGCAAAATGACATTTCAAAGGAAAAAAAGTCATTTAAAACTACTTGCGGCTATTAATGCATTGCCGGTCCGATAATACACATAGAAGTTCATCGATAAAAACGGCATGGGAATTCCCCACAGGGGAACCCCGAACCAAAATTGAAAAAAAAAAATGACGTGGGGGGGGGTCCCCCTAAATTCCATACCAGGCCCTTCAGGTCTGGTATGGATATTAAGGGGAACCCCGTGCCAAGATTTAAAAAAAAAACCGGCGTGGGGTCCCCCCAAAAATCCATACCAGACCCTTATCCGAGCATGCAACCTGGCAGGCCGCAGGAAAAGAGGGGGGGATGAGAGAGTGCCCCCCCTCCTGAACCATTCCAGGCCACATGCCCTCAACATTGGGAGGGTGCTTTGGGGTAGCTCCCCAAAACACCTTGTCCCCATGTTGATGAGGACAAGGGCCTCATCCCCACAACCCTGGCCGGTGGTTGTGGGGGTCTGCGGGCGGGGGGCTTATCGGAATCTGGAAGCCCCCTATAACAAGGGGACCCCCAGATCCCGGCCCTTCCCCCTGTGTGAAATGGTAAGGGGGTATTGTACCCCTACCATTTCACTAAAAAACTGTCAAAAATGACAAGAGACAGTTTTGACAATTCCTTTATTTAAATGCTTCTTCTTTCTTCTATCTTCCTTCATCTTCTTCTTCTGGTTCTTCCTCCGGTGTTCTCGTCCAGCATCTCCTCTGCGGCGTCTTCTTCCCGTCTTCTCCTCGGGCTGCTCCGCATCCATGGCATGGAGGGAGGCTCCTGCTCTTCTCTTCATCTTCTTCTCTTCTTCATCTTTTTCTCCGGGCCGCTCCGCATCCATGGCATGGAGGGAGGCTGCCGCTGTGTGACGCTTCTCCTCTTCTGACAGTTCTTAAATATCGGGGGGGGGCCACCCGGTGACCCCGCCCCCATCTGACGCACGGTGACTTGACGGGACTTCCCTGTGACGTCACAGGGAATTCCACAGGGAAGTCCCATCATGTCCCGTGCGTCAGAGGGGGGCAGGGTCACCAGGTGGCCCCGCCCCTCCGTTATTTATGAACCGTCAGAAGAGGAGAAGCATCACACAGCGGAAGCCTCCCTCCATGCCATGGATGCGGAGCGGCCCGGAGAAGAAGACGAAGAAGAGAAGATGAAGAAGAGAAGAAGATGAAGAAGAGAAGAAGATGAAGAAGATGAAGAGAAGAGCGGGAGCCTCCCTCCATGCCATGGATGCGGAGCGGCCCGAGGAGAAGAAGGGAAGAAGACGCCGCGGAGGAGATGCTGGACGAGAACACCGGAGGAAGAACCAGAAGAGCCAGAAGAAGAAGAAGATGAAGGAAGATAGAAGAAAGAAGAAGCATTTAATTAAAGGAATTGTCTACCCCAAAGCACCCTCCCAATGTTGAGGGCATGCGGCCTGGTACAGTTCAGGAGGGGGGGGCGCTCTCGTCCCCCCCTCTTCTCCTGCGGCCTGCCAGGTTGAGTGCTCGGATAAGGGTCTGGTATGGATTTTTGGGGGGACCCCACGCCGGTTTTTTTTTTTAATTTTGGCGCGGGGTTCCCCTTAAAATCCATACCAGACCTGAAGGGCCTGGTATGGAATTTAGGGGGACCCCCCACGTCATTTTTTTTTTTTTATTTTGGTTCGGGATTCCCCTGTGGGGAATTCCCTTGCCGTTTTTATCAATGAACTTTTATGTGTATTGTCGGACCAGGAATGCATTAATAGCCGCGAGTAGTTTTAAATGACTTTTTTTCCTTTGAAATGTAATTTTGCTGTCAGACTGTTCTAAACACAGGAAACATGCGCCCCTTTACAGGCATACTATAGACACCCCCAGGTACGAAATTTAAAGGGATATTACACTTTTATTGTTTCACTTTAAGCATTATTAAAATCACTGCTCCCGAAAAAACGGCCGTTTTTAAAACTTTTTTTTGCATTGATCCATGTCCCCTGGGGCAGGACCCAGGTCCCCAAACACTTTTTATGACAATAACTTGCATATAAGCCTTTAAAATTAGCACTTTTGATTATTCATGTCCCATAAACTTTAACGGTGTTCGCGTGTTCGAACAAACTTTTTTCCTGTTCGCATGTTCTGGTGCGAACCGAACAGGGGGGTGTTCAGCTCATCCCTAGTGGCTGATATCCTCTTCCCTGAATGTAATTTAGTTAGCATTTAAATCTCCTTTCAAACACAATATACAATAAACACAAAACACATATATACTATAGAGTAATACACTTCTTACCTCTACTGCTAGATCAGTATCTTAGCAAATGGGTCCTTCGACAAAAGAAATCATGTGCAAAAATCAAAAAGAGATCGCTATCCTTTAAACATGAACTGTTCTCTTTTTTTTTTTTCAGGACCTCAGCAGCCAGGGATGCCCTACTACTCAGATCCAGGAGGAATTCCAACTCCTGCTCCCTCTTTTCACATGCAGCTGAACTCACCACAAGGGAACCCAGCATTTCCACCTCCCTCTTCCTACTACAACACACCTCCACCACCCTACGAGCAAGTGGTGAAGTCTTGCAAATGAAGCAATTTTGCACTTGGCGATAATTTTTCTTAAAATTGACTTTTTACAACTGTTTCCACTTCACCATGAGGAGGACTATCCCTTGGCATGATACTTGCTCTGCTGGCATCAAAGCATTGTGTGCCTTGGCCGGGCCCAGGAAATGGAACAAATCTTTCTAGAAAATGGTTGCAGTATGACCAGTTCTCAACTGTTCATGTTACCTTCTCAGCACAAGCATGGGGTTTGAAGAATAAATGCACTCCTCCATTGCTGAAAAGACTTTTTATTTCATTTTTTTTTCTTTACACGTTCATGGTCTGTGGTTCTTTCATTGTAACAATGTTGGTGGTGTGCAGTACATATCTTTGCCTATTATACCTGAGAGTGCAAGCAGATTTAAGCAGTATGTACATTTAAAGGCATGATCTTCATGGAAACCATATTGGATAACTTGTCGTTCTCATCCCGTTTACATAAAAAATAGAAAATAAAAGTAAAATGTTGTATGATGAGACATCTGTAACTGTAAAATTACATTTGAAAAGGAAACTACTTTGTTTGAGACAGGTGTTGGGCTTTTTGCACAAATAAAAACTTCTAGCACATCAAAATTGACTCAAGTTAATTGTTATCCTACTGTTTTTTATTCTGAAGAAAGCCCCCAGGCAGAAGACAACATTAAGTGATAAATATTCTATATGATTAAGTCATTAACATCTGGCTAGTTTTAGTTGCTCCTGGCACTCAATGTTCTGCTTTATACCTATGTTTGGCCAGCAGCAATTCAGAAACCTCTCATTGACAGCAAGAACTCTAGAATGTCAGTTTTCTTAGCTATTCACCATATGTTATATAATTCAGTTCACTGGAGCCAATTATTTTCTAACCAAGTTTGATCTTATTAAAACACTGTTGGTTAGTTATAGACTAGGCCTTCCTGGGGTTAATGAAAAAGATGCAAGCTAAAACCAGATAAGATAGCCAAGGTTTATATTTCTGTAAATAAAAAGTTTAAAAAAGTTTGTGTAAGGGTTATAGAGTAATTGTTTGCAAACACTAATGGTTATGTAATTATATAAAATATAGTGATGGTTATTATTGTAGTGCTACTCCTGTAGTAGTCACTTAGATTGCTGGGATCCTTTCCCTAGTAGTTTCCTCACATCAAACACACAGTTCCAGTCACTCTCCAGGCTCATTAAACAGCCTAGGGGTATGCCTTTTCTGATGTTTTATTGTGGAACTTGGAAAGGTGGTGGGTAATAGTGGTATACGCCTGAAATCCTTAACACTGAGGACACAGAATTTTCTCTCCTGTAGAACTATGTGCCAAGAGTGGCCTGGGCTTTGAAGTAGTAACTTGAGGAGATTTATCTTCCGCTTCGGACAGTCCAAGCAAAGTGCTTTCTTTAGGACACAGGACACAATGTCCCTTTTGAACTCGTTGACTTTAACACATGAGGGCTGGCCTTAGCACACAGGCTCTAGGATCTCTCTCACCTATCTGTACTCACAAATGTCCTTGGAAAATCGGTTCCCTCCTTCCAACATCCTCAAGACCCTTCCACCCTGTGATACTAGACTAGATCCTCAGATAACAGTCCCTCAGTCAGCTTTCAGCAAAGTAGGCCTGCAGGCCACCCAGCTGAAGCCTTGACATGCCTCAGGCACAAGGCAGGAAGGCCTAGCGGGATAGCAGCCCCCCTAGACTGGGATTTCCTGCTCAAGAAAAAAAGACCCTGTTGCACTCATTCTCACAGTATTTATACAGACTCATAGTCCCAATCACCATCTGGGCATCTACCCCCCAAGGATTGGCCAGGGCTATATGAATATTCAGCTGCTGATTATACCGTTCCTGCCCACTAACTTCCAGAACATTTCTGGACCAGCCAGGGGAAAGCAATCAATTCTGCAGCCACTGAGACATAGAACAGACCAGAACAATCAACACAGCCACACTGGGTACAGTGAGTCAAAACTAGATTTTCCCAACAATGAAATGCAGCTCCACTGGATAGTGTGCCAGAAATTAATTTTCCTATTTCTAGTAACTAGGAGGGTGCTGCATTGTTATTAATTTTTATTTTTACTGACTGCTAGACCATTTCTTACCACAACTGCTTGCTGTGGTGTTGGGGGGGGGCTTAGATTAAAACAGAGATCTGATATAATGAAAATGACAGGTAGCTGCTAAGGATAGGGTAGATTGCTGTAAATATGGTTGCACTCTGCTGGACCACTGGAGGCCAGCGTAAGTATAACCATCCCATATGAATAAACGGGCCATGGTATGCATGCACAGACTGAAGAGGGGAACTTCTTTGCAAAGGCATATTTCTTTGCCGGCATGGCCACACAGCTCACAGTGCTGGTTCATGGCTAAATTTGTCTTTCTGCCAGGTGCCAAATCTACTAGTAGGTTATTGCATAGTATTGTATATATCCTGGCACTACAGATTTGAATTGCTGGAGTGATCCAGGTACCCTGGACACTAGCTAAAGTGGAACATGCATGATGGGGCAGAAAGGTATGCACAGGAATGTAATTAGATGATGATGACCGTTGCACGTATGCTATGCAGCACTTTTAACCACTTGCTGACCGCCCTATAGCAGTTGTACTGCTACAGGGCGGCAACTCGGCACTGGATCATGTATTTATAAGTGGTCCTGCACTTTCGCTTGTAGGGGGCACGGCATGTGTCGCCGGTGGGCCGCTTCTTTTGTGATAATTCATAGCAGAAGTTGATCTGCGGGTGACAGGCACTCGATGTCCTCTGGCACACGCCGATTGTCAGTAAAAAACACAGAACAGGGATCTGCCTAAATAAACAAGGCAGATCTTCGTTCTGACAGGGGGGAAAAGATTGATTCTGTGTTCCTGAAAAGCAGAGACTAGAATCCATCTTTTCCCCCAATAAAAGCAGCACACAGTTTACACAAAAAACACTGGTGTAACAAGCCCCTCTGCTCGCTCGGTTCCACTCTCCCGACACTCCTCTGCGGCTATAGACACAGATTGCAACATCTGATGGTTCAGTCATCTGATGCTCCGGGACTAGAACTACAGCTATGTGCAGTTCTAATCCAGTTGTGTAGCTCAGAACAAACACCAGACAGGCTGTATGTAAGTTCAACCAGGAATCCCTTTTATTGAAAAATACAGGCTCTTTTATACACTAAAAGTGGAGGTGCTCATATTACTCTAACAATACACCTGTAACCTAATTAACCTAATTAACATGGGCTAATTAACTAATCCCTTTAGACAGCCTAGATGACTCAGACATGACCTTTAGGCCAGACTGGCCGTCTTGTAGCTCAGAAAACCCAATCAACATTATCACAATAGCAGAGTTAATTAACACAAACAACAATGGGGATCTAATGACTCTAATGCCCCGTACAGATGGTCGGATTTTAAGACGGAAAATGTGTGATAGGACCTTGTTGTCGGAAATTCCGACTGTGTGTGGGCTCCATCACACATTTTCCATCGGATTTTCCGACACACAAAGTTTGAGAGCAGGATATAAAATTTTCCGACAACAAAATCCGTTGTCGGAAATTCCGATCGTGTGTACACAAATCCGACGGACAAAGTGCCACGCATGCTCAGAATAAATAAAGTGATGGAAGCTATTGGCCACTGCCCCGTTTATAGTCCCGACGTATGTGTTTTACGTCACCGCGTTTAGAACGATTGGATTTTCCGACAACTTTGTGTGACCGTGTGTATGCAAGACAAGTTTGAGCCAACATCCGTCAAAAAAATCCTAGGATTTTGTTGTCGGAATGTCCGAACAAAGTCCGACCGTGTGTACGGGGCATTAGATCCCATACTAGAGACTTATTTACAATACACATTCTAGCAGGCAACAGACAGACAGGTGGCTGGAATTTACATCAGCATCTCCTAACAGTATCTGTCCCAGCATTATGAATCAGCCACTATTTCTAATTTGGCAAATCCAGGGTCCCCAGAGTCTGTGTGTCCTGGGAGACCAGGACCCGAATCCACAGTAATACCACCTCAAGGGTCCCCAGGCATACAGCTCACAAAGAGCACCGTTCCCCCAAATGCCAGGGCCCACGATCGATCGGCAAGAGGCTAGCATTCAGTCATATCCAAAAGTCTCTCTCCTGGCTAAGTCTGTCACAACTGGCTATGCACACAGATAACCATTTGATCGCCCTAAATGTTTAACCCCTTCACAGCCAGTGTCATTAGTACAGTGACAGTGCATATTTTTAGCAGTGACCACTGTATTCCACAAATTCCAAATTCCACAAATATATACCATAGTTTGTAGACGCTATAACATTCATGTAAACCAATCAATTTACGCTTATTGGTATTTTATTTTACAAAACATATGTAGCAGAACACATATGGTCCTGTAATTCGATTTTTTTTTTTTTTGGATGTGTTTTATAGCAGAAAGTCAAAAACATTGTTTGTTTTTTTTCAAAATTGTTGGTCTTATTTTGTTTATAGCACAAATTAATAAAAAAACGCAGTGGTGATCAAATACCACTAAATGAAAGTTCTATTTGTGGGGGAAAAAATGACATAATTTTATTTGGGTACAGCGTTGCATGACCGCGCAATTTTAAATTAGCACAGTGCTGTATCGCAAAAAATGGCCTGCTCGTAAAGGGGGGTAAATCTTCCAAGGTTCAAATGGTTAAAGGGAACCTATTCTGAAAGAAACATACTTGAGTTGATTGAAGCCATATTAGTGCTTCTGTCACAAAAAAACAATTGAGGACACGGATACTGAAGAGTGAGCGGTGTGTACAGGAGAGCAGTTTACACTTGTGACTTGGATACTGGAGAGTGAGCTGTGTGTACTGGAGCACAGATCACACTTGTGACATGGAAACTGGAGAGTGAGCTGTGTGTACTAGAGCACAGATCTCACTGGTGACATGGATACTGGAGAGTCAGCTGTGTGTACTGGAGTGCTGATCACACTGGTGACTGATACTGTGAAGAGAGTGATGTGTGCTGGAATGTAGATTTCTCACTGGTTACATGGGTACTGGAGAGTGAGCTGTGTGTACTGGAGAGCAGATCTCACTGGTGACATGGATACTAGTGAGTGAGCTTTGTGTACTCGAGCGCAGATCACACCGGTGACATCAATACTGGAGAGTGAGCTGTGTGTACTAGAGCGCAGATCTTACTGGTGACATGGATACTGGAGAGTCAGCTGTGTGTACTGGAGTGCTGATCACACTAGTGACTGATACTGTGAATGATGTGTGCTGGAATGTAGATTTCTTACTGGTGGCATGGGCACTGGAGAGTGAGCTGTGTGTACTGAAGTGCAGATCTCACTAGTGATAAGGTAATGGGGGAGCGAGTTGTGTGTGCTGGAGCGCAGATCTCACTGGCTACATGGTAATGGAGAGTGAGCTGTGTGCACTGAAATACAGATCTTGGCATAGATACTGGTGGCATGGTAGGTAACAGGGAGTGAGCACTGTGTACTAGAGTGCAGATCACACTAGTGACATGGATACTGGAGAGTACACTTGTGTGTACTGGAGTGCAGATCACACTGGAGATATGAATATTTGAGTGTGAGCTCTGTGTACTGGAGCACAGATCACACTGGTGACATGGATACTGGAGAGCAAGCTATGTGTACTGGAGCGCAGATCACACTGGTGACATGGACACTAGAAAATAAGCTGTGTGTACTGGAGCGCAGATCACACTGGATATATGAATATTTGAGAGTGAGCTCTGTGTACTGAGGCACAGATTACACTGATGACATGGATGCTGGAGTGCTGATCACACTGGTGACTGGTACTGTTAATTAAGTGGTGTGTGCTGGAATGCAGATCTCTCACTGGTGACATGGGTACTGGAGAGTGAGCGGCATGTACTGAAGTGCAGATCTCCCTAGTGATAAAGTAACAGGGGAGCGAGTTGTGTGTGCTGGAGTGCAGATCTCACTGACTACATGGTAATGGAGAGTAAGCTGTGTGCACTGAAATACAGATTTTGACATAGATACTGGTGACATGGTAACAGGGAGTGAGCTGCGTGTACTGGAGTGCAGATCACACTGAGATATGAATATTTGAGTATGAGCTCTGTGTACTGGAGCACAGATCACACAGGTGACATGGACACTGAAAAGTGAGCTGTGTGTACTAGAGTGCAGATCTCACTGGAGATATGAATATTTGAGAGTGAGCTCTGTGTACTGGAGCACAGACCACAGTGATGACACGGATACTGGCAAGAAAACTGTGTACTGGAGTGCAGATTACACTGGTGACATGGATATTGGAGAGTGAACTGTGTGTACTGGAGCACAGATCACACTGGTGACATGGACACTGGAGAGTGAGCTGTGTGTACTGGAGCGCAGATCACACTGGTGACATGGACACTGGAGAGTGAGCTGTGTGTACTGGAGCGCAGATCACACTGGTGACATGGACACTGGGGAGTGAGCTGTGTGTACTGGAGCGCAGATCACACTGGTGACATGGACACTGGAGAGTGAGCTGTGTGTACTTCAGCACAGATCACACTGGAGATATGAATATTTGAGAGTGAGCTCTGTGTACTGAGCACAGATCACACTGGTGACATAGATGCTGGAGCGCTGATCACATAGGTGACTGGTACTGTGACGTGAGTGGTGTGTGCTGGAATGTAGATCTCTCACTGGTGACATGGGTACGGTAATGGGGAGTGTGCTGTGTGTGCTAGAGTGCAGATCTCACTGGTTACGTGGTAATGGAGAGTGAGCAGTGTGCAGGGCTGGGACAAGGTCATCTAGAGCCCAAACATGCCAAACTGGGCAGCTGCCCCTCCTGCCCACCCCTTGTCCCAGCCCTGGTTGTTTGCACTGCCATGCAGATCTTGACATGGATACTGGTGGCATGGTAATAGGGAGTGAGCTGTGTGCGCTGGAGTATCGATCACAATGGTGATATGGTAATAGTAAGTGAGCTGTGTGTGCCTGAGCGCAAATGAAACTGGTGACATGGTAATAGGGAGTGAGCTGTGTTGTCAGGAGCATCTAACGCTCCTGCTCCTCATTCCAGCATCCTGGTTTTGGCTGTGGCATTCTCCTCGTCTGTCTGTCCACCTGAAAGGTGATTAGTTGTGTCCAGTCTCTGGGTAGAGACCAAACCTGATTTAAGCCAGCCAAGCCTACAGTCTCATGCTTATGATAGCGTGTGTAATACTTGATCCAGCTACCTGTTTGTCAGCTCTGTTCTGCTAGATTGGATTACCTTGTTGATGACCTAGATCGTATATCGACTATCCTCTGAACACTGCCTGCCTTTTGACTTTGGATTTTGACCTTGACTATTCTGAACCTTGCCTGTCTGCCAACTGCAAGTACCTGTTTGCTTTGCTCAGTTCACGCATGCCCTTGCGTGGTAGTCAGGCACTATAGTAGGTAGGTAGATTATAGCCATTACACTGGAAAGTACAAGAAAATGTGTAATATATTGAAATATTTTTTATGAACCACGCAGCACTATCATGTGTATCAAAGCTACTCAAATTTGGACTCTCCACATTCAGGATAAAAATGGGAAACATAATTTGAAGAAAGCAAAGTAATAGTATTAATTATATAAAATGTTACATATTGACCACTTACGGACCTTAACCATAAGAGATACACCTTTTCTAGGGTGTATCTCCTATGTTTAGCTCCTCTCCCCTTGTCACAAGTCTTCCACTACTATTATTGACAATTACTGGCTGTCAAAACGACAGCTGAGAAATGCTATGTATTACTGTACATGGATATATGGAAAAAATCCCGCACTCTGGAATCCATCCAAATTCTTTATTCGATAATCATCAAGTACAGAGTAACTGCTAACATGTTTTGGCGAAGAGCCTTGTTCACAGTAATCAACACGCATATTTGGAGGTTTTCACAGATAAAGCGGTGTTACCCTGTGTGTACATGCATTCAACCCCTGTGTAAAAAAAGGCATTTGCACATACAGTAGTTTACAAATGTCATTCAGTAATAGTGTAACAAAGGATTGTTACATTGTATTCATGTGCAATCTTTAAACTGGATATGGTGTCAATTAAAGAAAGCTTACAAGTAAAAAAAACAAAACAAAACTAAATAAAATGTATTCCTATTATACATATACGGGTTCCCTTTTAAACCCGTATTTATCCCGAAGCAGCCCTAATGAATTATTTCTTCCCCTTCTCATATTTTTTCAGCTGTTTTTGTTTTAATTCTATGTTTAACATGAATTGTTTTTTTTTTTTTTTCATTTTTATTTGCATAAAAATGCCTTTTTAGTTGCAAAAAACTTTCTACCTAAAACATCATTTGATATCAATTTAAACTGGACAAGTTATGGAACAAAATGCATACATTTTATTTACAGTAAAATTACTTTTTTTTTTTAAACCAACACTGGTCATAAAAGAAAAGATGTAATAACTATTTACCCAGATCAATAATTTGAAAAATTACCTTTACGATAAAGCTCAGCATTGAGGGTGAAAAGCATCAATCTGCGCATGCTGTCCAGATGAATAAAGTTTACCAGTGTTTGAATTTTCTTTAGAGGGCTGGCCTTTTCCTTTGGATTGTTCAGTCTGTAGGGCCCCTGCTGGCATTTAGCACTTAATATTCCATGACCTGATTCAGGGCTTGGGAGCAGCATCTCCTATACTCTTAAAAAGCTACATGAGTAAGCCGGTGCATATCAAAACATAAAAAACTGGTTCTGAAGTTTTTTACTTCCCCTGGAAATGAAATTAATAAATGGAAACGTTCCATGTAATTCCTCTATTGCAGTAAACTAGTCAACCTCGTAGTTTTATAAACTGCTACAACGGATTTAAGTTTACATGGAAATACTGGAGTTAAATCTTAAATGAAGAAATTCATTCCCAGTTGTATAACATGCAGAATTAATACATTCTTGCCCTTATCTGAAGCGCGATTTGTATGTAGCCTGATATAGAAGGAATCTGCTGAGCCAGCCTTTCTTGGTCTAGAAAATGACTCTGCTAAAAAGAGAAATATGAAAAGAAACAAAATCACTGCTATGATTATATTCTTGATAGCTTGTAAGTAGAATCATTTTTTAGCTTCATTCCCAGTGGCAGCTACTATAGAGAAATGAAAGCTGAACTTCAATATGTGAAATTCTATACCCTTTCTCCTACTAAATTTTCACCATTTTATACATGAAAAGGTTGGTTACGGACAACCTTTGATATGCTTACTGACAACCTTTCTTTAACTTTACATCAATACACTTCTGACATGTCGCAACATCAGCAGTATCATTCTTCAAAAAAGCTGTTACCTTACAGTATATCATTAAACGCAGTCTTCATGGTCCAGTCAATTAACTAGACCTAACCTGAGATGATGTGACCAGTCAACTGCAGGCAGGTGAAAGCATTTTCACAATCTCCTCTGACTGGGTCTCCCACACCGCAATTGTCCGTCACTGCAGCCACCAGCAACCCAACCTAACCTGTCAGCTGTCAGACCAATATACTTTAGCGTGAGGGAAACTAGGAGGGTGGATTCCAGCAGGAGGAAATTTGTACTGGCAGGTGGGAGTGATTTTTGCACGTGTGGGGAGAATTGGGCTTGCAGAGCAAATTTGTGCTTGCAGATTAGTGCCTCATTTTTTTGGGGGGGTGGAGGGGGGGGGGTTTGATGAGAGGGTAAAGTAGAGGAGTATTGCTTTTGGGAGATTGACCCCCTGCATTACAAACCCCTGACTCCTGAACGCTCTCTGTTTTGTACTCCTGACCCCTCCACTCTTTGCATTACATACTCCTGCATGTGGTGCAATATACACACGTATATAGTGACCCTTTGAGGGGTGGTAAAAGCCTATGTAACTATGTATGTATGTATCCAGATGATAATGATATATCTAGTAGTAGTTAGTCACATTCAACCGGACTTGTTCCGCAATGTATAAGACATTGCGTAGCTTGTCTAAGCCACTTCTTCAGTTCTAATAAGTGTCATGGCTTACATGGCCATGGCTGAAGTTGTGTTTTGTCAAAAAGCTGGAGTAGAGATGTTAAAACAGCATTATATGTGAAAGACAGATGGTGTTAAAGGCCCCCACCCTGTATAATAATGGTCGTTCCAGTTTAATAAAGATGGCCAGTTTCATGCCCCTTGAGAACCAGTTGTCCTCTCTGTTCAAAATGTATACCTTACTATCCTTGAAAGCATGTCCCTTTTCCTTCAGGTGTAGGAAATCCATGAGTCTAGCCCTTTAGAATTTGCCCTCCTATGTTGGGCCACTCATTTGTTGAGAGGTGCTTCTGTACCCCTCTTCTCCACCCCACAGCTTATATATAGCACCCTGCCTTCTGTCCTCTCCCCATTACTGCTCCTACCAACTCTTGCTATTCTTGCAATTCTACATCCATATATTGATAAAAGCACCAGGACTGTCCCTTCATATAAATCACACTCCCACATTACCTCCCTCACCCTCCTGCTTCTAACGTCTGGTGACATATCCCCAAACCCTGGGCCTCCATCATCTGTCTTTGTCCGATGCTCCCATCTCCCTACACCCTCTGGCAGCAGCCGCAACCCACACAACTTAGTCTCTATTCCTCTTCTTCCCAAAACCAGCCTCCCCTTCTCTTGTGCTCTCTGGAACGCCCGCTCTGTCTGTAACAAACTTACTGCCCTCCATGACCACTTTATCACAAATTCCATTAACCTACTTGTCATCACCGAAACCTGGCTTCATGAATCTGACACTACTTCTGCTTCCCTCTCCCATGGTGGCCTTCTCTGGACTCACTACCCCAGACCGAGTGGACGGAAGGGAGGTGGAGTGGGAATCCTTCTAGCCCCATGCAGCACCTATCAGGAACTTCACCCACCTCCCTCTCTGACACTCTCCTCTTTTGAGGCACATTGTATTCGTCTATTTTCTCCTGTTTCTCTTATGCAGCGTACACACGAGCGGACTTTTCGACCGGACTGGTCCGGCGGACAATCTAATCGTGTGTGGGCTTCATCGGACCTTCAGCGGACTTTTCCAGTCGAAAATCTGGGGGACTTTAGATTTGAAACATGCTTCAAATCTTTCCGACGGACTCGAGTCTGGTCGAAAAATCTGCTCGTCTGTATGCTAGTCCGACGAACGAAAACCCACGCTAGGGCAACTATTGGCTACTGGCTATCAACTTTCTTATTTTAGTCCGGTCGTACGTCATCAAGTACAAATCAGTCGGACTTTGTTGTGATCGTGTGTAGGCAAGTCCGATCGTTCAAAAGTCCATCAAAAGTCCGCAGGAATGGCTGTCGGACTTTTGTTGTCGAAAAGTCCGCTCGTGTGTACGCGGCCTAAGAATTGCTGTAATCTACCAGCCCCCTTGACCGGTATCAACCTTCCAGGGCGACTTCTCTGCCTGGCTATCCTACTTTCGCTCTTCAGAAATCCCCACCATCATTCTTGGCGACTTCAACATCCCTGTTAATGCTAATACTACTTCTAAACTTCTCAGTCTAACCTAATTTCTTGACCTGAAGCAATGGATACAGGCTCCTACTCACTACAATGGCAATACCCTTGACCTTGTCTTCTCCTATCTGTGCACGCCATGCAACCTCTCCAACAATCTTCCCCCACTCTCTGAACACCACTATTAGTTTCACACTTCCTCTCCCTCCAAGCGCCTAACAGTTACCCATAGAAACCTTCACCACCTCAACCCTTCTCTTCTCTACTCTGCTACTGACCACCTCTATGACAAAATCTCTCCCCTGTCCTGCCCCAACCTAGCCACTTTTGTCTACAACAGCTTACTGTCATCCTCCCTAGACAAGCTTGTCCCCCTCACTAAACTCAGACCTCGACTACTACAACCCTGACAGAAGTCACCAAAAGTCTCAGAAAACATAGCTGCGCTCTTGAGCGTCTGTGGCGGAAGACTAAGTCCCAGGAAGACTTCAACCAATATAAATCTGCTCTCTTAAAATTCTATTCCTGCCTCCACACTGCCAAAAATACCTATTTTATAACACTCATTAACACGTTATCATGCAGTCCCCATCAACTCTTCCCTACCTTTAACACTCCACTCTGTCCTCCACTGCCTCCACCCTTTAACTCACTCACTGCCCAGGAGATCGCCAATCACTTCAAAAATAAGATTGATAGATACAATTCGTGAGGAGATCTCCAATGCACAGAAACCTCCCCCACTCAACACCCCATGTCCACAGTTACAAACATTGCTTCCCTCATTAAACCCTGCTAGTATTAACGAGGTTGCTAAACTTTTTTCTAATGCCCACCTAACGACCTGCCCTCTGGATCCTGCTCCCTCGCAAATGCTATGCTCACCCTCTGACTCGATTCTACACTCTCTAACTCAAATTTTCAATCTCTTCCTCTCTTCTGGCATCTTCCCCAACTCTCTAAAACATGTGCTAGTCACCCCTATCCTTAAAAAACCCTCACTGGATCCTAACAAATCTTAACAACCTACTACACCCCATCTCCATACTTTCCTTCTCCCTCTCCTCCTCCAAACTCCTTGAACGACTAGTCTACAACCGACTGAGTGACCATCTGACTATGAACAAACTTCTTGATCCCCTTCAGTCTGGATTTTGCCCTCAACACTCAACGGAAACTTCTCTCCTTAAACTCACCAACAACCTACTAATGGCTAAAACCAACGGACACTATTCTGTACTACTCCTGGACCTCTCTGCTGCCTTTGATACAGTGGACCATCCCCTTCTCCTCAAAAAACTCCACTGCTTTGGTCTCCGTGACTATACTCTTTGCTGGTTTTCATTCTACCTATCCCACTGCTTCTTCAGTGTCACTTACAACTCTACTTCCTTTTCTCCTCTTCCTTTCTCAGTTGGGGTCCCCCAAGGTTCTGTTCTTGGACCTCTCCTTTTCTCAATCTACACCTCCTCCCTGGGTTAGTTGATTGCCTCCCATGCCTTTCAATATCATCTCTACGCGGATGACACACAAATCTACCTCTCCACCCCCAAACTCACTCCATCTGTCTTCTCATGCATCACCAACTTACCAACAGCTATATCAGCCTAGATATCACATCACTTCCTAAAACTCAACCTATCCTAAACTGAGCTCATGATATTTCCTCCCCCATGGGCAAGTTCCTCTGATTTCTCTGTCAAAATCAACAGGTCAACTATCAACCCGTCCTCCCATGCCAAGGTCCTAGGTGTAATCCTGGACTCTGAACTATCTTTTTTCGACCCCACGTCCAATCGCTGTCCAAAACTTGCCGCCTCAACCTCTGCAACATCTCCAAGATATGCCCCTTTCTAACCAATGTCACCACAAAGCCTCTAATTCACTCCTTGGTCATCTCTCCCCTAGACTCTTGCAACTCCCTCCTCATTGGCTTACCTCAAAATAGGCTATCCCCCTTCAGTCCATCATGAATGCTGCTGCCAGGCTCATCCACCTTACAAACCGCTTGGCGTCTGCTACCCCTCTCTGCCAATCCCTTCATTGGCTGCCGCTCAACTAACAAATCAAATTTAAGATACTAACAGTAACTTACAAAGCCAGCCACAACCTGGCTACATCTCTAACCTGGTCTCAAAATAACAAGCAAATCTTCCTCTTTACTCCTCCCAAGACCTCCTGCTCTCTAGCGCCAAGGAAGCTAGAGAGCTCGCCTCCAGGACTTCTTCCGAGCCTCTCCTATCCTCTGGAATGCTCTACCCCAATCTGTCTGACTATCTTCTACTTTGTCTACCTTCGGGCGATCCCCGAAAACTCATCTCTTCAGAGAAGCCTATCTGGCCCCCACCTAACAACTGTACATTTATTTTCTCCAACAGCACATCCCCCAGTTATTACATCTTGTATCTCTTGGCCCTCCCTCTTATATTGAAAGCTCTAACAAGCAGGGTCCTCTGATTCCTACTCTATTAACTACTTGCCAACCAGCCGCCGTCATTATACAGCGGCAGGTTGACTCCCCTGTGCGAATCGCCGTAGCTGTACAGTGTCCGCTTTAAGGGCTATAGGGGGCGTGCGCTCGACGCCGATGTGCTTTCCAAAATGTAATTCCAAATGATACTATATTTTTAAAGGGAATTCCATCTTGAAATACAAAGGCACAAACTACTCATGAGTCACATGGAGTATGGAAACGTCAAGGTGAAACGGTCTCGGCTAAATAAAAGGTCTGGTTCAAAAGGAAAATCCATTATTTCCAATTTTGAAATGCTTTATGTTAGAAACTATTATCTGGTGGCAAAAACGGTATCATTGCAATCTTGGAAAACACTTGGAGAATTTTGAGATGGCAGACAATATATACACCCCGGAAGAAAATTCTATTTCAGAATAAAATGTGAATCCAAAATGCGGAGCGCTAAATATAGAAAATCTAAAGACAAGGGGGGTTATTTACGAAAGACAAATTCACTTTGCACTGCATGTGCACTTGGAAGTGCAGTCGCTCTAAATCTAAGGGGTAGATCTGAAATGAGTGGAAGCTCTGCTGATTTTATCATCCAATCATGTGGAAGCTAAAATGCTGTTTTTTATTTTCCTTGCGTGTCCCCTTCGGATCTACAGCAACTGCACTTCCAAGTGCACTTGTAGTGCAAAGTGGATTTTCCTTTAGTAAATAACCCCCAAGATGTTTAAAGTTGTCTTTATTTGCTCAAAAGTTCATCAAAAACACCAATGAGCTTTGAAGATTTTAATATGTCCTCTTCTTTGGTACGTAAAGTTTGTGACTGAACATCTGATAATGCAAACAGGAGTGCAGTCCTGCAGTTGGCATACTCATTCAGCCTAATTTCAGCCTGATCCATGTGACCACTATAAACAAAAGATCCAATTGGTCTTTTTGATCTTGTTGAGGACGGAGGATACAAGATTATGGTATTGATACTGTAACAGCATGTGGTGCCCCTGTTATTTGCCCTTGGCATCCCATACATATAAAATATTTTCATCTTTTTGATCTTGGTCAAGTGAACTTGGAACAGGTCCTGTTTTTGAGGTTCACCTGGAATACTGTACACTATATGCCAGTAGGTGAATGACCCATTTCTGTTTACAAGAAAGTTGTCTAAGCTTTAACAAGGAGTTCTTTTAAAAGGCTAAACTAAATAAAGTGCATTTCCTGATGAGCTGACACTTTCCCATTAGCTTTAAAGTACTTCTTACTGGAGTAGGGTTGTAACATTATCTGATATTGTAACGGAAGCTGCTGAAGACTCTAGGGAAGGTAAGCTAAGCAAATTTACAATTGTCAGAAACTGCATTTCTTAGTAACATTTTCTTTGACCTTGAGTAGATGAGCTCATCCAGCTGTCTTTATGCATTGATAGAAGTTTAAAATCTTTCAGCCATGAAGGAAACTATCATTATTCACTGTATGGGTCCACCCAGACCATCATACAACATAGTGTTCTCACTGCATTATGGATGCCTACATTTCAACAGGCCTGGATTGTGCAGGACTGTCCCGAAGTTTAACTCCTACTCTGTCCTGTGTACAGGGCTGTGTATTTCAAAGATTCTACCCTTGCACGTTGTGGCCACAACTCATATGCAAATGACCCCATGACTTGAATATGAATTATGTGCGATTTGCATGTGAAGGATTCATTGGCATGATTTGTATATAAATGCATGTCACCAGCAAATTCAAATCCTCCCTGCTACTCATTCCCAAGGATTTTTTTTTTTTAAACTTATTAATGGTGGTTTGTTAATTTTTTCAGGCGCCCCTTCTTTACGCTAATGTTTGCAGTTTTTCTACATGCACCCACTTATGTGATCAGCCTTTATCCTTATGTTTTACAAGAATATCAACATATATTTAGATAGTATACTACCTTATATCACCCTTCTAATAATATTAGATGATTATCTGACTCCATGCTCTTTGTTGCTTTTAGAGTTGCAGGCTTGTGTGTGGCCTTTTGCGACCCTAGTGACTCAGACTGGTGGTTGGCTCTCCTTACTCCCCCAGTGGTCATTTAAGGATGTGTCTCATGATTTTATGTTGTTTCTAATAATGGCTATTCTGATATAACATTGTACTATATTGTAACAGGTAACACCCCTCTGGAAATGAGACAGCTTTATGCTGTATTTATCTATATTATATCTAATTGTATGTTTCTATTATAGAGTATAGTTCCTTTTTGTGGCTTTTTCTATACGCCTAAAGAAGAATAGAGAAATACCATCCCTGAAACGCGTTGGGTATCTAGTTTTGGATCTCAAGTGGTGACCCACAGCTGGTGGGAACACTTTATATCTGGCAACAAATAGGAATAGCCTTTGCACTTTTTTGTACTTTAATGTTTTTATAATGAATATTTTGTGAACAATAAAGCTTTGTTACTTTTTATTATATGAGTGATATATTGCTCTGTTTCCAAGTCTGACTTAGGAGGGTTCTTTTCTATTGCTTGTATATATTTGGGATGCTGGCAACTATAAATTGCTGCTAAAAATTCACTTTCATTCCTAAGGATAGCTCCTTATTGGCCCCAGTCACATTGCACAGTGGACAGGGGGACCTATGCATCATGCAATCCTAATCCTTGAATGCCCTGTGATACCAGCTCCTGAACCCTGCACCCTGTGCGTTATGCACTCCTGAGCCCCGCACGATACGCACTATATTGTAAATATAATACTGGAGCCCTGCACGATATGCACTATGTTGTACAAATAATAATCCTGACCACTGCACTCCATACACTTGGGTTTTTACGACATACTTCTGACTGCTTTATTCTAAGTACGTTACTCCTGAAGTTCTTCTTTGAGGTAGACTGTCTGCAAATACATATGTAATGGCACAATTTAGATGTTTTTTTTAAATGTCACAATAAAAAACAGACAGTACTAAAAGTTATAGCTAGCTAAACAAACACATAAATAATTTAATTGACGAACAATACCTTCATGGATGTGTTTCTCTCCTTATTGTGATCTTTTGGTGCCAGGTGGGACTCTTATCAAAGCTGATGCAGGTATATCTTGAAACCATAACCACTTGTCACCTAGGTGTGCTACACATGCCATATTCTGCCCCTATGTCCCTCGTTGGATGTTCTGCTGATGTGGATCCTGATGTAGCTGTACTCTTAGTTCAATCGTATGCTGGCAGATCAGAGCCACAAGTACAAAAATCCTACCAGAATTTAGTTAAGACAAGAAATGTATATTGATGCACTAATATGTCCATTAATGTAAAAATGTTGTTTGCTCTACAAATTTCAGTTTATTACAGCTAAATACATTTCAGGTGCATCAAAACTAATGCTGTTCAAAGATTAAATTAATTTTCTTTTGAATGCAGCCACAGTGTGAGTAGACAAGTCTGTCCCCTGCCAGTATGATACAGAAAAAAATGCACTTGTGTGGAAGCAGTGGTATTTATGCAGAGGCCTGACACCTCCTGCTCAGCCAGAGAAATAGATGCGACTCAGCAGGGGTGGAGTGGGGGTGTAGGATCTCCGCAGAGAGGCCACTGCTTCACATAGAGAGCATGTGAGGTTTTCTGCACCATAATGGCTGGGGAAAAGCTTTTCTTCTCAAGCTGTGGATGCTTTCCAAAGAAAATGAAGTGTAACATTTTATACACTTAATTTGATGCACATGGCACATATTTAGTGGATTTAGGCTGGGTTCACATTGGTCCGACAAACGCTCCGACATTGGGAGCTCATGTTGCATGACGTGTGAAATTTAATGTTTCCCTATGGGAGCCGTCCTAACTGGTCCGACACAAGTCGTTCCGACTTTAGAAATGCTCCCTGTACTACTTTGGTCCGACTTTGATCCTACTTCAGCCTATTGACTATCATTGAAGTCGGATCAAAGTCGGATTGCCGTCTCGCATGATCCGACTTCGGCACGCGACTTGTGCTCAGATGATCTTGAGGGGGAACTCCGCGCCAAATTTTAGATAAAAATCCGGCATGGGTTCCCCCTCCAAGAGCATACCAGGCCCTTGGGTCTGGTATGGAACTTGAGGGGAACCCCCTACGCCGAAAAAGCGGCGTGGGGGTCCCCCCAATCCATACCAGACCCTTATCCGAGCACGCAGCCCGGCCGGACAGGAATGGGGGTGGGGACGAGCGAGCGCCCCCCCCCCTCCTGAACCGTACCAGGCCGCATGCCCTCAACATGGGGGGTGGTGCCTTGGGGGAGGGGGGCGCGCTGCGGCCCCCCCACCCCAAAGCACCTTGTCCCCATGTCGATGAGGACAAGGGCCTCTTCCCGACAACCCTGGCCGTTGGTTGTCGGGGTCTGCGGGCGGGGGGCTTATCGGAATCCGGGAGCCCCCTTTAATAAGGGAGCCCCCAGATCCCGGCCCCCCACCCTATGTGAATGAGTATGGGGTACAGCGTACCCCTACCCATTCACCTAGGAAAAAAGTGTCAATTTAAAAAAAAAACACTACACAGATTTTTAAAGCATTTTATTAGACAGCTCCGGGGGTCTTCTTCCGACTTCGGGGGTCTCTCCGGTTCTTCTCCACGCTCTCCGGATCTTCTGCCGGGCTCCTCCGCTCTCTTCTGCTCTTTTGCCGCTCTTTTGCTAAAGCGGAGGAGCCCGGTCTTCAATCTTCTGCCTTCTGCCTTCTGCCCTCTTCTCCTGATGTTGACACGACGCTCTCTGGAGCTAGAATGCTCTCTGTGCGCTCTGCTCTGACTTATATAGGCGGTGACCCCGCCCCCTTATGCCGTCACAGTCCCTGGGCATGCTGGGACTGTGACGTTTTAGGGGGCGTGGTCATCGGGTGATGACCACGCCCCCTAAAACGTCACAGTCCCAGCATGCCCAGGGACTGTGACGGCATAAGGGGGCGGAGTCACCGCCTATATAAGTCAGAGCAGAGCGCACAGAGAGCATTCTAGCCCCAGAGAGCGTCGTGTCAACATCAGGAGAAGAAGGAAGAAGGAAGAAGGAAGAAGGAAGAAGGAAGAAGGCAGAAGGCAGAAGGCAGAAGATTGAAGACCGGGCTCCTCCGCTTTAGCAAAAGAGCGGCAAAAGAGCGGAAGAGAGCGGAGGAGCCCGGCAGAAGATCCGGAGAGCGTGGAGAAGAACCGGAGAGACCCCCGAAGTCGGAAGAAGACCCCCGGAGCTGTCTAATAAAATGCTTTAAAAATCTGTGTAGTGTTTTTTTTTTAAATTGACACTTTTTTCCTAGGTGAATGGGTAGGGGTACGCTGTACCCTATACTCATTCACATAGGGTGGGGGGCCGGGATCTGGGGGCTCCCTTATTAAAGGGGGCTCCCGGATTCCGATAAGCCCCCCGCCCGCAGACCCCGACAACCAACGGCCAGGGTTGTCGGGAAGAGGCCCTTGTCCTCATCAACATGGGGACAAGGTGCTTTGGGGTGGGGGGGCCGCAGCGCGCCCCCCTCCCCCAAGGCACCACCCCCCATGTTGAGGGCATGCGGCCTGGTACGGTTCAGGAGGGGGGGGGCGCTCGCTCGTCCCCACCCCCATTCCTGTCCGGCCGGGCTGCGTGCTCGGATAAGGGTCTGGTATGGATTGGGGGCGACCCCCCACGCCGTTTTTTCGGCGTAGGGGGTTCCCCTCAAGGTCCATACCAGACCCAAGGGCCTGGTATGCCTCTGGAGGGGGAACCCATGCCGGTTTTTTATTTAAAATTTGGCGCGGAGTTCCCCCCTAAAGATTCATACCAAACACAGTGCCGGCATTGGCGGGGATCCAAGTCGGATCCCCGTTCATTGAAAGTCGGACACATGCCGGCTTCATGTCGCAGGGCAAAGTCGGATCCAAAGTAGGACGGCTGTCGTGTCGCACCAGTGTGAACCCAGCCTTAAACTGAAAGTTCAACTGGGATTTAAAACTGACTAAGCAATTTAAATGCAGCTTATGCTAAAAATACGCTGAAATTAGTTTAACAGTATAATGCTAGTTATAGGTGGACTAAGCAAAGTGCTGTTTGCCAAGCTGGGG
Source organism: Aquarana catesbeiana (assembly GCF_042186555.1). NCBI lineage: Eukaryota > Metazoa > Chordata > Amphibia > Anura > Ranidae > Aquarana > Aquarana catesbeiana. The sequence continues at coordinate 194,740,055 of NC_133328.1, read as the reverse complement.
TTTTGCATTGTGCATATACACTTTCATGCACGTAGGATAACACAATATGCCCAAATAATTATTTATTTTTACAATCCAGACATTTTGCTGGTGTTCATAAGCAAGGTGTTATTGTTCTGTAAAGATATATATAATAAGGGTTTGTATATTCAGCTAAGAAAGGACACAGAATGTCAAACTAAATCCACTAAACATAAAAAAAGATGTTCCCAACAATATACTGTATGTAGATCAGTGGTTCTCAACTCCTGTCCTCAGGACCCACCAACAGCCCAGATTTTACGTATTACCTTGGGGATATGCAGACTAGAATACTGTAATCACTGAGCAGCAAATGATATCACCTGTGATTATTTCAGTTGTTTTGCAAACCTGGCCTGTTAGTGGGTCCTGAGGACAGGAGTTGAAAACCACTGATGTAGATGTGCGCTCAGCCATCCTTCCACCCATTAGCCACAATATTAGAGAGCAGCCTTGTGGCAGCCCAGTCCATGCAAGGTATCTCAGCACAGATGAAAGTCTCACAGCAGAAACTGACATTTTACCTTGAGCTTTATACGGACCTCTGGGAAAAGCCGCAAGTTAATCACACAGGCAGAGAATTGAGATGTCTGGGAGTATTCCGAGCATAATATATATGATCCCACTGTTTCCATGGTTGCAAGCAAGAAAGATTTGGAATTTTTGCCAGTTTTAGAAACCATTATCAGGTGCAGATTGGTGAAAAAATTGCTTGTGTAGCGCCTATAAGTTATAGTAACCACTTGCTGACCGCCCATAGCCGAAAAATGGCTGCAGGGCGGTCAGATAACTCTGGGAGGGCGTACTATAAACGTCCTCCCAGAATCGCGCGCACCCAGGAATATCCGTGACCGCCGGGGGACCCGATGCATAGCGGTATGTGGGCCGATGGCAGCAGCCCTTTATCACATGATCGCTCCGTCAAATGATGGAGCGATCAGTTTTAAACAAGCCGGAGCGTGCCCGATTCATCTCTCCCCTCTCCGTACCGATCGGTACAGTGTAAGAGGAGAGGGGAGAGATCGGGTGCAGCAGCACTGTGGGCTGGATCTGTAGTGCCCACAGCACTGCTCTGTGCCAATTCCTGCCTCATTCATCCATGCCATCCATACTCATCCATCCTCAGCCATGCCATTTATACTCAGCCATGCCATCCATGCTCAGCAATACCCACCCATCCCCGTCCACGGCTGATCCATCCCTATTCACAGCTCATCCATCCACGGCTCATCCATCCCCATCCCATCAATTCTCATCTGTGCCACATACATGCCACTACAGTGCCTCACAAAAGTGTAATAGGTAGTAAATAAGATTTGAAATCTATGCCCGTAGAACACCTGATGGTGCTCCCTGCAGGTTGGGCCTCTGTATGTGGCCAGGCTGTGGAAAAGTCTCACACATGTGATATCGTTATACTCGGGAGGAGTAGCAGAGTATAGTTTGGGGTGTAATTTTGGCTATGTACATGCTATGTGTTAGAAATATTGTATAAATGGACAACTTTGTGTAAAAAAAAATAAAAATAATACATTTTCATTTTCTTTCCACATTTTCCAAAAAATTACATGTTCAGAAGACTCATAATGCCTCATAGAATATACGTTGGGGTGTTGCTTTCCGAAATGGGGTTTATTTTTGGCCGTTTCCATTGTTCTTGTGCTCCAAGGCCTTCAAAAGTGCAAGAGGTAGTCAAGAAATGATATGTGTAATTTATGTCCCTAGAATGCCTGATGGTGCTCCCTGCATGTTGGACCTCTGTATGTGGCCAGGCTGTACTCAGGAGGAATAGTAGAATGTGTTTTGGGGTGTAATTTGTAGTATGCATATGGAACGTGTGAGAAATAACCTGTTAATATGAAAATTTTGTGGGAAAAAAAAAAGAAAGAAAAAAAATGTTCACTTTTCAAATAATTGTGGGAAAAATTTACAATTTCAAAAAAATTACTATGCCTCTTTCTAAATACTTTGGAATGTCTACTTTCCAAAAAGGGGTCATTTGGGGGTATGTGTACTTTCCTGGCTTGTTAAAGAGTCTCAAGAAATGAGATAGGCTGTCAGTACACCAGGTGCGATCAATTTTATATGATTGGCACCATAGCGTGTGGACTTTCACAAAGACCAAATAATCACAGATTTGGGTTATTTTTACCAAAGTAATGTAGCAGTATAAACTTTGGCCAAAATTTATGAAGAAAAATTACCAGTTTGCAAAATTTTATAACAAAAATGAAGAAAATTACTTTTTTTTACCAAATTTTTGTCTTTCTTCATTATTAGCTCAAAAAATAAAAAAAACCCAGAGGTGATCAAATACCACCAAAAAAAAGCTCCATTTGTGTGAAAAAAAGGAACAAAACCTCATATGGGTACAGTATTGCATGACTGAGTAATTGTCATTCAAAATATGAGAGCACTGAAAACTGAAAATTGGTCAGGTTAGGAAGGGGGGTTAAGTGCCCAGTGGGTAAGTGGTTCATTTCTTTTGAAAGCAAAGATCTCCTTAAAGCTGTGTTTCTATGCTTGTTATAGTAGCAACTATAGTGATAGCAGATTAGAGAATGTATGCCTAGAGGCAAACAATTCTACAGTAGACCTTAGGCCCCATATTGCTTAGCAGGAATGCTGGTTCGCCCTAGTAATTTAAAAAAAGCAATTCACATGAGGAAATGCGCGTCGTACATAGGGCAGCCCATTTTATATGTGCGTTTTGTTGTGCGGCAAAATCACACTGCACTTGGGATGCCATACAAGTTAAATGGCACCCAAACCTTCGGCAATCTCAAATCGCTTTTTAGTCCTAAAGTGTATTTCCACGTTTGCAGCCAAATTGGGAGAACACCTACTTTATATTTGTTACATTGAATATAACTAAAAAAAATAAAAAATAAAATTGCAGCTTACCCTTTTTAAGAGGCTCTATTCTGGAAACCCCACTTTTGTTCTCCATGTTTATGAGGAAGCGGAGTTTACTGTAAAAGTGTATGTTACCCCAACATTTGAGAGCACATTCATCTTAATGTGGTCAGTTTTCTGGCTCTCCTGGGAGAACAGCCTTCTTGTCCTCCAATGATCAGACTGTTACTGACACACCCTCCTGCACAGCCATTCGCTGGAAGATCACTGTATGGCTTTTTCTCCACCCCCAGCTCCATTATGCAGTTTAGAAACCATGTGATCACTTATAAATAATAAAAAAGAAAAGTATTTATAATTTATTGTCTGTACTGTGCTGGCTGATCCTATCTAGTTGAAAACTAGATTTGAACACTGTCTTTCCTAACAAAGGATTAAACATTTGGAAGATGGACTTCTCCATTGTATGTTAATGAGAGGATGATCAGCCAGTGCTTAGCTTTTCTATTGGGGTAGATCACACTGAACTTGTTGAGAAATACTTAGTCACTTGTGACAAATTCTCCTAAGAAACATCTATAAAGTAAGAACTAGTGCTTTGCCCATGCAGACCAAAGTAGCAAGTTCACTTAACTGCTGCCCTCCCATCACATACTTACCTTACCTGTTCTTATTAAGGGATGATGGTACTCCAAAAAAATTTAATGGGACACTTCCATGTAGGTTTCCTTTTTTTTCCACTTTAACCCCTTCACACAGACTGTACGCAAATATTCGGCCCCACTGGACTGTGCTCTCACGAGGAGCCCCGGGCCCCATGTCTAACGATCGGGACCCGAAACTCCCAATTCCGGGTCACATGATCACTGTGATAGTCACTGTTTGGCCATAACAGTGATCAGTCACTATGAAGCCCGCCCATTTTTTTTTGGAGGAGAGAGATGCATCCTATCTCTCGCTCACTCCATTCAGAAAAAAAGTGTAAAAATACAAAAAAAATCTAGATCAACGTTTGATCTAGGACATTGCCAGGGTTAGTGTTTGGGTCAGCATTTCATAAGATTTGTTTTACCCTTGGGTTAAACACAACACTTTCAAAATACATAGAAACCTATTTTTAAATAAAATAAAGGACAGTTTCTACCATTCTACTACCCTTCTCCTTACAGTATACTTACCACTGATGTGCAACCGGATATTAACCACTTACTGACCTACCGCCGTCCTTATACGTCGGTACTTTGAAGAGGAATATCGTTGTTATGGCAGCAGCTAGCTACCATAACACCGGTATCCTCTTCTTCAGCGGGCGGTCCACTTTCACATAAAATTCTCTGCGGCGGATTCGCTGTGAGATCACTTTTAATCGGTGGCGGGAGAGGGCCCGCCATGCTCCGGTGCTGGCGGAGGCGATTGGGTCCTGTGTCCTGTTAGGTATGGAGAAGAGTGGGGGGAAGATGCCCCCCCCCATAACATTGCAGGGCGGAAGCAACGTCAAAACGACATTTCCGCCCATAGCTCTTAAAGAGACAATTTTGAAAAATGTTTTTAAACATTTTTTTTTTTTTTTTTTACACAAAAGTTTATTGTTTCCAAAAAAAGTGTGCTTGTAAGACCGCTGCGCAAATACGGTGTGACAGAAAGTATTGCAAGGAATGCCATTTTATTCTCTAGGGTGTTAGGAAAAAAAATTATATATATATATATATATATATATATATATATATATATATATATATATATATATATATATATATATATATATATATATATATATATATATATAAAAAATTTTTTCCTAACACCCTAGAGAATAAAATGGCATTCCTTGCAATACTTTCTTTTTTTTTTTTTTGCTTGAAAATTACTTAGATCCCCTAAACATTATATTATATTATATATATATATATATATATATATATAAAATGTTTAGGGGTTCTAAGTAATTTTCTAGCAAAAAAAAAAATATATATTTTAACTGGTAAACACCAAATCTCAGAAAGAGGCTCGGTCCTTAAGTGGTTAAAATGCACTAGAAAATTTTACCCCCTTTGTTAAAGCTTACTAGCAAAAATTTCTGAGTAATAAAGTGAAAGTTCAAAAGAAATAATAAAAAAAAGAAGAAACACACAGATACCAGCTCTTTTGGTCCTCATATATTTGACCACAGCATTGAAGGTGAAAGATAAGACCTTATTATCACAGAGAAATTTTACATGTGAAAGAGATTCTATGGCAGAACAACAGACTAAGTCAAGCACACATCTGAAAAAAGTGAAGATCACTCACACAACTCTTCTCACAAAACACAAGCACCGGTCTTCCTCTACACTCAACTAGTGTGAGGTGTAAATCAGACACTTAAAATCAAAGGCAAAGCCCTTTTTTTTTTACCAAATGGTGCATGCAGCTCCCTTCCTTAAACAGATGTACAAAAAATAAGTTATGATCAGACAACACAGTTGGCTTCACATTACAAGTGGTCTCAAATGCTGAAAAGTTAATGATATTCTTCAGTCACAGTCACTGGTGAACATGCAAACATGTGACAGCATCATGTAGGAAAATGTTTGCACTTAGGATTTAAAGTGCACACAATCTCTGACACAAAAACATACTGAAGGCATCCTTTTTGTGTGCTGAACCAGTAACCTCATCGCTGGCATCATTTATTTAGGACATGGACCTTATTCATCAAATCACCTGAAACATCAAATTGCTGATTACCATATAAACCAGGTCTTCTTTTGAACACTTTAAAATAGATGTACACCCTCTCCTATACCAAGTGAAGTGAACAGCCTCACACGATACACAGAGATGAAACAAATCTCCCTACATACGTTTTACATGTATATCTGCGGTCTTTCCCTTTCTATATTGTTTAGAAAGTGCAGATCGTGTTAGAAATCTTCTTCCCTCTTGGAGCAGTGGGTGTGGCGTCTCTGCTAATCTACCTCTAAACTCCCTCTGAATGTAGCCTAACATTCACCCATGTGAATGTAGCCTAACATTTTAAAATAATTTATTATGTCAGAGAATAAACAGATAACTGTAAAGATAATCAGGTGCAGTTTAAAGTGGTTGTAAACCCCATTCATGAAATTTGACCTAAGCAAATATATCTGTAGTGTTTACTTATCGCTCACCAAAGCTCTAAGTGTTGTTTCTTTCTGCTGCTCCATTCCTCTTATCAGCAGAGTCCCTTCTGACAAGTTCTCCGACACAAATTTTTAGCTGCTTTTATCTTGTATGTAGGAGAACTTGTCAGAAGTGACTCTGCTGACAAGAGGAATGGAGCAGCAGAAAGAAACGACACTTAGAGCTTTGGAGAGCGATAAGCAAACACTACAGATATATGTGCTTAGGTCAAATTTCACAAATGGGGTTTACAACCACTTTAAGCTGCACTTGATTATCTTTACAGTTATCTGTTTAATCTCTGACGTAATAAGTTATTTTAAAATGTTAGGCTACATTCACATGGGTGAATATGAACAGACAGTGGATACCTGTGGCAGGAATCACAGATATATGTTAACAGCTGCAGACAGGAAACCTGTGCAAATGAATGACAGGCTGACAGCGGCTTCGCTTGTCTGCAGGTAATCCCACGTGGAGCAACCTGCAGGCAGGGACAAATGATTTTCTATCGATGCAGAAAGATTGCATACAGGACTGATCATCTGTCCCAAATTGCAAATAATTGATCTATATGTGCAGCCGCTGTCAACCTGTCATTCATTTCTCAGGCTCTTGCTTTATAAGTGAGTGGGGAGTTTGTATAGCATGTACTATACCTATAAAAAAAAAAAAAAAAAATTTTAAATGTTGCGATAACGCATCTGAAAATGAAATGCCATCAGAATGCATTGGTAAACACGTCCAATGGCAAACATAAAACAAATAAATTAGCATCTTCAGTCTGCAGAACATCAAGATCACAGAGTTGATAATGTAAGATTCCATTTAGCCCATTTTCTGCAGCAACGGCTTCAGTAAACATTGCCAGAACACTCTGCAAAAAGTGGTGACAAGTTAAAGCTGGCAGCATGTGGTGGAGGCACTGAACATGACGGGTGGAAATTCAACATCTCCTCACTGCAAACAGACTGTATCCCAAATTCTCCTGCCGGCCAATCAAGGTTCAAATGCAGGGAAGCGTGAAGTCTCTGGTGTCAACACATCTGATAGGAAATGAATAGCGCCAGCCATTCCTGAAAAGAAGCAGAGAGAAACTCTTAATTTACTTTTAGAAAAAGGAAGGGAGATGCGTGAAGAAACTGCTAGGCTACATACAAGCACTTTATGAGTGCATAATCCAATTTTGTGATTCAGGAAGGTTTGATATTTTTTAGAAAATTATATATATTAAACATTTGCAATAGTCACAGAGTCTGATGCATTAAAGCTGCAAAACAAAAAAAGAATATTTCAATAGACATTCAATACTTTATTCTTATTTGTTCCAGCAGCCTGGTCAAATAAGTCAGCTTTTTTGCTGTTAATCAGAATTTCAGATACAGGCTTTCAGCTTGTAAATTGGCTGTTTACAGCAATCTCTTCCTACACGCTGCTCCCAGGGACCACTAGAGGGAGCTGAAGGGAAGATGACACTTCGTATTGGGATAAATGAGAAATTCATCTTGTTCATTTCCTTTGGCTCCCTCTAGTGATGGCAAGGAGTATCTGCAGGAAGAGAAGATGTAAACATACTGCTTGCTTCTAGGCTGAAAGGCCCTTGTGCCTAAAGCCTCGTACACACGATGGGAATATCAGATCAATGATTGTTCGTTTTTTTTTTTTGCATGTAGTCTCATATTGAAAATGAAGAGATTACTACAGTAATGAAAATTCTCGTACGGCAGGATACAACTTTGTAAGTGATGTAATGTGTTGTATTGTAATGTATTTTCTCGTTTCTGAGGTCTTGGTCTTAGGATTTTGTTCGGTCAAATACTATACTGATTAACGAAAATCATATGGTCTGGTATCGTATGAGAACATTTTTTCTGTTTGTCCCTTTGGATAATTTAGCATGAAGTGTAAGGATTGCCTCTCGAAAGCTGTGTACTTCCAATTTTCCGATTGTGTGTACTAGGCTTAAAACTCCTGCAAAATGTATCTGCAAAACAGGTATCCCTTGAAATTAACTTTTTCAAGCAGGCAAGTTTGAATAAAGGCAAAGTAATGAAAGTGCACTTATCCTTCCCTCTCAAAATCTGTATGTAAAGTCCCCCTGCACAATACCCTGTGCTGGGTATAGGTTTATAAACGATCCCTTTGGAAGTCATCAGTCTACACAGGGGTCTCCAAACTACGGCCCTCCAGTTGTTCAGGAACTACAATTCCCATCATGCCTAGTCATGTCTGTGAATATCGGCGTTTTACAATGCCTCATGGTAATTCTGTAACAGCTGGAGGGCCGTAGTTTGAAGATCTCTGGGCTACACTATGCAGCTACTGGCTTTTAAACCCGACTATCACTGACAGCTTGGGTCCCCCCCCACTGACAATCGGGAACCAATCAGACTGGTTCCTGATCATCTGATCACTTTGACAACTATAACATAGTGATCACATGCAGGATGGAGATATCACTGAGAAAATAAAAGCCTGCAGATAAACACTGCCACCTTCAGGCTTCAGTGGCATTTTCTGTGCAATGTTTAATACTTGTAACCGTAGTCATATCACAGTAATATATTATTATTACTGTAATGGTTAATTACAATAAAAAGAATTAAAACATTTTAAAAAAGGAAACTATTTCTACATTTCTGTACATTTTGTCAGTGTATAATAAAATACAAAAAGAGCAAGACTTGCTGTGGATGACACCTCCACTTTTCTATGTTCAGGCAGTTCTGTGAGAAAAGTATTCATAAACTATTAATAATACCAGGCAACTTTCTCTAATGAGGTCATCATTTGGAACCCATCATGGAACCTCCATATAAAAAGATTTGGAGAGTTTGCCAATTCATACAATACAAGCTACTCAAGCTTATAGTTTTAATACCTTCAAAGAGAGAGTAAGGTCTGTCGGGGATTCGGCATCCATGTTTCCCATAATCTAAACACCACTCTGCAAACTAAAAGAAAGAAAACAATCTCACACATGGGATTGGAGATCAGTAACAAATCACAATAAAATCTGCATCATTTTCTTCATCTGTCAAATACCCTGTAAGTTCTGCCAACTCTCATTTCCAAATTTTAGGCTACTGCCCATTTTACCTGGGAGACAATTGTACCTTCCGAAAATGTCAGAAACTGGGCTTTTTTTGCAGCAAGTTTCTCATGAAAGTGGTCTGAGCAGCTCATGAGCCACTGAAACACTTTCCGAAGCAGCGGGAGGGTACGTCCCCCCTCCCTCCACTCGCCGGAGTTGCTCATGCTTGCAGTTTCCGCCAGTTAGACCAAGAAATGATCTGACGGAGCAGCCAGCTGCTCCCATAGGTGATCAAAGAGTTAACACTCTTTGATCGGCTCTATGGCCTTGGAGGACCGGAGCGATGTCACAATGTCACTTGAAGTCCAAGCTGGAATTAAATCATTTTTTTAAAGCAAAAGATTAAAAAAAATAAATAAATAAAAAAGTTTTTGGGAGCTTTTGCTTTTAAAAGGTAAAGAAGAGATATGGGGTCTTTTTGACCCCAGATCTCTCCATAAAGAGGACCTGCAAACGTTAGAGCGGGAGCAATAATTCTAGCGCTAGACCTCTTCTATAACTAAACAGGTAACCTGTAAAGGCGTTTAAAACATCGTCTATGGAGATTTTTAAGTACCGTAAGTTTGTCGTCATTCCACGAGTGTGCGCAATTTTAAAGCCTGATGTTAGGTATCTATTTGCTCGGCGTAACATCATCTTTCACATTTTACCAAAAAATTGGGGTATATAGTGTGTGTGTGTTATTTTTTCATTAATTAAAATATATCTTTTCCAAAAAACAAATTGCATTTGAAAAAACGCTCAAATACAGTGCAACATGAAAAATTGCAACGATCGCCATTTTTATTCCTTAGGGTCTTTTCTAAGAAATAAACTTTATCATTTTTGGGGGTTATAAGTAATTTTCTAGCAAAAAATACCGATTTAAACTTGAAAACAAAACATGGCAGAAAAAGTCTGCAGAAAAAAAGTTTAGTGAAATATATTATAATATATAGGCAGTGAAATTAAACATGGGAAAGTAAAGCCTAAAAAAAAAAAAAAAAAAAAGACTGCTATGGGAAATGATACCTGCACATCGGACTAGAGAAATATAGTAGATATGCTAGTAATAAAATATAGCATAATATAATATAGTAAATATGATTATAATATAAATCGTAACGTAATGTAGTAAATATACTACATAATCAACTTTCGAACGTAAAGAGTGATAACATCCACTACAGATCAGGGACACGTTGTGCTTCTGGGTATATAATGAAGAATAAAGCCTGCACATCATAAACGGACCCCTACCATATTTTATTATGCATGCGTTGTCGTATCTGGCCTGCACTTTGATGCTCTGGTAGCTGAAGGGAAGCCTGCTGCATTTTTAATATCCTGTTTCTAGCTGTGAATAGGTTAATGTAACTCCATTTCAAACAGCCACTACAAAAGCTGGAATTTTTCAGACCCAAATGTACCATGAAAGATCTAGATTTCCCTGAAGAGTTATTGCCTTGATCATAAAATATATTGTATGAGCTCTGAGATGCCATTTACATCTGCCAGGCAGCCCTCACATGCCTCAGAGCAGCAAAACATTTAGATAGTCATCGCAAATAGTGGCGTGTGGGTACTCCAGGGATCACAAACCATAGGTCAAGTGCATGGAGCTTTTAGAACTGGAGCATAGATACAAACAGGAGTTTTTACACCTACGTGGTTACAGAAGAGGAAATGTGTCACTAGAGCAAAGTAACAAAAATGTATGGAGATTTATATCAAACCAATTATGCATAATAAAAGAGGTACTAAAGCCGAAGCGTTTTTATAACAGGTACATCCCCACTTGAGCAATTGTAACTGGAAAATTGTTTTTTTTTTCTCTTCAGCACCTTTAGTGTGGCTTCCCTGAATTTCCAGTCAGAAGCATAAGCTTTGCCAGTGTCCAATCACTTGAAGGTACTCACCTACAGTTGTGTTCAAAATAATAGCAGTGTGTTTAAAAAGTGAGTAAAGCTCAAAATCCTTATAATAGCTTCTATTTCCATACACACAAATGCATTGGGAACACTACACAGTCTAGTCCACATCAAAAAACATGAAGAAAAATGTTTCAAATGTGTGACTACTCTACACAAAGTGAAGAAAAAAGGAATACAGTAAAACCTTGGATTGCAAGTAATGTGGTTTACGAGAGTTTCGCGATATGAGCTGTTTTTTTTTTTAAATCATGACTCGGTTTGTGAGTGTTTTCACGCAAGACTAGCAGGATTCAAGCCTCTGGGGTGTGTAATACCGCATTTGACCACAGGTGTGGGGGCGCCGGTGACGCTTGGAGACACTAGCAAACACTTCATTCCCGCGTGTCTCCGGGCTTCTCCGAGTGTCTCCGACACCCCCCCAGCTCTGGCCACACATGGTACTGCATACACTAAACAGTGACACTGGAACAAATTATCTGCGTTTCCATTGACTCCTATGGGGAAACATGCTTTGATATATGAGTGCTTTGGATTACAAGCATTCTTCTGCAACGGATTATGCGCGTAATCCAAGGTAATACTGTATTTGGCTTTTCCAAAAAAAGCAGTGTCTGCATTTTTCTTTACAAAAGCAAACATTTACTGTATGAACTAAAAAATACTTGAAGATTTAGCTTTCCTGTGAATCACTGAATATTTAGTTGTATAAGCACGGTTTCTGAGAACTACTTCACATCTGTGTTGCATGGAGTCGCCCAACTTCTGGCACCTGTGAACAGCTATTTCAGCCCAGGACGATTGCACTACATTCCACAATTCCTCTGAATTTCTTGGTTTTACCTCAGAAACAGTATTTTTGATGTCCCCCCACAAGTTTTCTATTGACTTAAGGTCCGGGGATTGGGCTGGCCACTCTCTAACATTAATCTTGGTCTGGAACCAAGATGCTGCTCGCTTACTGGTGTGTTTGGGGTTGTTGTCTTGTTGAAACATCCATTTCAAGGGCATTTCCTCTTCAGCAAAAGGCAACATGACCTCTTCAATTATTATGATGTATTTAAACTGATCCATGATCCCTGGTATGCAATAAATAGGCCCAACACCATAGTATGAGAAACATCCTCATATCATGGTGCTTCACAGTGTACTGTGGCTTGAATTCAGTGTTTGGGGGTCATCTGACAAACTATCTGCGGCCCTAGACCCAAAAAGAACAATCTTGCTTTCATCAGTCAACAAGACATTGCACCATTTCTCTTTAGGCCAGTCAATGTGTTCTTTGGCATGTCGTTTTTTCAACAATGGGACTTTTTGCGGGGCTTCTTGCCGATAACTTGGCTTCCCATAGGTCGTCTTCTAATTGTTACAGTAATCACAGCTAACTTTAGACCTTCTTTGATCACCCTGGAGCTGATCATTTCCTAACGCTTCCTTCCACGTCTTTTTGGCTTTGGTTGCCATTTTAAAGCATTTGAAATGATTTTACCTGAGCAGCCTATCCGTTTCTGCATGTCTTTATACGTTTTCCCCTCTCCAAGCAACAATGTCTGGAACAACCTATTTTAGTCAGATTTTCAGAGAGAAATGCACTATACCCAACATGTACAACATTTGCTGCCTTTACCCTTAACCACTTGCTTACAGGGCACCTAAACCCTCCTCCTGCCCAGACCAATTTTCAGCTTTTAGCGCTGTCACTCTTTGAACGACAATTGCGCGGTCATACAACACTGTACCCAAATGACATTTTTATCATTTTTTTCCCCAAAAATAGAGCTTTCTTTTGGTGGTATTTGATCACCTCTGGGTTTTTTATTTTTTGTTAAAAAAAATTTAAAAATGAAAGGAATTAAAAAAAAAAATACACAAAACTGTTTTATATTTTGTTAATAAATTTTGCAAACAAGTAATTTTTCTCCTTCATTGATGTACGCTGATGAGGCTGCACTGATGGGCACTAATAGGAGGCACTGATGGCCACTAATAGGCGGCACTGGTGAGCATTTATAGGTGGCACTGAAGGGCATTGATAGGTGGCACTGAAGGTCACTAATAGGTGGCACTGATAGCTGGCACTGATAGCTGGCACTGATAGCTGGCAGTGATGGGCACTGGTAGGTGACACTGATAGGCAGCACTGATAGGTGGCACTGATTGGCATTACTGATGGGCATTGATAGGTGGCACTCGTGGGCATTGATAGGTGACACTGATTGCTGGCACTTATGCACTAATTTGTGGCACTGTGTGGGCACTGGAAGGCAATATTGGTGGGCACAGATGAGGCACAGTTTCGCCTCTTCCTCTTCGGGACTGATGTCCCTTGCACTGAAGCCAGTGATTTTTTTTTTTTTTCTCCTCAAAAAAAAGCAGGACTATTGATCTTTTGTATACATCACGTGATCAGCTGTCATTGGCTTTTTGAAACGGTCATATTATGTACCTACTGTGTATGTTTGTATCCAGTTTATCAAGATTATCATGGATGGCACTTCCGGCACTGGTTACTATATACATTATTTAGGTTCGGGCGGATGCCCCTTCGCACATCGGCGCCATGGTCCCTGCGTCATACGCGGGACGTCGGCCTTGACGTCACCGCGCTGATGTTTGGAGCGTCATCTGCGTGATCTACCATTGGGGGGAGGGCTCCTTGGCGCCAAACACTGAGCGATTATTTAGCTCAGGTGCGGACGCCGCTTTCCTCCTCTCGCAGGCTCACGCACATGGCGTTGGTGGCATGTATATATATGTCCCCCAGTCGGAGCTGGCTGTTTCTATGGCCAGTCTCCTTCTGTGGTTCCTGCATACTAGCTGCCACCATCTTTGCCGGGTGTGCATTACTTACAGCGTCAGGTAAGCTTCCTGAGACTAGGTTCACCTTCCCTGTCACATCCTTGCTTCGTTCTCATTGCACACTCTGTTTTCCCCTACCAGTCCCACTTTATCCTTAATAATTCCTTTGTACAAATACCTACACATATTTTTATCTTTTTACTAGTCACTCCTTCAATCATATCCGTTCATCACATAATCTCCATTGTATTATTACCAATACTCCATATTTGGGTACATTATTTTTATATATTACTCTACATAATCATTTGAATTTAACTATATATACACTGATATTTAATATTTATTCCCAGATTTCCCCCTTTTTTCTGACAAGTCTTATACTACCATTGGTGCTACATGGAGATCACCCCACCTTCTAGACACTGCCTTTCCATTACCTGGCGCAACCCAGACATAACATGCTGCCTCAGCTCCAGCTGCGAGGTCTGTTGCCTCCGGCCCGCTCCTTGTCATCTGCCATGCGTCGCACTCAGTGTCAGGGTTGGTAAGTGTGTTTTTCTTTGGCCAACTATCTCTAGCATTTTTTACCTAATTCCTCTCTACATAGATTGAGGTTTACCTTATGTATATATCCTTCAGGATTATGTCGCATCAGCTCCTGAAGAGTGGAGTAAACCATCCACAAAACGCGTCGTGCTACATTTGATGCTACTACCTTATCTACTGCACCTTGATGATGTCATTATTTTTAATAATACCATTATTGCTATTATGCGATTATTATTCCAGTTACCGGAGATGCCACCTCTGGCATCCGCAGGCTATCCACTGTTCTGTACTAATATTATGTTGACTACTACCTATTTAGTATGATTACGCATTCAATTGCATGTACTCTTCCATCTTGTATGCCTACACTTTTTATGCCAAGTAAATATGTATGTATATATATGAAATCTTTCTATTATTTCTACTATGATTAATAAATTTACAATTTTAATCCTCCGCATTTCAACTGCTTCATTTAAAGTCCCAACTCCCCTTTTTGCATATACAGTTGATCACATGGTAAGGGGCCAAGATCGGCCCCTTACTCCGATCTGTGATCACCCGAGTCTCATTGACTCGGTGATCACAGCGCGCGCTGTGCAAAAAGGAGGACGTCTATTGATGGCCTCCTGGCAAAGTAGATCCGCACTGTAGCTGTCATTCGGCTATAGCGCGGATATGAAGGCGTTAAATAAGGGCCACCTGTTTTTTCACAGACTAAATGACCTCACTAATTGGACTATAGCACTAACACTGCTATTATTTTGAACACGCCCCTTTCAGTTAATGATTCAATTACACAGAAACAGCAGCATGTATGTCATGACGGTTGGGTCTGATGGTTTTCTATTACTCTACTACACCTACTAATAAATTATTTGCCATGTAGAAATGTAATTTATACCAAAAACAGCGATTGATCTGGTTGGACTGCTATTATTTTGAACACAACTGTATAGCCCATAGTGTATGAATACACTGCCTGCATCCTGTACTGTACTATTAGAATTAAAGTGTTTTGTTTACCTTCTCAGAACTTCATGTCCCAGCATCTCTAGCACCATTGCGCATACGCACCAGCACCATGACTTTATCATTCTATACCTCTGGGCTGCCTGTGTAGTGCAGGCAGATATTATGTGTGTGCGCACATAAAGGTGGTTCCAGCAAGGAACCTGCACGCCAAGGAGCCACACTTACAACGGAAAACAAGGCCAGCGATCAGAAGGACCAGGTCAATTACAGGATCACAATTCAGAAGCTTTAGAAGCAGTACACAATGAAAGTGCTGCCACCAAAATCTTAATACATTTGTTAATCAAATCAAACGCACCCACCCATCCATGTCTCCAGTTTTATTATTGCACAAAACCCCTTTAAAAAACACCCACCTAGCATTTCTGGCTTTGGCCATCTTGAGTAAGGGCAGATGATTCATGTAACATTTTACTTCCTTGAATCCATCTGCCCTTAGCTCAGACATGAGACAGGGGAGTGTGCTTAGCTGAGAAAACCCCTCCTGAAGATTCCTGGAATGTATGACATCATTTGTCTAGGCCTGGAAAGGAAGTAACTGAAAAATTGTAAAAAAAAAAAAAAAAAAAAAAAAAAAAAAGAAGTTTAAAAAAAGTAAATACGATATACTTTCCTATCTATTTACTAATGCTAGCAGCATAAGGATTAAAAATAGTCCATGTTGATTGAGAGAGTGAAGTTCCACTTTAATTTTACAAAAAATGGGTTTCATATCACCTAAATGATATCAGAGCATGCTTTATGTCCCTTTATAAAACACTGAAAGTGTAAAACATTCCAGTTCATCTGTCTGTCAGAAATCCAGTGAGCTTCTAAGTTCCAGTATAGGTGGACAATTCTGCCTTTGATGTAGTGAAATCCCAAGCAGCGTTGTCTGACCTGCCTGAGCTTTCCCTGATAGACTATAAACAAAACTCTACCATATGTTATGGAGATGAGGAGAAAGGGAGGTGTTCTGTAGTCCAGAAAGAGAACTCTGCCATGGCTTACAACACTGCTTGAAAATTCAGTGCAGTAGAAACAGTGCTGTCAGCTCGCTACAGGAACTTATGAGTTTGCTACATTTCTGGAAAATCATCAAGTCTTTTTATGTACTGTCAGTGTTTATGAAGGTATAAAACATGGAGAACTATGCATGTATTGCATAGATGTATTAAATGTGTTTTTTTTTTAATATTGGCTTTTTAATTGTTGTCGGTTTCCCTGTTATGGATTGTCCATTACTTCCTAGCTAGGAAAATGCCCAAAAACAGAAAACAGAAACAAACAAAAAAAAGGAAACAAAAACAGAAACTAAGAAAATGGAGTCCCAGACAGCAGTAAAACCCGACAGGAGTTTAATTCACTTGGTCCCCTTCATGACCAGAGCATTTTTATGCTGTTCAACACTGTGCTACTTTAACTGGCAATTGCTTGGTCATGCAATACTGTGAGCTTTCTTTTGGTGGTAATTAATCTGCTATACAAAACAAAAAATACTAAAAATCTTTAAAAAAAAAAAAAAAAACATTTTTCTAAGTTTCCATTTGTAAATTTTCCAAACAAGTAATCTTTCTTCATACGTTTAAGCCAAAATGTACTTTACTACATTTCTTTGGTAAAAATAACCCACTGTGGTGGATATTATTTAGTCTGTATAAACGTTGGTATGGTATGACTGGTGTGGTGGTGTTCAGGAATACTGACTAATTACAGTATGTAGGAAAAAAAAAAAAAAAAAAAAATTTCTAAACTTTTTTTTTTTTATACATCATCAGAGTAGTTCAGTGTCACCATGGGGATTTTTTTTACACTGTCATTGCTTATAACAGTGATGTTCACTGTTATGAATGGCTTTCCAGTCATGACAGCTTGATTATTATTGTGATCCATAATTGGCTACAGCTAATTGTAACGATATAACGTACTGGACATGAAACACTGTAGCTAGTTGCCATGTTGTTTGGAACGCAGCCATGACAGCTTGGCTAACCCTGTAACATTACAGAAAACTCTGAACTCCATCCTTGTCTTAGGAATTCAAAGCTTTTAAAATTTCAAAGGAAAGAAAAGGTTATCCCAACAGAGAAAGCAGAACCAGGCTAGGTCAGTAAAAACAGCCTGTTGGCCTGGCAGGATTCAGGCCTGTCGTAAAACTGTCACCCTCTCCATTCAGAGAACCAGCAGACATCGGTCGTAAATACCTGAATTCACAGAAGTGGAATAAGTATGAAATTCCAGCATGTTTCATAACTTCCAAAGTAATAATAGCATGGCCGTAATGTAGACATATTTAGTTTCCTCAGATAATTTCTAACATTTCAAGTCCAGACACCCCTATGTCAGGTCATGTGGGAAATCACTGGTACCACTTATTCCTTCTAAGTAGACTATACACTATAGATATAGCATGTTTATATTTGTTTTGAAGCACATCTCACACTGAACAATAATATGGATATTTGGAGTCTGTAAACACTACAGATGCGGAGATACGGATATGTATCACAAAATCTACCTGGGACAAGATCATGAGTGTAGACACCTCCCAGCAACCAACCCCTAAAACAAGATAACCAGACAATTGGTCGCTGTCAACACCCCCTTTGATTTGACAGGAAAGAGGAGAAGCCAAGACAATGGTCAGTTCTCCTTTTACCATCCAAGACCTTGCTTGGACCTTGAAGAAGGGGACATACCCCGAAAGCTTGTCCTGAAAAATTGTATGTTAGTGCAAATAAAAAAAGTATCACGGACAGTACTCAATTTTCACCATCCAAGAAGAAACATCTGCCAAGTTGAGAACCGATTACCCAGCTCATCGATCAAACTCTGATCAACCTCAGACATTAATTGCAAGTATTCTTCCTTCCCAATTCTACCTTATTCCTTTGTGGCTGTATATTGTCTTTATCTTTTGAAACATCTTTTTTCTGTAAATATTTTATTTGCATCAACTTTGACCTTTTCATAATAAACCCTTATGTTGAAAAGTGTTAACCTTGTCTCTAAAGCTCTTAATGCAAGCTATAAACGAACCTGCCTCTTGAAGGGCGCTACTGTTGTAGAGTAAGACCTCTGAGCTGTCTGTGGTGGCAGTGTGTGTTGCAGACGCTTATTCTAATTATAATTGGTATTGCTAAAATTATGAGTCTCCCCCGGCTCGGTCTTTTAAACGGGGGTGGTGGCAGTTAAAGGGTTAACTGTGTAATTAGCCCAGTGACAATCACTCTCAGGCTGCTCACATCTAGATTGTGGTCCTGCAAGCTGGAAAATCTTTGTGCTGGGCGCAGCTGAGAGTGGCATTGTTACGTAAGTGACAGCGTAATGTGAGGTTGGCCGGTCCTTCGTCGCGTGTTAGCGAGGAGGGCGGGGATCTGACACCCGTGTTCATCACACTAATCACATGGCACAGGGTGCTGTGATTGATCCAGGTACCATGTGATAGCTGTGGGCCAATCACAGCATCACAACACTAAGCACAGCTGTTGTGCTTACATTGTGATCACGTTATACCCTGGCCGCTCAAAGCAACCCAGGTATCAGGAGCTGCAATCTGCTGTGTCCGGTGGACATAGCGGTCATGGGAGCGGTGCGCTTTGTGCTTATATACCAGCGACATACATGTACGTGATTGTGCCTGGCTGTCTAGCTCGCCTGCCTTCAGTAAACTTACTGTAGGCAGGACAGCAAGTGGTTAACTTTACCCTATTCTATCCAGAACACCAACATTTTTTTTTTCTTGTCTGTGTCCTGTTTGCGGGATTTTCCTTCAATTCATATAGGAAGAGGAAATCGGAGGGGAAATTGACATTTTGACAGGGCGTCCCCATTGGAAGATTTAACTTAACCTCCTATTCTGGTGACAACTAACATTTTGGACTTCCCTGCAGTTTCTGTCCTGGTCATAATGGTCACCAGGACATCCACAAAAAGGGTTAATTTCCCCAGCAGAGACACAGACAGCAATACAAACCTGACAAGGGTTCTAACCTTCTACCCTACGAATAAATAACTAAAAGTATGGCAAACACTATTATAGACCATATAGGTGGCATATACTGTATATTGACAGGTACAGCATCCACATCAGAATAACATTACCTTGCAGGCTCTGTAGAGATATTTCCTGTCCTGAGTGTGGTGATATAGAGACAGGAATGCATATCCATTCCCTGAGGTTCCATGACAGATGCCATATCCTTTCCGTAATAATCCTCTATGCCAGATGACATCACTGCACTCCATGGCATCTTTCAAGTACTTCTCGTCTTTGAAAAGCTAAAACAAAATTTGGTGGGGGTTACACTTTCAAGTAAAGTAAAAACAATATACTTTGCAATGTTACAATAAATTAAAGTTTCTGCATATAGAAAAATATTACAAGGCACATGTCCTAGTTCCATATGTGTACTGGCAGTGGGAGTGGGTGATAAAAGCACCCCTACAAAATCTCTGTGCCCTAAAAGTAGCTGGCAAACTAAATTCGACCACATTTCTATCTGTAGTAAAATAGTATGGCATTATTTCTTTGCAGTTCTGCCACGGAGTAATCCTGCAGCTGCATTTGTCGGTAGGGATTGTATAGTTTCAGCCTCCTGGCCAGCCCAGTCGATCCCCAGCAAAGTGATACATGCCCTCCACCTCTCAGCCTTTGCACCAAGCAGGGGAAGCAAGTGCAACAGAGTTTGTGCTACCCATGTCCTAACTGCCGGTGTTCTTTATTACAGGGAGTCTACAACTGATATACAAGTACTCTAATTATAGAATCCAGCATGTCTATATTTACTTCCGCTATTGTTTTTGCTGGAGGGATATATAATTACTGGGTGGTATATTGTTGCTGCAAGCTCTATAAAAGGTCCTGTGCTGGAAGGTGGGTAGGAGGGTCTGAGGCAAGTGACCAGAGGGGGATGGGATGTACCTGCACTTTCTGAAAAACAAAAAACAAAAAACAAAAAAAAAAAAAACACAAAAACAACACATATATAGTTAGATATAACACATTCAACAACCTCCAAAGCATACAAATTAGGGGTCTCGACCAATTATCAGCGTGGCCGATATTCACTTGTTTTTTTTTTTAAGAATCTGTATCGGTAACAAAAACTTACAGATATTGCTTCAAGGGGTTGTACCGGAGTGATGCCCGGTACTGTTCTTTAGCGCGGACGATCAGCTTCTTGTAATAACAACCGATGTGGCTAAGCAGCCGTTTGGCCGTTATTACAAGCAGCGGGAGGAGACGTCCCCCCTCCTACTGACGCCTTCCGCCGCTCAGCCCGGGTCTCTCGTCCCACCGCTGGCCAAAGACCCAGAACAAAGCCAATTGCTTTGCTCGGGTCTCGGATCTAGTAACCTGGAAGCGATGTTATCACATTACTTTCGGATTACTCTCATCCGAAAGGCGCCAGTTTTAAGAAATAGAAAGTATTCAAAAACGCAGATCTTGGCATTTTGAATACTTTTAAGTGCAGTGGAATATTTTGGGGTCTTATCTCAGATCCCTCCATAAAGAGGACCTGTTTACATGTAAAAAAAAAAAACAAAAACAAAAAAAAAACAAAAAAAAAAAAAAAAACTTAAAATCTACAGAATATCAGCACCTGATATCAGCCTTAATGGCAGCCGAAAAATCGTTATTCGCACCAAAAAAAATTATATCGGTTGACCCTTAATACAAAAGCACTGTCATTTACCCTGTGATCTATATATCTAGCAAGCTTCAGGTGATTTATCTTAATCTCCTAGTGACGGGAAGGCAGCGGAGTTTAATAAGCCACTAGAGAGCGGGTGTCTGGAGAACTAATGACTGCGCTAGGCCTGCTAAATGGATTACAGCTACATGTAAAGCTGTATAAAGAGTACCCTCTGCTTGTCAGAGCATCTGAAGCCACTAGAAATCTGGTAGCTGAAGAACTTACAAGCCCACTGATTGCATGATTACACAAATGCTACATATTACGGTGAGCAACACCATGTTAAACCCTTCATGATGGACCTAAAACCAGTTTTTCAATTTTGACACATGTTTGTAAAACTGTAATTACCTAGTGTATCCAGGTGAATAGCGATAGATATCTCATGATTTTTTGATCATTAAAGGAAAACTGGCCTACATAGCAAAAATATATATTTTTTTAAATGTAGCTGTATATTTCTTGCTGTTACCATAACTTTCCACCAAAGAACAACCCAAAATAAATCCTCCTACTCGTAGTAAAACCCAGAAACAATAGTATGCATTTAAAAAACGCTAGTGTACATGGAGCCTTAGTTTTTCTTTGTTATTTATACCTAAACCACTCTGATACTGACCCTAACCCTGACCTAGAACAACCTAGATCTAGTTGCTTTATCTTAATTCCATATCTTAATTCCATTTATATTACTGTTACACGTTTCTCCTCTAGCAAGCAGAAAAAGGCACAGTGGGGTTGATTTACTAAAGGCAACTGCACTTTGCACTACAATTGTACTGCAAGTGCACTAGGAAGTGCAGTCACTGTAGATCTGAGGGGAAGATCGAAATGAGGGGAAGCTCTGCTGATTTCTATCATCCAATCAAGTGCAAGTAAAAATGTTTTATTTTTATTTTCTTTGCATGTCCCCCACAGATCTACAGCGACTGCACTTCCAAGTGCACTTGCAGTGCACTTGTAGTGCAAAGTGGATTTGCCTTTAGTAAATAAACCCCAATGTATCTTTCTCTATTCAAGAGGAAAAAGAGTAAAAGGGGTGAGCTGTAGTGTGGTTGACCACTGTGATAGCCAATTACAGGTTATCACAGCAAGAAAGTTGTAAGGTAGAGTACATGTCATAAAATCCAATCTCGAGTTCAAACTGGCATCATCCCATAAATATATATGGTATTTTTGAAACAGAAGAGTAGTGGGACTTTAAATATGCCAAATGAGAACATAACCAAAATCTATATACATTTTATTACACATAAAACATTATCAGACACAATATTAAAAACATAGATATGCATAGAGAAACTTTGCAATCACTACAAAGATATGTAAATCTGATGGATCCATGTACTTGTAACTGGTCTACGCGTTACACTGGATACCCTGCTTCTTTGGAACCATACATAGATTGCAAGTGTGTTATATACAGAGTTTTTTACTCAATATTATAAATCATCAAAACAGAGGAGAGGAATATAGGATCTGTCTTAGATGTTTTGCCAAAAAGGATATAGTCCGGACCTATAAAGGTAGAAGTAAACAAATATCTAAGAGGGGAAAATAGATATCAGGTGTATAGCAATATACTCCGAACGATGTGAATCCCAGTATCTATTTAAGACAGAGGGGATAAATCCAAAATACCAAGAAAACCAGGCATCTCTGTGACGATCGCATCTGCTGGTATTGTGGTAAGTACATATCCACCTCTCCTCTGGCAAAGTATTATTTATAATAAATAATATTAAATAATACAACAATAATAAAATCGGAGTGTTTACTTTTCTATACTATATTTATTTATTTATTTATGGTACTTATATAGCGTCGTCAATTTACACAACGCTTTACATATACATTATACATTCACATCAGTCCCTACACCCTCAAGGAGCTTACAATCTAAGGTCCCTAACTCACATTCATACATACTAGGGCCAATTTAGACAGGATCCAATTAACCTACCAGCATGTCTTTGGAGTGTGGGAGGAAACCGGAGTACCCGGAGGAAACCCACGCAGGCACAGGGAGAACATGCAAACTCCAGGCAGGTAGTGTCGTGGTTGGGATTCGAACCAGCGACCCTTCTTACTGCTAGGCGAAAGTGCTACCCACTACACCACTGTGCCGCCCTATGGTGTTAGGCAGGGGTCATTAAACTTTTTACAATTACATATCACCAGGAGATCACCCAATATGTCCACACACCCCCTTCGCCAGATCATTGAGGTTCATCAGCCATATTAGGTACCAGCATGGCCTCAGAAGATGTCAATTGCTTGGATCTACTTTACATATGGATAGTGACAGAACAGAACACATTTCTTTTTGTACGCACCGTAAAATCCTTATCTTGTTGAGGGGGCACAAGTTTCAAAAGATAATTGGATTATACCGTTTCCTACAAGAGGATTTGGACAATGGCAAACAAAAAAAGAACCCTCTCGCTCGCAGCATGCCTTAGTTGTGTAACAACCAATGCTGAAGCAAGACTTAAACACAGAGTAGTGAGACCTGTGTCCTCAATGAATTTCCAAGAAAAGGATTTTACTGGGTACATAAATCCTGTTTTCTTTCTTATTCATTGAGGGATTCAAAGACAATTAGCATGTCCATAAGCAGTTCAACTGAGGGGTGGGCAACGCGACAAAAACACTTCCAGGTCCACCATAAAACTGAGAACTGCATGTGGCTCAAGGAGCTGCCTAACCTTACACACAAAGCGGACATATATATATAAATGTATATACAGTGGGGACGGAAAGTATTCAGACCCCCTTAAATTTTTCACTCTTTGTTATATTGCAGCCATTTGCTAAAATCATTTAAGTTCATTTTTTTTCCTCATTAATGTGCACACAGCATCCCATATTGACAGAAAAACACAGAATTGTTGACATTTTTTGCAGATGTTTAAAAAAAGAAAAACTGAAATATCACATGGTCCTAAGTAATCAGACCCTTTGCTCAGTATTTAGTAGAAGCACCCTTTTGATCTAATACAGCCATGAGTCTTTTTGAGAAAGATGCAACAAGTTTTTCACACCTGGATTTGGGGATCCTCTGCCATTCCTCCTTGCAGATCC
Source organism: Aquarana catesbeiana (assembly GCF_042186555.1). Classification (NCBI taxonomy): domain Eukaryota; kingdom Metazoa; phylum Chordata; class Amphibia; order Anura; family Ranidae; genus Aquarana; species Aquarana catesbeiana. The sequence goes on along the minus strand of NC_133328.1, from coordinate 194,715,885 downwards.
TCTCCAGTTCTGTCAGGTTGGATGGTAAACGTTGGTGGACAGCCATTTTTAGGTCTCTCCAGAATAGAAAGAGTATGTGGTGCTATCCTATCCTTAATATTCTCAAAGTGCTGTACAATAAATCCTGATCATAAAGGTGCACTGTGCATGTAAATAAAGTGCACTAGATAATACTTTGTGATCACAAGATCCAATCCCCCAGAATATATTGATAGTAGCAAATATTAATAATCCAAATAGCAACCAATGCAATGATAATTCAAATAAATAAACCAATAAAGTGTCAAGTGCATAATAAATAGTATACAAACTTAAGCTCCTGATGCAATAATAACTCCTCATGCAACTGCTAAATAAGAAATATATGTGACAAAGTGTGCGCAAAAAAAATATTCACAAAGTGCATCAGTGCAAACTAAAAATGTAGACTGAAGATTTCACATAAACTGTTTAAACAATATCAGTAATTTACCAAGTCTAGCTCAATATATAGATTGCAACAAATCAGTATGAGTCCAAATCAGCAACTCATGCAATAATTATTCAAACTGATAAAGCAGATAAAGTGACAAGTGCGTATTGAATAATGTGCAAAATAGTGACTCCTAACATGATAGCAACTCCTGGTGCGACTACTATATATAAAACTTGTACAAGTGACAAAATGTGAAGAAAATATTCACAAAGTGCATATGTGCAATAAACAGTGTAACTGAAGGTATCACATAAACTGTTGAACCAATGAAAGTTTTTAACAAAGTGACAATAGTGCAATGAAGTTCAGAAAGGTCCAAAACAGTGCAACTCCTATTGTGACAACAATGTCCACAAGAGGGAATCTTCTAAAAAAAAATGCAGATGCAGTGATGGCAAGTGTCTTGTGATAAATGCATCCACTTCTATTCCGGTGCGTGACAGATATTTCCCCCAGCCTCTTACCTGAAGCAGCGGCCCCCAATGGGCCGAATCAAGCGAAAACCACTCAGGTAGATGATGCTCCGTGCAGGGGATCTTCAAGAATGGTCACACTTCCTGGAGAGATGTCCGTGGATGCCCGTGAAAAGGAATAATTGCGACCCTCCCCACCGCTCACATTGGTGATCCCAGGATGCCGGTGGAAAAGAAGAGAATATCCTCCATGGTGTAGTATTTTGAAAATGTTATTAAATCAATGTAGCAACTTACATGTAAAAAAACAGCAAGCAGTAGCGAATGGAAGGCTTCCGTGTCTGGCCGTACCCTGGAAGCGACGGCACATAGCTCCTCCTACCCAGACGCGTTGCGTCACACCACGTGACTTTTTCAAAGGGGTGTGGTTTTGCGCAATAGTTTTTATTTTATTAGGTCTCTCCAGAGATGCTCAATTGGGTTTAAGTCAGGACTCTGGCTGGGCCATTCAAGAACGGTCATGGAGTTGTTGTGAAGCCACTCCTTCATTACTTTAGCTGTGTGCTTAGGGTCATTGTCTTGTTGGAAGGTAAACCTTCAGCCTAGTCTGAGGTCCTGAGCATTCTGGAGAAGGTTTTCGTCCAGGATATACTTGTACTTGGCCGCATTCATCTTTCCCTTGATTGCAACTAATCGTCCTGTCCCTGCAGCTGAAAAACACCCCCACAGCATGATGATGCCACCACCATGCTTCACTGTTGGGACTGTATTGGACAGGTGATGAGCAGTGCCTGGTTTTCTCCACACATACTGCTTAGAATTAAGGCCAAAAAGTTCTATCTTGGTCTCATCAGAACAGAGAATCTTATTTCTCACCATCTTGGAGTCCTTCAGGTGTTTTTTTTAGAAAACTCCATGCGGGCTTTCATGTGTCTTGCACTGAGGAGAGGCTTCCGTCGGGCCACTTTGCCATAAAGCCCCGACTGGTAAAGGTCTGCAGTGATGGTTGACTTTATACAATTTTCTCCCATCTCCCGACTGCATCTCTGGAGCTCAGCCACAGTGATCTTTGGGTTCTTCTTTACCTCTCTCACCAAGGCTCTTCTCCCCCGATAGCTCAGTTTGGCCAGATGACCAGCTCTAGGAAGGGTTCTGGTCGTCCCAAACAAATTCCATATAAGGATTATGGAGGCCACTGTGCTCTTAGGAACCTTAAGTGCAGCAGAAATGTTTTTGTAACCTTGGCCAGATCTGTGCCTTGCCACAATTCTGTCTCTGAGCTCTTCAAGCAGTTCATTTGACCTCATGATTCTCATTTGCTCTGACATGCACTGTGAGGTCTTATATAGACAGGTGTGTGGCTTTCCTAATCAAGTCCAATCAGTATAATCAAACACAGCTGGACTCAAATGAAGGTGTAGAACCATCTCAAGGATGATCAGAAGAAATGGACAGCACCCGAGTTAAATATATGAGTGTCACAGCAAAGGGTCTGAATACTTAGGACCATGTAATATTTCAGTTTTTCTTTTTTAATAAATCTGCAAAAATGTCAACAATTCTGTGTTTTTCTGTCAATATGGGGTGCTGTGTGTACATTAATGAGGAAAAAAAATGATTTTAGCAAATGGCTGCAATATAACAAAGAGTGAAAAATTTAAGGGGGTCTGAATACTTTCCGTCCCCACTGTATGTGTGTGTATATATATATATATATATATATATATATATATATATATATATATATATATATATATATATACACACACACACACTTTGCATCTGCAGCATCCAGTCAGTGTAGCCTAGATTTACACTCTACAGTGCATTCCTTGGTGTACTATCAAAAAAAGCAAAAAACAGGCATGCTGGGAGTGGGAGAGGCTTTATCAGGCTGATCACGTTTTTTTTTTTGCCAGTGCAAATAATGTAAGCAGCAGGATAACCCAATTATCTTTGCATCCTGTGTCTCTCAATGAACAAGAAATACATTGGATTATATTTATTATTGGTTTATTAATTAATTATTTTATAAAAATGGCAAAATCACAGATGCACAAGCTACCTAGAACTGATGAGATTTTTGCTGTTTTTCTTCTGTGCAAAAACATGGAATCAAGGTACACTTATCGACTATGCTATTCGAATGGCATATGACGTATCAAATTCACTTAGATAATACGGAGAACCCTTCTTTTAACTTGGTATAATTATTTAGAGAACCAGTCCCATTATTTGGTTACCATACAGCCAAGGTCTATGGATATCCGTTTAGGAACTTTTGGTCTTAGGTGACCGCATTGTCACATAAGATTTCACACACGTTCTTGAATGCAGAATTAGGCCCCCTATTTTTATATCCAGAATAATAATAAGAGATAACTAGAAATGTGCTTCTCCAATACCATCCTTTTCCCGCCACTGTAATCTTTCAACGCCGCAGGCATTAATAGAGCCAGGGGACCCAACATATGCACTCAAAAGTGCTGACAATACTTTTTCCGCCACCACCCTCCTCCAATTATAGGAAGCTACACTATAGCTTACATGAATGAAATGTTATCTATGAATAGAGGATTAGTGGAATAATGAACAGACTGCCTCCTCCTTTCTTAGAAGCTATAGTACAGGGCAGACATAGTCGGCACGCTTGAGGAGTGCATATGATAAGTCCCTTGGTTCTATTAACCCCCATGGCACCAGAAGATTGTGGCGATATATTAATATGCACCCGGTAATCATTGCCTGTAAACAATATCCCTTGTGCTGATTTTATTAATACCCTTTAGACTTTAAAGAATCTAGCAAACTAAAGCACACATATGAAGACACCGGGACCGGATGGTTTCCCGGTGGAATTTTACAAAATGTATGCAGAACAACTGGCCCCTAGACTCCAATCCTTATTCACTAAGTCCTTCAAAGAGGGCCACCTTCCTGACTCAATGCATGAGGCGGTGATAGTAGTTATCCCCAAGCCGGGAAAAGACCCGACTCTATGCTCTTCCTACCATCCCATTTCCATCCTGAATGTAGACACAAAAATCCTACCTAACAGGCTAAAGACAGTCATTACGGCCCTGATACAGTCAGGTCCATAAATATTGGGACATTGACACAATTCTAATCTTTTTGGCTCTATACACCACCACAATGGATTTGAAATGAAACTAACAAGATGTGCTTTAACTGCAGACTGTCAGCTTTAATTTGAGGGTATTTACATCCAAATCAGGTGAACGGTGTAGGAATTACAACAGTTTGTATATGTGCCTCCCACTTTTTTAAGGGACCAAAAGAAATGGGACAGATTAGCAATCATCCATCAAACTTTCACTTTTTAATACTTGGTTGCAAATCCTTTGCAGTCAATTACAGCCTGAAGTCTGGAACGCATAGACATCACTAGACGCTGGATTTCATCCCTGGTGATGCTCTGCCAGGCCTCTACTGCAACTGTCTTCAGTTCCTGCTTGTTCTTGGGGCATTTTCCCTTCAGTTTTGTCTTCAGCAAGTGAAATGCATGCTCAATCGGATTCAGGTCAGGTGATTGACTTGGCCATTGCATAACATTCCACTTCTTTCCCTTAAAAAACTCTTTGGTTGCTTTCGAAATATGCTTCGGGTCATTGTCCATCTGCACCGTGAAGCGCCGTCCAATGAGTTCTGAAGCATTTTGCTGAATATGAGCAGATAATATTGCTCGAAACACTTTAGAATTCATCCTGCTGCTTTTGTCAGCAGTCACATCATCAATAAATACAAGAGAACTAGTTCCATTGGCAGCCATACATGCCCAAGCCATGACACTACCACCACCATGTTTCACTGATGAGGTGGTATGCTTTGGATCATGAGCAGTTCCTTTCCTTCTCCATACTCTTCTCTTCCCATCCCTCTGGTACAAGTTGATCTTGGTCTCATCTGTCCATAGGATGTTGTTCCAAAACTGTGAAGGTTTTTTTAGACGTTGTTTGGCAAACTCTAATCTGGCTTTCCTGTTTTTGAGGCTCACCAATGGTTTACATCTTGTGGTGAACCCTCTGTATTCACTCAGGTGAAGTCTTCTCTTGATTATTGACTTTGACACACATACACCTACCTCCTGGAGAGTGTTCTTGATCTGGCCAACTGTTGTGAAGGGTGTTTTCTTCACCAGGGAAAGAATTCTTCAGTCATCCACCACAGTTGTTTTCCGTGGTCTTTCTGGTCTTTTGGTGTTGCTGAGCTCACCGGTGCGTTCTTTCTTTTTAAGGATGTTTCAAACAGTTGATTTGACCACACCTAATGTTTTTGTTATCTCTCTGATGGGTTTGTTTTGTTTTCTCAGCCTAAAGATGGCTTGCTTCACTGATAGTGACAGCTCTTTGGATCTCATATTGAGAGTTGAAAGCAACAGATTCCAAATGCAAATAGCACACTTAAAATGAACTCTGGACCTTTTATCTGCTCCTTGTAAATGGGATAATGAGGGAATAACGTACACCTGGCCATGGAACAGCTGACCAGCCAATTGTCCCATTACTTCTGGTCCCTTAAAAAGTGGGAGGCACATATACAAACTGTTGTAATTCCTACACCATTCACCTGATTTGGATGTAAATACCCTCAAATTAAAGCTGAAAGTCTGCAGTTAAAGCACATCTTGTTAGTTTAATTTCAAATCCATTGTGGTGGTGTATAGAGCCAAAAAGATTAGAATTGTGTTGATGTCCCAATATTTTTGCACCTGACTATACATCCAGACCAGACAGGATTCATGCCAGGCAGGGGAACAGACATAAATATCCGCCGGCTACACACACAGCTATAGCTATTGCCTCCTCCGATAAACTGGGAGTAGTGGCCTCACTCAACGCGGAGAAAGCTTTTGATTCGGTTGAGTGGGGCTACCTTTTGGCAGTTCTTTCTAAATTTGGATTCGGGCCTAGATTCTTGACCTGGCTCCAAATGCTCTATGCCCAACCCAGAGCCCACATCCGCACTAATGGTGTCCTATCAGAGGTGTTTAAGCTGGGGAGAGGCACAAGACAGAGGTGCCCTCTCTCTCCGGCCCCGTTTGCCTTAGCACTCGAGCCATTAGCCATCCTTCTTAAAGCAGATGAATTAGTTAAAGGAATACAGGTGGGCCCAGTGATAGAAAAGATCTCTTTATATGTTGATGACTCTATCCTCTATTTAGCAGATGCCTCTGACTCCCTGAGAGCAGCCCTTGCGGTGTTTGACAACTTTGGCCGTTTTTCGGGCATCCGAATAAATTGGAATAAATCGGTCCTTTTTCCCCTCTGCCAGTCAATGCCACAGATAGATACAGGAACCCCTTTGAAATGATTAGACGAGTTTACCTATCTGGGGGGGGGAAATAGGGAATGAAATGACAGGCTATCTGGGTAAAAATGCATTCCCTCTGTTGACCCAGCTCCAGCAGCAGTGCTCCACCTGGAGATCTCTTCCCTTAACCCCGGTAGGTAGAGGCAACCTCTTAAAAATGATTTATTTACCAAAATTCCTCTATTATTTCAGAAACACCCCGACCCCCATACCCAGGTCCTTCGTTTTCCGGTTGGAAAGCGTAG